>NC_135080.1:20872500-21200000 GCF_051107435.1 Chaetodon auriga
TTTCTTCTGGGTAAAATGTCAGTCTTCTTCTCAGTGTCTCTCTCTGCTGCTCTGTGCTTTGACTGATAGAGTCATTACTCCATCAAATGCTGCAACATCCCTCCTCATTTTATATTATAGTCCTAAAAATATGTAATATATCTTAAAATTATGCTGATATTATTATATTTCATACGAATATTTCTCCTCTTTCCAGTGGAGTCACTGTTCATCCTGCTGAGTGTTATTTCTGAGTTCTGCTCTTTCCAGATGTCAGATTAGACTCTCTTGGTGGTTCTCTGTCAGTCTGTTTGGAGGCTCAAGCTGCAGCAGAAGGACCACTGTGATGTAGGGATCAGGTAAAGGCTCCCAACCAGAGGTCAGGACCCCCTGATGGTTCCAAGTCTGAAGGTTTGACAGTTGATTAATGTGCACGTTAATATCCAGAAGACAAAACACAATCCAATCCAAAGGAAAGTGTCGCCTCCAGCAGCATCACTCTCAGTTTGACTGACAAGTTTGTTCATTTGAAGACGTTTTCTGAAGAGTCGTTTCAGTGATGTCAGCAGTGTTTTTGCACCTTTTCCTTGTTTTCAGTCTCTTCTGTGTTTTTCTGTCTTTTTAACAGCTGATTCTGTTGTGAACCTTGTGCCTCTTATCCTCACACCAAATGTCTGAGCGTATTATTGGCTCCAGTGTCAAAATGAGAACTGCTAATGTGCTCATTAATCTGGGATTGCTTGGAGGGTCTCAGTTATGAGCACAGAGCAGAAATGTCAGAGCAGCCGTGATCACTGTGAGCCAGGTTAGATAAATCACATGAATCATTCCTGCTTCTGTCACACTCTGATCTTCATCTTCACGCCTCAGTTGCTCTGCAGCATTCAGACACTTTCTGTTCATCTGAGCTTGAACTCGAAGCTGTCACAGACATCCACACTTGGAGGGTCACAAAAATGTCTTTCCATCACTGATGAATGAACTGATCAATGACAATCTGTTGATGAAACTCTTGTTTGCTCTTTCAGCATGTTGGTTTTGGCCTCTCAGAATCCTGAACAGAGAGAAGCTCCACTGCATGTTGTTGAGGCAGAGACTGCTGTCTGACAGGAGGAGAGTTTAGGAAGCAGTTGGAGAAAGTCAGGTGGAGGAGATGGTGCTGGAGAGTCAGAACAGTGGAGTTTATACTGAACAGCTACTGGATAACAAGCACGTCTGCACACACCTGGAGCAGCTGTCAATCAAACCAGCACCAGCTGTCACAGCCATCACTGTCATTTCTACACACACACACACACACACACACACACACACACACACACACACACACACACACACACACACACACACTGGACCATTTATTAACTTCACAGTTAACAGATCACATTAACGCTCTGACAGACTCGTTCTGCAGACTAAGTGCTGTTCACTGTTCTTTCTTCATCTTATTTCAGAGACAAACAGCTGCAGTATATTTACTGGACATATTGTCCTTCTAATGAGTTTCTTGTCTGCTGTAAATGGTGAGCAGTGTGAAGTTTGTATGATACAATGTCGGGCTCAGTGCTGGTCACTGAGGCCTGTCTGTAGCTGTGATCTGCTTCACTGGAGGGAGAATCTCTGAGGGTCAAACTCTGATTGGCTGTTTGCCTCTTTGTCTCAGTGCAGTAATACAGACACGCTGTAAGACGTGTTTCCATCTGTAAGAGTCACTTTGTTTCCTCTTTTCATTCTTTACTTCACTTAGTTTCTGCTTTCTTTCTTTCCACCTGAATCTGTGCAGCTTTTCATTCCCTCCTTTCTTTCTTTCTTCATTTATTTTGTTTTTCTTTGCATCATTTCCATCTCTGCACATCTTTTCTATTTCTCTTTGTCCTCATCTTCTTGTCTGTCTTTGTGTCCACCTGCTACATCAGAGATGAACTGTCTTTCTACCCATCTGTTTTGAGTTCCAGCTCCACGATGTCTTCACTCCACAGGGGGAGACAGAACACGCTGAGCCCCTTTTGACTCGTCCTCCTCAGGCTTCACCTTTCATCTCCACCTGTCTGAACACACAAAACACACATTCAGTCTCTTCAAAGGCCTTTGCAATGTTAGCTTGAGAGTCCAGCCTCTCCTTTTCTACCTGAGAAGAACAGACTCCAAGTTCTCTCCATCCTGCTGTTTCTGATACGTTCTCTGTCTCCATCCTCAGCTCTCTGCTCTGAGCTTAGACTCATATCTCAGATCAGACTCAGAGGAAGTGCTCACTGTGTGTGAGTGAGTCGACTGTGTGAGTCCACTCAATAATTAATTGACTCCACAATATATGCACTGGACATCCCACCCATGAGGCCTGTTTTATGGACTTCCAGGGACAGTATTATAGAGAGACTCCACAGAGAGGTAACAGTGTGTGAGTCAGAATAACCACCATTAAACTTGTGTTACCCCCACCTGAAATTAGAAAGTAAAACAAAATGGAGGGAAAAAAATACTTAGAAATGCATCTAAAATCTTAATAAAGGCTTTATTCAGTAATTCAGGAAGAATGTGGCATCATCTGTGTCCTGCAGCTCATTTCACAGCTCATTTCACACAGAAGTCTCTGTGCTTCTTGGGAGCTAAAAGCCAAAATGTTTGATGAGGTGCTGCAGCTTCCCTGACTGCTGGGTGAAGAGCAGCAGCCCTCAACCAAAGCAGCATAACTTCACTGTAGCCTGGTCCATTTCTACAACTGGGTGCCGTCGTGGAGGCAGAGTGACGAGTTTCTGTCATCAATGACAGCTGGGATAGTAGCCAATGCCATTAAGGCAAAAAGGCAGGCACCATCATTCAACCACTCTCTCCTTCCTAAAAGCCTTTGGGCCTAAAAATACACAGTTGTCATCCTGCTTCCTGCCCACTCATGTGCAAGGCAGACTTGATGATGCCCCCACCCAAAACCCACTCAACAGTGTCTCACTGTTCTGCTTTTTAACTTTTGCAGACGAGGCCAAACGTTGTAACTCAGACTGGATCTCTGAGCACAGACACGTTAAAATACACACACTGCAGATGACGTTCAATAATGGAGACATTTACAGTGACACAGAGACAATGAACCTGACAGAATCCTGTTCATTCATTTATTAGGACTTTGTAGATGTTTAATGTTAAATGTCTGTTAAAGTTCCTCCTCTCAAAGGGTCTACAGGGTACAATATTTATTTAAAATTCTGCCTTTATCTCTGCAGGTCATGAGCAGTCTGAGGATCATTGTGATTCCACTCGAGTGGAAAAATGAAATGAACTGAATGTTTGCTGCTTTAAAATCTTCTTGCTCAGCAGGTCCCTTTACAGTCACATGTCGTCCTCTGTGAGGAATAATATTCTGTCTTTTCATAAGAATGTAAAATGTTCCCCTGTGATTTATTTCACCGCTGTTCTTATTGTTGTTCCTGGAAAGCAGCAGCTGTATCTTTAGGACCGTAGTGTCTGAATGAAGTCTGCACTGCGTGCTTTACTTGTCTTTTGTAGCCACAGCCTCTTAAACACTCCATCAGTAATATCAATATTTCAGAATCCGCCACAAGGGGAGATAATGTCTCATCCATTTGTCAGGACGTGCACACACTGATGTCATTTAAAGGATTACAGTATACTGAGATTTGAACACGTTCCTGCTAAATGTCAACCATCCAGCCTCAGAGACAGATATCGGTCTCAGCATCGAGCCTCATCACGTCCCTTTCTGGAGCGTCTTTGGACGAGCAGAGACAGATGTGAGAGATGTGATGTGACTCCTGCTGCAGGGGATGAGGCTGATCAGAGCCAATAAAACACGATGGCAGCTGCTCTGTTACTGTAAACCTGTAAAGGGAGAAGAATGAGTCTGACTGGAGTCCAGTCCATGACAATGATCCCGTTCACCCTCAACACAGTGTTGTATCATATTTGTGCAGTTTGGTGCTCAGCGTGTGGATCTTGTAGAGTCACAGTGTTTCTGCTTGAACAGCACTTCAACAAACACCAAGCGTGTGTTTGTCCACTCTGTCCAAACTGGCTTCCAGCACAGAGGGATAACTGCATGTGGTTTAATGTCCGCTGGAAGAAGACGTTCAGAAAGAAGATCAGTTCATGGAGTTAAAGCAGCCTGTGGTTCAGCTGCAGATCATCTGATTACTGTTCTGTCTGCAGATTTAATCACAAATGAGTTTCATCCACATGAGTCAGTTCTAACAGCAGTGGAAGCTGGTAAAGAACTCCATTATCCAGCACACACACTGGAAAGTGTTTGATGATGAATTTCCTCCATTTCAAAGTCAGGGAGAGCAGAGATTAGAGACCAGAGTCGTGGACAGTAACTTCTTTGTATCTCTTGATGGAAACTTTGCTTCTGTTGAATGAAGGTTTTCCTCCAGCAGGATGGATTTATTGTTGTGGACAAAGAGGAGGGTCAGTTCTCTTCTTCGTCACAGGTCAGCAGGTTTAACAGCTCCCTCCTCGCTGTCACCTATCAGCTGGAAGAGTTTCTATTTGTCTGCTGGACAAAGCTTTGATGTGGATGAGGCTGTGTGGTGCAGCAGGGTGTGTCACTGCAGTAAAGACTGAGTCCTTTATATCAAAGCACATCTAGCTGTCCATGGATGTTGTTTCCTGTGTCACACTGACGTGTTTCTTCAGCTGAATTACATGCAGTCACTCTGTTCACTGACATTTATTGTGCTCAATAAACATTTTCCATCTTCTGTCTGAGAGAAATATGATAACACAGGCTCTGAGCTCTGAGTTTTTCTTTTTTTCAGAATGAAACTCTTCATAGATCAACACAGATTGATTGAGACAGTGTGAGATTTCAGCTCCACAGCTTTGCTTTGTTTTTAAAGTGATTGAGGATTGATTTCTCTGTGGAGCAGAATGGACTGAGTATTTGGGCAGTGATAGATGTAATCAGTGAGGTTTATGAGAGGCCTGTTTGTGCAGATATTACATTTTCATATCTTAAATCTTTGGATTTGCAGGGAAAACAATCTGTGAGGCAGCAGACGATGAGCATTCAACAGTAAAGTGTCCTTTAATAAGTATTTGAATCCAGCTCTGTGTCCCTCGTCTGTCTTCTCATCAGGACGCCTCTTTTATGCTGCTGACTGTCTGTTCAATGAAGCTGACAGCTGAAAACATGATATGTGTGAAGAGAACATTTTGACAGTGGATGGCAGAGCTTTAGAGCACAAATTCACGATCGTCTGTGCACAACTGGCTCAGCTGAGAGACTTTTGTTTTTTACCTGAAGGTCTCTCCAAAGAGTCTTTAAAGGACAGCTGCTGGATTCAGTTATTTCCTCCTCCTCTCACTTTATTTCCTTTTCCACAGTGAAAGAGAATCAATAACAGCAATTACGTTCAGCTTCTGTTTGTTTGCACGTGTGGTTTTCTGCCTGTTCATGAGCCGAGTGGATATTGTTATTAGAGAACGAGGTGGCTGTTAGGAAGATTTAACGGCTTTCATGGAGACTTCAGTGATGTGATTTGTCAATGTGAATTACAAAGACATAACTGAAACACCACAAGGAGCCGTTTAGCTAAACGGTCGTGTAGCTGTTGTCTTTATGGTCAATGAGGTGAGAGAAAAGGATGGATCATGACAAGAGGAGTCCCTGTTGATCACTTTTACTGAACTGTTGTACAGTGACAGACGACAACACTCACAGGAGAAACAAAACTCAGGTTGTAAACAGTTGGAACATTTCTCATGTCTCAGTCTGAGGACGCTGTCAAACAGAACAGACTTTAATGTCATTGCTGCAGACAGTTACAATGACAGCAACGATGACACAGATGCAGACAATAATGAGATCTCTGTAACATCAGGCAGCAAATGAACTTCATTAAATGTCTCTCAACTCTAACAGAAGAAAACAAATCTCCTCTCAGCACTAATAAATAACAGGCAGGGAGTAAATATGATCCATCTGAGCTCACTATTGAATCCATTTAATGAACCATCTTTATTTGAGCAATGTGCTGCAGCTCCGGAAGAGAAACTTTAGAGGCCACATGTCTCCTCTCTGACAGCTGAACAGTGAAGCAGATCCAATCAATAGTTACTAAATATCCCACCTACAGCTTATGGAACAATAAAACAGCTTCACATAGATTTAAACGTGATAATTAGCAGGAACTTCCTGACGAGTGGATCCATTTTTATTCACCAATATTTTCCCAGCAGCATCGGTCTCGGCAGACTCCTCCAGACTGTAGTGTCTGACCATCTCGAGTCTCGCTGGCTGCTGCTCAGTTGGCATTTAGCAGACTGAACACAGAATCTAACCTTTAGCTGGAACAATTCAAAACAAAGATTCACCTCATCTCAGACGCCATTTTCATCGAGTGTCCAGACACAAGAGTGAAAATACAGAACAGCCAGGAAACTCAGAGCTCCATGGCCCATTCCTCTGTTATTGAATTCATTTGAAGTGTGACGGCAGGAGATGAGGAACACATTGTTTTGCTGTAGAGACGCAGTTTGGCTTTAGAATACCAACACAAAGGGAGGTGAAGGATCTTCTCATCTCTTGTGGTCATGTTGAGCTGGTGAACGTCTGTCGTGTCTCAGCTCTGATTACTGTCAGCTTTCTCTTGCTGTCAGTCTGAGTCCCTCCTCCTGTAAGTGGGAATCATTTCGAGCTTCCAGCTCTGCTTGTTGCCAGCAGGGCAGATCTGCAGGTCTGAGTGTGAACTGATTGCAGCATGCTGCATCAGGAGGTCCTGCTGAGACGGTTCCACAGTGCTGCATGAATACAGGATGAATGAAGAGATGACAGGGCTGCAGTGAGCCGTCAGGGTGTTTGAGAGTCAGAGTCCATTATTCTTCTCTTTGTCTTACTGTGACTGAGGAGATGCTGAACTGTGGAGCTGCAGAAATAAGAAGCAGATTCAGAGTGAGCTCCTCTCCTCTCTGTCCTGCTGGAGTCTGAGAGCCAATCAGACACTGTTTATCCTCTCATCTCACCCTGTCATTGGTTCAATCCTCTACTGAGAGAAAACCTGTTCTGTTTTGACTGACACTGACCTGAGATCAGGTTTTCAAGTTTTCAGGTTTCTGATGAATTATCTTGTGTTGTCCTTCGTCACTGTCGCTCCTCTTCTGATGGTTTGTGTATTTAAACACTGACATCAGTGTTTGTCCTTCAGAGTTGTGCAGAGGCTGAACTGAGCTGCGTCTCTCTGTCACAGTGAGGTGGAAAGATGCTCTCATGAGTGTTTGTCTGCTGGCTGCTGATACAAATGACGGTCAAGTGTCTTTGTGTCTTCCATCAGTCCATAATAAGTCCTCTCCCCCTCACAAATCCTCCAAATGAAAGTTTGTCAGAGGCAGAAAGTGAGCTGCTTCATCACTCAGCCTGATGACTTCAGAGAGGGTTGAACAATCACATGACTCACTCAGACTGTTGACTCTCTTCTTCTTCTGTTGAACAGTTTACATGTCAGCTTTGAGCCTCTCAGCCCTCTCTTCTTCCTCCCTTCTCCTCTGTGCTCATCAGTTAGTGTTAATGAGCTGCCGATGCAGCAGGTTGTGCATTTAGATGTAAATACAAACATGTTCATCTCAAATACTGCCTCATACATCATTTATCAAATGCTGTGTTTGACTCTGATTCATGAAGCAGCTTGTTGAGTCTGTCCAAAATGAAATTCACACATTCACAAAGACTCCCTGCATCCTCAAACAGCCTCACACTCACACACCTTCACACCCTCACAGTTCACACAGAGGTTTCATGTGTGAAGAGACACATGAGAAGAGATGCGTTTCAGTGCAGAGTGGTGTCAGTGGGTTCTTCTTCATCTCTCTGCTCTGATCTCTGCTTCATACTTCTGTCACTTTGCTGGATCATGGACTCTTTCCTGTTACTCTTTCTTTGTTCTGTCTCTTTCTCTCTCTTCCTCAAACTACTTTTTCTGTTGCAGTCGATATTATTTTCTTTGTGAAGTGTTCATCACTTTTTTCACAGGCCGCTCTGGATGTTCATCCTCATGCAAAAGATGAATGATGAAGCTACGCAGAGAATAATTCAGACTAAATGATGTTTGATAAGGACCACATACGACTACTGCTGCTAATTATTGACTTTGCAGAACTTTTCTATATTTGTGCAGAGTTCTGCTGTTGAATGTTGAATCCCTTCTATGAAATCTTTCTTTTCATCCCACTGAGCACGAAACATCAATCCATTCAGCCTCCATCTGCTAATAGACTGAGCCCTTTTCACCTGATGTCAGACCTGACCTCAGGCCAGCGTCTCTCATGCTGCCATGCCAGGCAGAGCTGGCACACACACTGTCTCAGCCTGGCACAGACCAGATCCTGTCAGCCTCTGTTCCTGCAGGAGACATCAGTGAATCAGGCGACAACAAAAGACACAGAGAGAGATGAGTTTTAAAGATGCTGCTGCTAAATTCTCAGTCTTGATGAGCTTTGTATGACTTCCCATCTCTTACATCGTAAATGATGATGTTGCTTCATTTTAGTGACTCGGTGAATCTTTGACACTGTTGAATCTCTGAAAGTCAAAATATAAGTTGCCAAAAACACACCTTCAAATAACAGTCACACCTGTCATCTGAGAAGATGATGAAGGAGGGCAGAGTGCTGATGGAGGAAGTTCAAACTGACACCATATCATCTTATTCTGGGAGGAGAAGCTGTGAAATGTAACCAGGCAGTATGTATCATTGAAACACTGTTTTCAACTATTGGTATTTTTGTCAGTGTGAGTCGAGAGAGAACATGATTCGTTCTTATCCAGATGAAGTGTGAGAGTTTACGTGTCGGTGTGTTTGTGTATCACAGTGAGGTCAAGGTAGTGAAGTGAAGATGTTTGTGTTTGGGGGATTTCCTGCATCTGTTTGTGGATACAGACAGAGAGAAACAGGCTCTGTCACTGTGTGACCTTCTCTTCTGCTCTCACACCCAAAGCAGCTCTGAACTGTTTTCACATGTGAGCATGTTTCTGGTGTGAAGTGTCATGAATTCATTAAGTGTCAGTTGAACTCAAAAGTCCACACAGGCTGTGAGTGTGGCTCAACAATCTGCATTTGAACACATGCAGTGACTCGTTCTGAAGCTCATCACACAGAGGGACAATGATTCTTCATTGTGGTTGAATGACTGACATGGAGAAGGTTTTGTTGCTGGATGTGTGTTGATGGAGACAGAATGGGTCAGAGCTGTCTTGCTCTCTTCTGGTAAAAATCTTTGCGAATTCTTTCTCTGCAGCTGTTTGTGAAATGGATGAGTTTGGATCGAGTGGAGATCTAAAGGTGTTTTCAGCAGCATTTTATTTGATTTGCTTTTAGATGCATGTTATTTTTTCAGAAATAAATTGTTGAGTGATGTTTGAGGAGGGTCTGATGTGGAGAATATAGGTTTTACTGCACTGAGCTTTCAAAATGCTGTTGTGGGTGAGCAAGATACAATTGGTTTCCACTTTTTGGTTCATTTGTGTGCATGAGATAATTCACTACATTGAACACAAAGGTAGACTATCAACACACATCTCCATCCACATGAAACCACCATGTGAACAGACACACAACTCACTGTTAGCTGTCCCAGGAGACAGGTCTGCAGCATCAGCAGTGTCTTTACAGACAATCAGGGAATCTTAACTCATCCAGTTTATTCTCATCTTGTTCAGAACGAGCAGCAGGAATCATTCCAGCCTCTCCGTGCTCTCTCCTCATGAAACACTGCAGACACAGCATCGACTTCAGCTCAACAAGCTCTGTACTGTCAGCAAACCCTGAAGCACTTCAGAGAAGCCACATGTTGTGTTTGGATCCAGATGCACTAATGAAGTGTCTGAGCATTGTGTGGTGAACCCAAACTAATGAAGAGCCACTCATTAGACTGAGCCCGTTATTTTCTATGTACCACATCCAGCCAGGCGTTACCTTTAGTGTTTCATTTGTCATTTTCTGTGATTGATGTCCTGATTTAATGAATCTGTCCTCATTAAAGGTTCTGATCTTGACATTCACACCTCCACATTTTAATTTGACATCATCGCCTGAATGCATGAATGTTTGTTTGAATAACAACACTTGTGATAAACACACATTATATTTCCTGGACCTGTACAGTCCACTGTCAGCTTTTTAAACTCCTTCACACACAAGGCTCCCCTTGGTAAAACTTCACAGTCAATCCTGAGCTTCTCATAGCGTCTCCTCAGAAATTAAAGGAGTTTCACAACTTTTACAGTCAAACATAACAGCAAGTTTTTATACTGACATCCAAAGTTTAGCTGGGGGACAGAAACACTGAGAGCTGGACATTAATTATAAATCAAGACACCTCGAGGTCAGGAGCTTTCAACTGAGTGTTCAGTAGAAGACATGAGCTCACTGCATTAATGTGAACTTTCTCTTTAATGAGGGAGTGTAATGAGGAGGACTTGTTTTCCCCACAGTGACACGATTCTGATTGCAGAGCTGTAAAACCCTGAGGAATTGTCTGTAATGACAGATTTCACTGGACTGGTGGGTTTGCTGCTCAGCTTGTCTTGTCGTGTCAACTGTCTGTGTGTGATGTTGTAAAAACTTGAATCTTTTGTAGAGATTATTCTCACATCGGCTCTTTGAAGCTAATTAGTACTGATGTGTTAAAGATGTCACCTGCTCACAATGAGATGAGTCATTATCAAACCACGACCAGATCAATATGTTAAAGTCAGCACACATACAGTAAAAGTCCTCCAAAGAAATCAGCTGGACTCTCTTTGAACTGCAGCAGAGACTCGAGGCAGAGGAACTCTATCAATCCTGTATTAGCTCTGCAGCGCTGAGAGGAGATCACTCTGGCATCCAAACGTTCATTCATCATCATTTTGTGCCGTGTCATGTATCACACAATGGTTGGAGTGATACGTCACTTATCATATTTAAGGCTGTTGGTCAAATATTCCACATGATCTATTTCAGTCATGAAGTCTGAGGTTCAAAAACTTGTTTCAGTCTTCATCATGAAATTGAATCAAACATGTTTCCATGCTGACAGGAAGTTTTCTGCTCTTTGTAGTTGTACTCTGTCCATTTAGTGCCATTAGTGTTTATTAAAGCATGAAATACCAATCCTCTCCAGTGGACCATAAAGCCTCCACCCCTCTCTCCTCCTGTCTGAGATTCTTGTAATAACGTGTGAGCAGAGTCAGAAGCTGTTAAGTGTTCTTGGTTATCTGAGTGTCATCAGTGTAAAGTAGCTTCAGCTGGCTGAGTTTCTTGTACAGTACAGGATGAAAACATGCTGCTGGTCATATTTGAGACTCTGCTGCTCTGCTGTTCTGATGTCAGCAGTGACTTTTTGTTCTGGATGTCAAGTCATCGTCTGAACGGAGAAGACCTTCACATTTCTGCACACAAAGAGAAACTATCCACAGACTGCTGAAGGTGTTTTGTTCATTCCTGCAGTCAAACACAAACTCTGAATCCCAGTGGGAGCTCTGCTCTGGAGATCAAGAGGAGAGAAACACTGAATCCAGTTTAACTTCTGCTCTGCTCTCACTGTGCTGTGATCAGATACACTGTACATGTCTGAGGTGACGACTGCAGGCTGAAATATGGAACAACACCTGCTGGATAAATAAAAGCTGAGTTTATTTTCCTGAAATGCTCTTTAACATTTACACAGTTTGAGCAAATACTGAGCAATGAAACATCATTCAGTTTGTACACAGACACACACACACACACACACACACACACACACACACTGGGTAATTGCTTTCATGGGGTAATTGTGGGTAATCAGGTATCTCCTCTCATCATCAGGTTCAAAGGCTGGCCACCCAATTGCATGCTGGGTCATCACTGAATCATTGTCAGTTCACTCAGACTAAACGTATTAAATAAATGAACAAGTTGCAGGAAAACAGAGTGAGTTTGGATCAAAGAGAGACAAAGAGGCATTTTCTGCAGGTGAGAAGAGAAGCAGCCACAAATTTACAGATGTGATGATTTACGTTCATGTTTTCCTCTTTAAGGACCTCGAGTCCTTTGGCTGTTTCTACAGAAACCTCAGTAATAAACATCTGAGGACTGAGGAGAGGAATGGTTGTGTTTCCTCAGCTGCTGTGTTCTCACCACAGATGCCCTCAGCTGAGGCTGATCCCCACAGTTTGACTTTGAATAAAGTTGTTCATCTCCTCAGCTGGATGTTTACTATGGCTGTTAAATTTGGTGCCTTGCTTGAGGGCACAACAGCAGGAGTCTCAAGACTAAATCATCAGTAAAATGAAGCAATGTGAGAGCAGCCAGCTTCAGTTGTTTTTGCCAGTTTTGGTTTGAGGTTGGACTCAGAAACAAATAGAAGCAACTGAGTGTTTCATTCATTGATCCATGAATCAGCTTCATGGAAAGTTCTCATTAGTCTTTGGCAGACAATGCTCCACAGGAGTCCTCAAGCTCAAAGACAAGCAGTGACAGAAATGTTTGTTTTCTCTGATCAGCATCCTGTATTTCAGTGTGGCTGTAAAGTCCGACCAGCACAGAAAAAGCAGTCGGCCATTTGAAGCTCCTGCAGAGAGCAAAGCACGTTTTTGTGTGGAGCTGGTGGAATAAATCTTTCTGGGAGGACTCCCACTGGTCTACACTGGAAGTCTGGCTGCTAAAGAATGAGTGCGATGAAGAGAGAAATGGCTGCAGTGAAAGAAGAGAGGCTGCTGTGTTGGCAGAGTGGGTGTTGTACAGTGTGTGATGCTGGGAGTGTTGCCTCAAACCAGTGGAACAGCACTGGTGAACACTGTGGTGCTTTTCCATGAGCTAATCTGACTGTGGAGCTTTGAGAGGGTTTCAAAAAGCAGAGAGGCTACCTTTCTATTTAATGTGTGTGTGTGTGTGTGTGTGTGTGTGTGAGGATGTGAGGATGTGAGGGTCTGTGTGTCCTCTGGTCTCTGTTCTTGTCTTCAGGGTCTCGTGGCTACATTAGATCTATTAATTATGTCCGTTTGAAACAGAGAGCGAGGAGAGGATCTGACAGCTCCAATGTCATTTTTATCAGTCAGACACTGTTTGAACTTCTCCTCTTCACCCTCTGCTGCCTTCCTGTTGAATTGCTCTTCTTCAGTGGAACTTCTTCCTCTTCTCCCTCCAGAAGTAGCTTGAAATGCAGCAGAGCAGCTTGAAGGTGTGAAGCCTGTGAGGCCACACTGCCTCGAGGAGGATTTACTGAAAACCAGAGAATTCATGAGCCGACCTGCTTCACTGCTGCATCAACACTAAAATACAATAAGCTTCAGGAAAATTCTCCTCCCATCAGCAGATTGTAATTAGTTAATGTTCAGAGCCTCCATTATAATTACAAGAGGTGTTCCAAAGTCATGAATTCATTTTGAAATACTGAACCAATGAACAGGAAAAAAGACGACATCATCATACAGTATATCACCTATCAGAGCATTTCATTTGTGCATTGGTGCCTGAACGCAACACATTATTGTAAAATGTGCAGACGTGGTCGAAATAATGGAGACATTTTAAGAAATTTAACACTTAAGCAGTTAAATCAGATAATTTCATGATGATGTTAAACTTGATGAACTGGCTGTTGTTTTTCTGTTCTCTCGGGTATTTAAGTGGATTCAAAATGGTACAGATGCTGTAAATCAGCTGGACGGTGAGTTTGGGTGTGAAATGGAACAAAAAGAAAACAGAAAAAGATGCACTCAGTTCCTTCACAGTGAGAAGGAGCGACCAGGTTGATATTTTGAACTGTCGTTTCAAATCTTCATCTCAAGCTGATTTTCCAAAGTGACTGATTCTAGTTCATGTGGCTGAAATCACATGAGATCTGGTTGTTGAGACTGTGACTCTGCTGCAGTGAAGTCGTTCTTCATTTGGTTCATTTCTGATTCATCTGGAGTCAGAACCTCTGAAGGAAGTGAACTCTGAAGAGTTTTTGAAGGTGGAGTCCTCTGGTCTTCACATCTGTCTGTGCCCCTTGAAGAGGAACTTGAAAGCTCTTCAAGTTGAAGTGTCGTCCACTTTAGTCCAGTGGAGAGCAGGACGTGCTGATTTTAAAGTCACTTGCAGAGATTTCATTGGATGCCTGCGAACACTGTCCGTGTTCAGTGAAATTTCATCTGGATTTTGATTCACACAGCAAAGATGCTCCATGTTCCTCCTTTTTTATACGAATGAGCAAGTTGGAGAGTTTTGAAGCTTCCCTGAGTTTTTTCTTCTGGCATATTAAGACAGTTCAGCTAATGTCCAGTGCAGATGTGGACAGTCTGTCTCCAGTTCAGAACCAGCGAATGTGTGATATGTTGCTCTGTGTCTGCTCGTCATTGTCACAGTGACATCAGAGGCTTGTTGGACGTTATGTTGTAATACACACTGTGATAGCAGGTCGAGGTTGGCGCCTTGCCGCAGTTTAAACTCTCCAATGTGCTGATGTTTGTGAAAAGATCAAACAGAATCTGTCAAATCCAAAGTGATCCTGCTCTCTGCTCTTCAGCCAAATGCTTCACATTTCTCTGACTGACACAATGGCTGCCTTTCCTGAGGCGATCACACACCATGGAGACACAAAGATGGAGCCCTGAGGTTTAAAACTGTCTCCCTTACTGTGTCTTTCTCTAGTTTCTCTCTTTGACACTCTGTCTTTCTCATTTCGACCTCTGAGGAAATGTTCCCTCTGGGTCAGCTGTTCTTCCTCACAGCCACCGTCACACCTGCTTCTTAATGTAGTCCAATAAGAAAGAGGGTTTAGAATAGACGAGGGGTCCACTGATTGTCCTCTAATGAGACGCTGATGAGAGGTTGATGTTATTGTCCAGAGCCTCTCTCCTCCTCTTGGCTCTGTGTTTGATAGCAGTAACCTCTTTGGGCCAGAACTGTTGAATCTTTATTGTCAGATGGATTTAAACTGTGTTAGTTTCTGTTTCTCGATGTGTTGTTGTTGTTAAATATACAGTTAGTCCTGTTGTCTTGCTGAGACACTGGTAATTCATTGAGAGACGCTTGATGTGGTTTGACAGATGGCTGAAAGTGACTTTTTCCTCATGAAATTGAAATTACAGTAAAATAAATCAGCTGGAGTTGAGGATGTCACTTTGTGAAAGTTTGGCCTGTTTTTATCAGTAAAGTCTGCAGAAGTGATGCACAGCTGAACTTCTTCATTCTGTGGTTGTCGGCTTTCTCACCTGTTGGTAAATTGACTGATTTCCAGCCTCTTCACTGGCTGTCTGTCACTGTGACGTCCTAATAAGATCTAAATCCTTCCAGCTCCATTTGAAAATCATCCAGCTGCTGTCAGGAAGGACAGGACAGGAAGTGCTGCCGTGGTCTGATCCGTCTGTCTGTCCAGTATGAACTGCACCTGCATCAGCCTGATTTCAGGCTCTTCCCTCATTTCAGTATCAGGTACTGTTGTGGCAGTGATCTGATTTCTTGTCGCTCCATAAATAGATGCTGGGATGTCTGATTGTGGAGCTCCTCTTCTGCCATTTCCTCCACTCGAGTAGTGATGCCCCACAAACCTGACTGTCCTGCTACAGTCACAGATCTCCTGACATTTGACATCCAATCCAATTGACTGGCTGCCACTTACCACTTGTGTTGTATCAGCGTGAGCTTGAACGTCTTGAACAAACAAAGTGTTGATTGTAGACGCTCACAGAGTGAAACCTCAACAGTCTCTGTGCTTTTGGTAGAGAGCATATTCACACTTGATGCTGTTTCCTTTTGTTGTTTTACTGTATTACATTTATTTAAATCTCTTGTGAATTATAGTTAGAGGTCTGTCTGCACATCAGCTCCAGCACACAACCTGTATTCAACCAATAAAAACTGGGGAGTGAGCAGAGAGAACTCCAAATAAAACAGTGAATTAGCTGCAAGATGAGCTCCTGTACCTGCTCCAGTGTTGGAGACTGACTCTTAAAACCATCCATATCCATTCTAATTAAACAGCAGGAAATAAACCTTCCTCAGTTAGAGACTGGATCTGAAATGCTGCTGATTTCATTTGGCAGTAAATCAGGTTGGGAATTAACAAGGTTGTTGTAAAGGCAGTTGAGCTCCAGAGAGATTCATTCAGACAGAGAGGAGGTGATGAACAGAGACAGAAAGTGTGAGGACAGAGAGAAGTTCCACACCTTTAATCATTCACCTGTGTTGTCTGACAGGTTTCTCTCTCTCAGGTTTAAGCTGAGTCATGCTCTGCTGCCAGACACCAGTCAGCATTAATAATTAGTTCATCTATCCAGAGACTCACACTTCTCCCCTCTCTGTATTAAACACAGACCTCCTGCAGCTTCTATACATAATGCAGACCTCTCCAGTGGCAGCAGAGCTTTGTGTCAGAACAGCTGTATGTTATTACTCACTCACAAAGGAAAAGAGTTTCAGCAATTTACTCAAGCAGGATCATGTCTTCATTTACATTTGTGAGTCAGGAGGCAAGTGGAAGCTAATTTTCCTCCAATGGATTCTTCTGGAAAATCTAATTAGTGCTTTTTATTGTCCTCATGAATTCATTGTCCTGAGTAGAAAGAGCTTTTGTGAGTGAAGTGCTCGGGGCTCAGCTGGTCCTGGACTGACTTTGCTTTGCTTTCTAAATCCCATCACTTCTTTTCTCTGTTGTTTGAAGCTCATGTTACTGTGTCATCGGGAAATTCATGAATTAAAATTCAGCTTGTGTTAAATATAAATCATCCTTTCAGGACTTAAATGTCCTGATGGACTATAGATGCTCTGCATGCTTTTCTCTGGCCTGTGCAGCCTCTCACACAACCCACAGCCTCTAAAATCCTCCATTATGAAGATCAGTGTTGCAGAATGTCCCATCAGCTGAGATCATGTCTCATATTTCATGCTGGTCTTGCTGATCTCAGCCATGTGGGACTAAACTGTTTCTCATTCAGCCTCAGTCAGTTTCCCATTTTCACTGGAGATGAAATCTGAGATCAAATCATTCATTTTAACATTGTCTGTTTTTTAAGTTCGGCTGCAGTCACATGACCAAATTTATAGATGCAACAGTTTTTCAATGATAATTCTGACACACGACAAAGATTGTTGTTCACTTCAGCTCTGAACCTCATGATATCTTCTCTAGTGAACATTTTTTTAGGATTCTAGACACAGAGGGCGTCCTCCATCATTGTTGTGTTGTTTCCAAGAGCAACAGAAATTGGAGGATGATGAAGGTGAAGTCAGGGATGAAGGAAGTTTAGAGCTGACCTTTTTCTTGTTACCTTTCTCCAGCTATGTTTGTCTTTATCTTTCCCAAACTTTCCTCCACAGCTTGAACAGAAGGAGAGACAAAGAAAGGAGGTGCAGACAACAGCAGCTTGTTTTTGCTTTAGCAGAATGGAGGTATTGTGTGGCTGAAAGTTGAGGGTCAGTTCGGTTCTCTGTCACAGTTCACCAGGTTTCACAGCTCCCTCTCTGCTGTCAGTGAGAAGACTTTCTGTTTGTCTGCTGGAGAAAGCACCATTGTGGATAAAGCTGTGTGTTGCAGCAGGTTGAGTCTGAAAACTTTTGTAACTTTCTGAAACACAAAATTCCTCTTTCCTGTCTGCTTTCTGCAGTGATTGAGCAGCTGTGAGTTGGTGTGAATGTGGCCATAAGTTTGTCCTCAGTAAATTTTGTGCTTTGCAAATTCTGTTTTGCCTCAGCTCTCCCAGTACTGACTGTGATGAAGAAAAGTGTTCTTTCAGAGACGAGAGGATCTAAAGACCTTCAAAATCACCTGAACAATGACAGAACAGATCTGCTCATTGTCAATAATAATCTTATACAGTTTAAAAGTAAATCACACACCTGAAAATGTGGCCATATTTTCATTCAGCATCAATCATTGACTGAGTGTGAGATGGCTGGGGGTCACTTCTCTTGATAGTTGTTTGGATCACAGAGTGACGATACGAGGTATCTGAAGGCAAACATCAGTAGCATAAAAACAACATATAAACTCCAGTGTAAAATATCTCAGTTCATATTGTAGCTTGAACCTCTCTGACTGTTCAGAGCAGTGCTGCAGATCTGGAAATGAGCAAATGACAACACAGAGAAAACACCATGAAAGCTCTGCCTCCAGAAAATGTTTCTCATGTCTATGAATATATTCAAGTCTGTTTTTGCAGTTGTTCTGCAATAACTGTCCTGTTCAATGTCACAGAGATGATTCTGTTCGGTGTCCAGTGTGCGATCATCTTGAACATGAATCTTCTCTGAGCCTTTGAACTTTCTGACATCAGTAGCTTTCAGGCAGCAAACAGCTTCTGCCCAGAAGTCACTGAAAGACATCTTCAAACCCACAAGTTTTATGCTAATGAATGATTTGTTTGTGATGTGGACTGATGCTGATTCTGGCTCTGTTCTCTTTCCATGAGATTGGTTTGCTCTTAGATGAGCTGGAACAAGTCATCGGGCACAGTGGATGAGTTCTGTCCAGCAGCTTTATGGAGCTGCTTGTTGTTCACTGATAACATGGTTGTTCATAGATAGTAATAAACACAGCCACATGCATGCAAAGTTTCAGCTATGACACAATTATGTGTATTGCTAAATTAGCCTTTCAAATATGTTCTGGTCTTTCATCAACCATGTTCTCATGATTACAAAATAAGACATGTGCCTAATAATCTGTTCAAAGGTTAAAACACATGAGTAGAGAGGCACAATGATTAAGGTTTCAAATGTCAGCCTGGCACTGTGGATCTGACTCTGTGCCATCAGAGAGAGACCGGCTGAGAGTTGTGTTCCAGCTCTCTGACTGAGAGAGAATAGACCTGCGTTGCTCTGATGAGCTCTGGCATCCTGCAGAGAAGTAGAACACAATGTTTCAGAGGTTACTCGAGGGATAGTAAGTCACTGAGTGGCATCACCTCTGTATGAGTGAAATAGGAGATTTTGAGGCATTTTGAGGCCTTTCAAAAAATATTTGAGTTGAGCCTAGGAGTCGTTTGACTTGCACATAACCAAAGAAGGTAAATGCAGTTGATGGATAGGTAGATGCAGTATTCCTTCAACATTTGTGAGGATTTGATGATGAAGAAGTATCTTAGGAGTCAGCCAACAGTTAGTGTGTTTGAGTCAGAGGCTGAGATCTGAAGAGATTTAGAATTAGAATTCTGATGTTCTGTGACATCATCCATTGTTCCCATCATGGAATGGATCAGTTCATTCTATGTTCCCTTTCAGCTCATTCCAACATGTTTGGACACAAGGTTCAAGATGGGATTCAGGGTTTTATTGGACACATCTTTGAAAAGGCAAACAGTTGGAGAGCAGCACATCCTGTGTGTGTTTGCGTGATGGAAACTGTGAGGAGGAAGTCAGCAGTGATCCAGTAAGATCACAGCCACACACCCACTCGTCTCATTAACATGGTGACAGCTTTGCCTGCTAATCTGTGCGAGGAGATTAATGAGGATTTGATGCAGAAGAACACGATTATTATCATTATTCAGTCCTCTCAGATGGCTGTTAGGGATAATAAAATAATGATTTTAATGTTTAATTCTGCTCATTCTGTTCACGCTAAGTGTTGATTCAGGTTAGCTGCTCTGTCCACATTCTTCAAACCTCAAAGGAATGAACTGAATATGTATGTGCTCTCTGACTGATGGAGCTCTGAAACCACTGCAGTTACTGGAAATTCTTGTCAATGGATAAAAACAGTCACTGTTCACTTGATTTTGCATTTAAAATGCTGTAGAATCAGGCTTCTGATTGGCCAGCATGACTTTAGGGTTAGAGTAAAATCACTGCCTGTTGGTTTGGCATCCCCTTCACAGCCCTTCAGTTGTGTTTTCATATGGATGGAGATTTGTTTTAACACTGCTTGTGTAGGTGGGATTTTTCTTGACAACGAAGGAGGAAAAAGCCTGTTTTCAAAGTACGATGTGTGTGTGGACGACAGGCCTGATTCTGTCCAACAGCACAAACATGAGAGAGGAGGAGAGAGCAGCAGATGCACAAACTCTACGATGTTGAACAAACACTGATAATCTGGCACGAGAGCTGAATCACTGTCAGCAATAAACGTGGGACATGAGGGACAATAAATGTCTCAGCTGAAGTCGTGATATGAAGCTTGTCTTAATGCCTCCAGCTGAAATATGTTCAGACTCTGCTGACAGCTGGTTTCCAGCAATGTGCCTCCACCTGCACAACATTTGTGATCTTTAAGATGGAGGGTGGATTTTAGCAGATTATTAGGCTGATTGATGTGACTGTACAGTTTGCCATTCAAAGAAATCATTCAGAAATCTCTCTCTAACTTTCTCTCTCTGTTTCTCTCACATTCAGTTGTCATTCAGTTGCAGAATTCCAACAAGCAGAAAGGTGGAAGTAGAAAACCTCGCCTGGCCTCCCCCATACCTCATCATAAATATTTACGAATACATTTGAATAATGTGATTTTGTCACAACAAAATATCATTTGGAGGAAGGAAGAGTAGAGAGTGGGAAGGTGAGGAATGTCAACAAGCAGAGGAGGAAGAATCTGCCACAGTTATAGTTTGGTCTTCTGGGGCTGATGAAGGAGACGCAGTTTGGATGTGAAGATTCACATTTTATTCGCAGTTTTAAACATTAACCCTCCAGAACAAGCTCCAACTGAGCTGGTGGTCAGTGGAGATTAGAACAGAACAAACAGAGGGTCTGAATGGTAATCCTCCACTGTCTGTTCTGTTTGCTGGAATAGAAAAAAGTCAATGAATAAATAGAAGCATCACATTTTCTATGAGCTGATGTCCACGGCACGCAGAGTCACCAAATCTATTTCCACAGAGATTATTCAAAGCCGAGAGGACTGTCCTTTTAAAACATGGATTATATCTCCCCCCTGTGAGGACGGGACATTCCTTTGTTTGCGTGTGTTGATATCAGGTAGAGCTGAACATGTGGTGAGGATGACAGGACCTGAAATTCACTTCTCAGCACAGCAGCAACAGACTCTTTGTGACACATTCAGAACAGCAGGAAATGTGCTGGAGATGAATCTGCTGTATGTGTGGATACAGAACAGGTCAGACACGCTCAATGCAAACAAGAGAGGCCTCTGGACTTCATTACAAATCCAATATGCAGTCACACACAATGAAAAACCTGCAGGTTAATGTTGGAATATTGTTTCCATCTTTATTCTACTTGTCATGTCAGTTTTTCACTGGAGGTTTAGATCATAATGTTTGTGGATCTCTGAGTGACTGAGTGTCCTTGTTTGTCCAGTTCACCATCAGATATACAGGAAGTTTACTCCACTGTACTCAGTCTGATGTCTGGCAGCATGTTCAACATTTACTGCTCTCCTGCTATTTTACACACATCTGCCTCACATCTGGAGCTCAGGAAACTGTCGTTGAGATGAAATATTCCAAAGTTTTACTGGTAACAAATGATCATTGGTCCAAATCATTCAGTCTGTTCCTTGATGTGGAATTAAATGTATAATTAACATGTTTGACAGGATTTCTTTCTGCATGTTAATACAAATCTTATATTCATTGTGTGATGATGAAATGAGGTTTTTCATCTTTCTTTCTGCTCATTTATATCCATCAAAGGTCTCAGGCTGCTCCTGTTCTGCAAGCTTGGCACATTTTACAGACAAATGTGTCTAATTTATGTATTAAAGAGAGGATTTTTTTTTTTCTTGGAAAAAGAACAGATAATAATTTCAGTGATTTAAATAATTGTAATTACTGAAGCTACTGGATAACACTCTGGTGCAGTCATCCATTCAGCACAGTGAAACTCCCTCAGAGAGAAAACGTGGTTCTGGCCATTACACAGAGCAGTTCTGCTTATTAAACAGAAACATTTTCACTTCTCACTGATTCATTTAAAGCTTTTAACAACATTTAGTTTGAGTTTTGTTGTACAAGGTAGCCTCAGTGGAGCAGTTACATTTATTTTCAGTAGTGGATTTGTACAACAGTGAAACAAGTCAATAAATGTGTGAGTGTGCCTCACTGAGCTGATATTCTGTGTGCAGACTGTATCAGACATATAAGTGGGTGAAATGTGGATATCCTAGAAGTCAAAATGTCTCGTGTTTCTTCAAATCCAGGCATGTCTGCAGATTCAGATGCAGTAATCATGACAGGAGAGACGGAGAGTTTCAAACATAAGCTATAATCCCAGTGAGAGCTGCTCCTGAAGTGTGTTTGTGGAGAAGCTTTAAATCCTGTTTAAACGCTGTGTTTTCTCTGTCCTCTGTCGCTGTTTCAGCCAATGAAATCAGCCGCTAAATTCTGATCAGATACTCTTTATGTGACAGATCAGCCATCAGATAATTGCTGATGAAACCAGGGGATTGTGGGTAATCAGATAAGTCTTTTAATCAAAAGGCTTTAAAGGCTGACCACCTAATTACATGCTGGGTTATGACTCTATTATCGTCTATTAGCTTGTATTAGACTGTGTGCTGAACAACAAGCTGGTGGTGAACAGTGAGGATGAAAACAGGCTTTTGTTTCAGTCGAGCAGCAACACTCAACAGTGTCAGCAGAGCAGATAGCAGCACTTTATTTTACTGCACAGCAGGTTTGTTGTGGTCCAGTAATACAGTGGTTTGTGTTTGTGATCAGAGGCTGATCGATCGAGTGGAGCTCTGCTGTCAGTGGACAGACTGTACGTTGATCTGTTGGTCAGTCTGATCAGGTTTGAGGTCCAAGTGCCCCTTAAGAGCCCCTCAAATCACCCAGAGTGCCATTCAGGAGTGAAAAAGATCCAATCTGTGAAATATTGTGGCCCTGATGAGAATCTGTGCTCTCCACTGTTTCTCATCTTTTCTGACCAGTGTTGAACAGTTTGACCAGGACTCTGCTGTTAATTCAAAGGCAGAAAGTCCAACAGTTTCAACAGGAAACTCATGTTCTTCTGAGTCTGTGCAGAAAAGGTCGTCGTTTTGTTCATGTTCCACATCTGCACACTGAACATAAACACTAGATCCTCCTGACTCATCTTTCACATCATTATATTTGACATGTATAACTGGGCCATGTGTAAAAATATTCCAGTGTTTGACTGTATTAGGGTTATATATGCTGTCCATTAGGAGGAGTGTGTCCAACAGCACATCTGACAGCTTCAATGTCATTTTAATCAGTCAGCCACAGTCTGAACCTCCCTCTTTAACCTCTCCTGCCCTCATTTTATCTCTTGTTTCGCTTCTCATTGCTAATGCAGCTGAGAAATGAATTATTGATGTGTTACCTCTGCCTGACGCCGTATTAAAGCATCTTAATATTGTCCACTTTCATCTTTCCATGTCTCCAGTAGCTTCTTCTTGACTAACTTGCTCTCAGTCTTGTGTGGGTTTGGTGAGCAGTTCTCTGATCTTCATCACAGTATCTGAACACAACTCTGTTAAACATCAGGGACCAATGAACGTGTGATTCATTCTGCGGCTCATTTGGTTCGTACCAGACTGTGAAGCTGCAGCGCTCTAATTGAGAGCAAAGGCAGGATGTGAAACATCTTCACAAGAGATTCATTGAGAATCGAGTTCACTGTCTTCAGACATCGTTCACCACAGTTCAGCAAAATGCAAAGTACAAACACTGAAAGGGTTTGATCTGTGAGACAGAATATACAGAATAATATCTGTGTGAGGAGGCCATGGTTTCCCTCCATCACCATCACAGCTTCCTCCTAATGTCGTCCAATGAGAATGAGGCGTAAAACTGGATTAAACTGCTCTCAGCATGTACAGTTTGGATCTAAATGTTCGGTCTCTGGAATACAAAATAAGATCTTTGTGTCTGTCGTCTGTAATTTGTCTCGTTTTTCTCTGTTCACAGTGTTGAACTTTGTGCAGTCAAGAGTCTTTATGACTAATAACCTTAATCACAAAACGCAGCTTTAGTGCAGAAGACAAACCTCTGCAGTCTCTGGAAAAGCTGTTTGGCTGAATCTTTGTTTATTAAATTCTCACAAAGAGAATCTTTTTTCTTCATCCACTCAAAGCAGGATTATATTTGATGTTCTGCAGTTATAAGTCATGAAGTGGCAGAAGCTTCTGTTCATGTTCTTTCTGTGGTCTCTGTTGGAAAGTCTAATTAGAGCTTAATCTTGTCCTCTTGAAATGATTGTCCTCATAAGAATGAGCTAATGTGATTAAAGTGCTGGGGGCTCAGCAGGACCTGGACTGGCTTTGCTTTGTTTTCCCAAATCTCATGATGTCACCTCCCTCTGGACAATTTTGTTCAGTTTTTTTTAAAGAAAATGTCTAAATGCAGTCGTCATTTTTCATAGAATAAACATACATGAGTTCCTGTGACAGACAGCTGTGATGGCGCTGTGCTCTGCAGCTTCTGTCTTCATATCATAATGATGTGTTTGAGTTGTTTCTGCTGCTGCTCGTCCTGCTGATGATGCTTCTCACCTCCCGCCAACAACCAGCATCCATCTGTCACAGCTGTGTGCAGCTCGTCTCTCTGTGCTGTCACTTCCTTTAAATGATAGTTTGCACTTAATGAACTTCAACAGAACAGAATATGTTAATAACATGGTGACATCCAATATGTCAGCCATGCAGCTGGAATGTTGCCTGTTAAAAAAATAAACTTGAGCTCATTCATGTTTGATGTTAGAGCACAGTGTTTCATCCAGTCACATCGTCTTCATGGAGCAGTTGTACCTCTGGAGAGATGCAGTGCTGTCACTGAATAACAAGATGTTTTTGCTCTGTTGATCTCAAGCTGTGTACTTCCACTGTCAGACATGGCTGTGTTCAGCTTCAGCTGCAGTAATCCCTGCATTTACAAAGTCATTCTCATGTTGAGAGCTTTGCTGCGTTCAAGGCCGCTGAGCTGTTGACTTCAGCCTGCATTGACTCTACAGTGTCATATAATGCAGATGAAGAACAATATTTGTCCCCTCACCATAAAAGACAGCAAACAGTTCTGCCTCACAAACATGTCCAGCTTGTATTTTAAGACCAGCCTTTTATATTCACTGAAGACTCAAATATTTGAATTGAACCTGAAGCCTCAAGCTCAGAAGACAACTGAGAAATGAAGGGTGCAGCAGCTCTACATTTCAGTGAGGACTCCTCATTTCAAAAGGTCAAATTCAGACTTGAATTTCAATTGAATCTTCCAACAGGGAGAACTCTGAAGAAGTAAACAGTTTCCTCAAGGCCACAACAACATGAGCAGACTGAAACTTTCCTCCCTGGAGAAGATTGGAAGAGTCTGGTCAACACATCTGGCTGCTATTGATCAACTTTTCATTAAATCTCCACTCTGGATTTTTCCTCTCTTTGAAAGCAGCTGTTGAATAACCAGCTGGGCTGCTCAGGTAGAATATTTTCATTCTTCAGACTTTTGTACAACAGCAAAGTAAATACACTCTGGTCAATAGTGTTCATGAAGCTGAATGAATGAACTGTGAGTGTGTCAGGATCACAGAAGGCAAAACTAATGTTGTTTCTCATCCAGCACTAAACGATTTTCCTCCATCTCCACCTTTTTATGAATACTAGTCAAAAGTCCCACTTTTCCACTCCTGGTAATTTACATGACTGAGCACATTTTTCCCAGAGTTCTTTGCTTTTCTCAAACAAAATGGAGCATTTAAATGACAAAGCACAGCCACAGAGAGGTTCAGCCTTGTCTGCTGGTGTTGTGGACAATAAATGAATCTTATTTTGAAGACAGTAAATGAAACATGAGCAGCACACTCCTCATGATTCAGCCATATTCCCTCTGTTTATCATCGAAATGAAGCTTTCTCCAGTGATCAGACTGGATTCAACATGAAGTCGATGAGTCTGTATTCTTTACAGGCGTCACACTAATGTGATCTTTTGTCTTTATTCCATTAAATCTTCATCTCACATAGTGCACGTCCCAACATTAATCATGTATATCTTTGAAGGAACTTCACTGCAGGTGTTTACATGATTTTCTGCTCTCGTATCTGAAACGACTGTCAGACTGTTTGCAGGTTGATAATCAGCCTGAAACAAATTGAACCTCACTCCCGATCAGGTTGTTCTACCAGAACTGTCACAGTGAATCACAGATCTTAATGGAAGATTAAAGTGAAGCTCTCTGATAGGTTTAGCTGTGCCTTTTGATTTGCATATTATCTCCAGAGTCACACAAACAGAGTTTTCCTTCCCCCCTCTTCAGTAAACACTCTGACATCTCAGTGATCGTTCAGAGAGTCCAAACATTTAACAGCAGTGTGAAATCTCTTCTTCCATAAATCACTCTGGGTGTGTGCAGGTGGAGGATGTGTCGGCGCTCACTGGGAGCTCCAATCTGCTCCATCACATGAACTCACACTGGGTTGTAGGAAGCTCCACATGTCCTTCCATCCTCCTCTGAGCTCACCTGCTCTACTTCCTGTCCACTCAGTGACTGTAAATCCAGTATATTCAGTCAAAGATGGGATTACAGCTTGTGTTTGTGGATCACAATGTGTCAGTTTGTGGGCTGAGCTGTGTTGTTGTTCTGCTTTAACAGCAGCAGCAGTGAGTGTACTCTCTCAGTACAAGTCTGAGTGAAAGGCAAACCATTTCTCTCTTGTGCATCTTCACACACTGATATGAAGAGTGTGCGTGCTTTATGGTGTGATCTGCTCGTTCTCATCAATGATGCTTATCTGCAGAGCTGATTTATTTTCAGGAGTTGAATGAATGTGTCTTCAGTCAGGCAGCGCTCGACAGAAATCTGGATGTGTTGCGTGATTTCACTTGTCTCATGCAGACTCCTGCACAGCCTCACAGCTGAACCACATACTGCTGAATCTCTGAAAAGGTGAAATCATGTTTTTTGTGTATTTCCCCCCTAAAACTGATCCGTTACATTTATTAGCACTATTTCAGACATCTGTTTCATGTCAGATTTTACTGCTAAATCTCATCCCTCCAGCGACACAGAAGGCTATTATTCTCAGCACTGAGACATTTTCCATTTATTTCTTGGGTTTCTGCAGACATGCAGCAGCAGAGCTGAGAAATGTGATTTGACTCCTGCTGCAGGGGGTCAGGCAACCAAGAACCAATGAAAAGCTCTGGCAGCCGTTGTGGAGCTGAAAACATCTGACTGGTGGTCACATCTCACACAGCAGAGGAGAGAGACAGTAACAGAACCAGCAGCAACCTCAGAAACAACAACAAAGAAAGATGGAGAGGGTTATGGAGGTGAAGAGAAGGGGAGAGACAAAGAACTGGTGGACAGAATAAACATTATTGTGATGCTGCTTTTAAAGCAATTATCTTTTAAAAGAGTTGAGCAGTTTTGGTGGAGAAGGAGGAGGGTCAGGTCAGTTCTCTGTCACAGCTCAGCAGGTTTAACAGCTTTCTCCTTGTCACCTTTCAGCTGGAACAGTTTCTGTTTGCTGGATATAAAAAGTGCCAAAGCAGATTAGACTGTGCTGGAGGAGCTTGGTGTGACAAGGCAGGTGCAGCTGTGCATGGAAATGTTTCTTCTGGATGTTGTAATTCTTGGTTGTAAGTGGTTGGTGGGCTGGTGGCAGCTGAAGCCTGAATGCTGCTTCTCTCAGTCTACATTCAACACTTGCAGTCAGTTATCAGAGACAATGTAAAAGCAGCTTTTACCAGCTTTTAAATTCCAAGGATTTCTCGTGACTCAAAGCTTTTCTCTGTCAGATTTTGTTACAGTTACAGCAGAAAAGAGAAATGCTACCAAGTGTGATCTCAGTGGAAACAGTGAATTTAAATGCTCTGCTCACACTGAAGGTCATTATTTGTTCCTTGTGTGATGATGAAAAGATGGTGATTTACTCTGTTGTTGAGGTAAATAAGCTGAACGCTCAGCAGGCTTTGTTTGTCACTCGGTAATGAAGGATCGTTTTCTTTCACAAGTGGAATACATTGAATATTTAGACACAGATTAACACAACAGGTGATTATGAGAGGGCTGCAGTCATTTTGGAGAATGACTGCTCAGAATGATTTTTTAATCACAACAGATTAAAACAATTGAGTTAGAAATGTTTGGACTCAATGCAACACAGGTAGATAATCCATATCTAATCCTGAGGCATTAATACCTCCCAGGTAATACAAAGAGTTCAGTGTGAAGGATTCAGTCATTGAAGTTACTTTACAGAAATACATCTTTCAACAAACACCTTTGTATTCCAGCTGTGATCTCTGTGGTTACATAACTGTCTCGTGCCAAGGGACAGATGTTATGCAGAATGACCTTTGACCTCTGAGAAAACCTTATTAGAGCCAGAGTGTCTGCAGCAAACAGCTGAACTCCACCAGCAGCCCAGCATCACTTTATTTCCTCTGCTGATTCATCAGTATGAATATATTGGAGCGCTGACCAACGTTATGACGAGGAACCTTTTAGAAATGCGTGACTGAACCACTGGGCTCAGTGATTGGACCACTTTTATGACCATCACCACAGAAAGTCCATTTACCAACCATTATTTTAGATGATTACAATCCTGTGTTTAATTTTCCGGTCGAGCTGTTCCACATGCAGGTGGTACCTGAACATTTCCATCATGTCAGATGTTATTCAGACCTCCCACTGAATCATCTTGGCCCTGATTGATGGCTGAATAAATAATAACTCAGTCTACGAAACAGGATGACAGAAGCACAGAGGAAATGATGGACAGCTCCCAGTGGCTTCACTTCTCCTCCAGCTGCATGTGGAGAAGGAGCTCAGAGGACAGGCTGCTGTGGCTGCAGAGCAGACTGACACAAGTGAAACCAGGAAGTGCAGAGAGACGAGGAAACACACAAATAGATCCCAAAGACACTTCAACAGACACAGTGAGGAGATCTTTGAAGGTCAGCTTGTGGTTTTAGTTTCACTTTCTTTCTCTTTTCTTTCTTTTGTTTCCAGTGCAGATCACTGACATGAGTTCTGGCAATATGAGTTAGTGCTACTAAACTTTGTCCACACATGTAAAAAGAAATTAAATCAGTTGGACTTCAGTTTGAATCTGATCCAAATGTTACTCGATGGTTTTCCTCATGATTATTTTGCAGATGAACTTTGTGACCCCGACCCATTAAAAAAAACAAAAACAAAAACCATGAGCTGAATCTCAGAAAGGAACGAAGCCTTCAGATCCAGCTCTCCTCAAAGAGCTTTATTTCCCATCATTATTATTGTCCAACACAACAACCACATTATTATCATCAGGTTCATCATTTCTCTTCCGCTGTCGATACGTTTTTAGTCGATGTTACAGTGAAATCTTTTGCTGCATTTTCTGAGAAGAGAACATGAGATTGCAGGTCAATGATAAGTGGCTGAAAGTGATGAACTCAGAGCACAGAGCGACACTGTGTGGGCAGAACCATGTTTTTATGATTAGAATAACTTTCACTCAGTTTTTCTATGCAGCCTTGTGTAATCTTATGAGGACACAGGTCACAGCAGCTAGCTTAGCAGGAGCTATAACGCTCTCTGCCTTTAAATGTGACGTCTTCATTGAGTTTGTTATCTCCCTCCTGGCAGCGTTCTGCATGAATGTGAAGACACAGAAAGATCTGGAAGAATTGAAATTCCCAAAATTGACTCAACAATTAAACAAAGCATTCATTTTCTGATGTGAGTGATTGTCAGCTATTGTAATCCTTCAAACGGTCCCTCCTGTTCCTCCCTTTGTGGGCTAATAGCTGCTATCCAGATGCTCTTTCTCAGGAATGTCACCACTGGCCTCCCTCACAGTTCCCTTTTCCTCCCTTTTAAAACCTCATCATGAATATTTATGAGACATTTAGCTAATTATTTTCCTTTGGCAAAAATGCATTTGGAATACAGAACAGCAGAGAGGAGAAAGTGAAAACAGCTGAAGGAGGATTCATCTTTGAGATGAACATTTGAGTTCCTGACGACTCAACTTTTGGTGCTTCAGAGTGGAGGAAACAATGATCAGTGTCACTGTGACAACAGAGGCTGCAGTGTGTGAAACAAGGAGAGAAAGGAGAAAGGCAGCGCAAATAAGGTAGAAAAGTGACAGAATCACAGGTGAGAGTTTCTCCTCTCAGGAGAAGAATATGCAGGAAAAAGACAAACTGTGAGGGAGAGAGATGAAATGTGAGCTGTGAGGAAGAGGGAGGGCTGTCTGGTCTTCACACTGCTGTCTCACATGTGGACAAAGTGGACAGTTCAATAAAAAGCCTGATGTGTTCACACATAAAATGGCTTCAGAGAGAGAGAGAGAGAGAGAGAGAGAGAGAGAGAGAGAGAGAGAGAGAGAGAGAGAGGATGTGTGTCAGGACATAAATGGAAAATGTGTCTTGTGAGATGTGTCCTTCAGTGAAAATGATGAATGGGATCAACAGCAGTGTGTTGATGTTGTTCTGCCTCAGTGACACAGTGAGTCAACAGCTGCTTGTCTTGTTAAAAGCCTCTTATCAGGCTGACCGCCCTCCACATATTCACACGTGTGCACACAAACACACACAAAGACACACACACACACATATAAAAGTGTAAACCTCAGAGAGCCCCTCACCCTGTCCCTGAGGGTGAGTCCAGACTCCCTGCAGAGGAAGCTGGTTTCACTCAGAGTTCATGACCTCAGATGAAGCTTTGAATGGAGATTTTGAGCTTCTGCCTCAACAATGGAGGCTTTTTTAAGCTGCTCGACTGGGATGGAGGAAATATTCTGACAAAGTCCTCACAGTCAGACATTCCCAGTTCACCCACTGTACATGTTTGGCTTTACCAGTTCTGTTGACTGTTCAACACAACTCCAGATATAAAGTCAGAGTCATCAATCATTAGTCTGCAGTTTTCTGGTGTCAAACCCCCTGATGATAAACCTTAATGCTGTGGTAGTTATGGATGTATGAGTAGCACAGAAGTCCAACGGCAGAATGAATTATTTTGATCTTCAAAGAACTCTTCTAAGAGCCTGAGGTTTCCTCTCTAATCTATATTCATCAGTCAAGTGTCATTACTATTTAATATTTACAATAAAAAATGAATTTAAAGTTCACAAGGTTGGACTGCTGGAGAACTTCTCTGTCTGATAGATGATAGAGTCAAAGTAATAATAACAAAATGGGTTTTGCTTCATTGTCACAGTCCACAGAAGTGATCTTCTATGAACCCGACAATCCACCAACTGACGTGGAGACCGAGGACGTATTGTATTTATAAATGTTGTATGTCTGCTGTTATTCCTAGTGTCAGTGTTTTTAGACCTCTGTAAAGTGATGAACTATAACTTTATTCACAAAGTCTGACTTCTCTCAGCAGTGAGGTGGAGGCACAAGAGCCGACTATAGAAGTGACTTGAGTTGAGTGTCGGCACTGGATCATCAAATAAAGTGAAACCAGGCAAAATGTTGTTGCTGCAGCTCTGCTCTGCTCCCAGATCAGTCAATAGATTGTGTATTGTCTAGACCATCAGTCATGCTTTACCAATCAGTCCAGATATATTTCTCTTATGTTTTATGTCTCAGTGCTCACACATTTAACATTCTCTATATCAGTTTCATATTAGAGTGAATGGAGGCAGGGGGGTGTTTGAAAGCTCCCAGAAGGGCTGTTTATATCTCCCACTGCTGATGGAGCTCTTACTACATTGGATGAGGCAATATTCCTCCTCTTCTGCAGAGCAGTAGAAGTCGGGTGTGAGAGGGGTGTGCATGTGTGTGATGAGCACAGCTGGGCAGAGTTTTAACACCCGAGCAGCTGCTTATTTGAGAAATTAACAAGCTGTTAGATCTAGTTAGAAGTTTGAGTGTGAAAGTACGTGTTGTCTTTCTCACTAAAGAGTTTTTTTTTCTTTTTCCCCATCAGACAGAATTCATTTCCAAAATATTTCAAGTCAGTTAATATCAGCACGATGTGTCGTTACATCTACTGAACTTGAGGCTGAACTAAATCTTGGGTTTATTCTGTTGTCCTGTAGAAGTCGAGAACATTGAAACACCATCCTGTCTCTGAATTTACAGGAAGGGACTGCAGAAGAAACGAGTGGAGGGAAGAGAAAGAAGAGAATAAAAACATGAGCTTTGGTTAAGGTGTGAGAAATGTTGTGATTTCAGTTAAATTCTAACAAAAATCTTCCATTTCAAGTCACTGCTGCCTTTTTGTCTTAAAATAGATTCTCTTTCCTGAACATGAACCAAGTGCTGCCAACGCCTGAATAAAACCATAAAAAGTTGAACAATGCTGTCGTCACTACAAGTGGATCGTGCATTGGTGGATTTGATGGAAAACAAATGAAAGATGTTGTTGGTGAACATTTTAGTGACACTGTTGGACCTCAGCTCACCTCACTGTGCACTTCTTCACAGCCAAATCTACTGAAGTCTAAGGACAGCAATCCTTGGAGCACTCCTCAACAGAGAGCAACATGTTGCACAGCCAGCCTTAAATTCAGACATATTCAGAGTATTAGTCCTCTTTTTGAATAATTATCTTATTTACTGACTGCCAAAGACACACCACAGACACGCTCTCACATTCATTCTCAGTTTGAATTGTTTCTGTTTGGACTTTAATTTGGATGAGGTTGTTTTGGTGAAACTCAGGGTTTGTTTTATGGTTTTCAATCAGGGGTTAAACACACGCTTGGTTAGTTTTGTTTCAATGCAAATTTCCCTTTTTTCCATGTTTGATCCAAAGATGAGCAACAGCAGGAATATTCTGTTTTGGCAAAGCAGAGAGAAACAAGATGGAACATTTTTGTCCAAGAAACCAAGAAATTCCATTCACAAATGTTTCTCTTGCAGTTTCTGATTTTGTGAAAAGATATCTGAGGGACTGTATTTCTCAATGTGGCTGACTGGGTGCAAGAAAACTGTGATGCAGTAACTCAGCAAACTGTATGAAAATCCATCTGTAAGAAATATCAGCAGAAAGTCGGCTGAGCTAGAGAGGAGCAGAGCTGAAAACAGTCTGTCAGGAACAAATGAGGAAGTCTTACCCAGTTTCTTGAGCTGGATCTTGTGTCCATGTTGGCTCAGTGAAGATAGAGGAGTGACAGTGAAGACAGTTGTTGTGTTTCACAGGTGGAGTTCAACTTGAAACTGTACTGTAGTTTCAGAGTTGTAGTACTTTGTGATAGATGTTGTTGTTACAGAAGATAAATCTGTAAATGGAGGGATATGTTGTATTTTGTAATAGCTGACAGTTTGTTTCCACCAAAGACAGAGACGTAGTCTTCAGTTCAGGCTGTCAGATGGGAATGAGGTTTTTCTAAAGAGGCAGCTTATAGAGCCAAGATGTTGACGATGATGTCATCATTCTAGAATGATGGTCATAACTGAGCATTCTCATCATGTGTTCTAGCTCCTCCAAATTCAAACAAAGCTTTTTTTCTATCAACCATTTGAGCACAAACACCCACAGACAGTGTTGATCTCTGTATTGTCACAGGGAGTGAACACACTTTGCTCTTGACAGTAATAGGAGACAGTGTTTTATGGTCTGACCCTGCTCAGTCAGTGTCCTGATATATAACATGATGAAATTAGTGAATACAACTGATGTTTGTGTTGAATCAAATCAGTTCAACAATCAGTGATTTGAGCTTTTCTTGCTGTAATTTCTCAAACCTCCAAATGTGTCTGTGATTCGACCGTCATTTATTTGAAGTCCACAAGTTCTTTTGTGCTGCTGTCCAACCCACTTCAGTCCCAGCAGTGTTCAGTCATTTGTTCTTGTCCAGAGGCTGAACTGGGCTGCATCTCTTTGTCAGAGCGAGGTGAAGAGGCTCTCTGATGACTGTTTGTCTCCTGGCTGCTGCTTGAAATGACTGTGGAGTGTTTTTGCAATCCATTCAGTCCATAATAAGCCCTCTCACATTCATAAAACCTCCAGAGGGAAATTTGTGGAGGACACACGTTTGAGTGGAACGAGCTTCAATCAACAAGTAATCCTACAAGTTAAAATGGTTCAAAAATATCCACATTTCTTAACTTCTCTTCAGTTGATGTGTAAAAGTCTTTTCAGAACTGACCATGTCTCAAGGCTCATGTCTCCACAAGGTCTGCACTGATACATTCAGATAGTGTTGTATGGACACAGGTTTTTCAGAGTCTTGTCATGTACTTTTCAGGGAATCTTAATTCCCACCTAGACTTCACACAGCTGACTGATCACTGACAGCAGCCTGTCAGTGAAGATGTGTGTCACTCATCAGTCAAATTAAACAGAAAAGCAATGAAGTGTGAGAAATCAGCACATCATTAGATCCTGAGATTTAAATGGACTTTATCAAGGGTTGAATAAGTTCTCATTTTCTTTGATGCTGGTCTATTTGTGCTGTATCTGGAAGGATTTTTGTGTTTTTTATGAGTAGGAAGTTTCTACTGGAAACTCCTGCATCTGAACTCTCTGACTCTTCTTGTTCCTCTGTGTTCTTGCTGTCATGCTGTTTTGTTTGAACTCATCAGATGTGAAGACAGTGTGTTAATGGAGGAGGTGTTATTAAAGTTTGGATGGAAAGAAGGTCGACGTCTTTGTGGAGACCAGCACTCCTTCAGATATCACCATGGCTCAATGACCCATGGGAAGTTATAATGTAGTGAGGAAATGGAGTGAAAATGGACTTTTCAGTCAGTCGGCCTGCAGCATCACTCAGGAACAATTTCACCAGCCCTCCAATAAACCAATTATTGCAGCCGATGGTGGTCCAGTTTTTCTACTGTCTGATGATCCACTCTGCTGAAGATTTTGCTGGAGCACATTACAAATCACCCGAGGATTCACACAGAGCAGCAACACTGCTGAGTTAATGCTTTAAAAGCTTCCAGAGACTCAACAGGGAGAAGCAGCAGGCAGAGGGCCGGTGAGGTGGAAGCAAAGTGGAACAGAAGCCAGTGAAGGAGGAACAAGAGCAACAGGTCATTTGAACAGAACGCCTTGTTATGAGAAGGGATTTTATTTGATGTGTGTAGGGATCAGTGGACAGACTGCCAACATGTGACCCTCGTGTCCTGTCTGAACTGACACTCCAGTTCAGCCAGAAACACTCGCCAAGTGAAACCACTTCTGAAAACATAATAGTAATACATGACGAACTTCAGTGTTTATAGACATACAGTCCAGTACATGTGGCATTCATGGACTCTGGCACATAAGCAGAAACATTGACACCTTAAACAGTGAACTCTAAAAACAAAAACATGGAGGTCTGAACAGGTGATGCAGCAGAACAGGAGTGATGGTTGGATCAAACTACACGTATCAATGATTCAGTACCTGGATCTGACTTTTTAAGATCCACGTCATCATTTATTTTGTGTGAAACACACAGTAAATGTCCCTCAGTGTGCTGTGTGTGTGTGTTTGTGTGAACATGAATCTCCTCTGATGAAAAGAAGACAGACGTCTGTCACAGTAGAACATTTGACTTGAGATGGAGCGTCGTCTCTTTCTGTCATTCTGACTCTTCAAAGGAAAGATGTTTGCTGTTCATGCTGAACTGCCAGTGGCTGTTTCCAGTTTGGCTCTGCCTCCTCCTCTGCTCTGTCTTTGCCTCTCACAGTCTTCACGACAAGTTTCCAAACGTTTTCTTTCTCCCTCCATGAATGCAGAGCCGCTCGTGGGCTGTGACACTCTCACCTCTCTGTCTTTGTCCTCCTCCCACCTTCTCTCTTTTCCTTCTCTTCAGCTCAAAGTCATTCAGTCTCTCCAGTTTGTCTTCTCATTTTGTCTCAAAGAAGTGGAGTGCAGCGTGTTGATGTTTCTCTCATCTTGTGTTTCACTGTGGAGCTTGACTTTCATTTGACCGACTTCACACACTCTTTTCTCTTTATTCATTCTACATTATAATAGTTAGACATGCAATACTTGTGCAACCCTGCCCATCACACAGTCTCTACAAGGCCTGTGTGAGCTCTGTGAGCAGGCCAACAGGACGACAGAAGATTTTAAAATGTATAAAACAGACTGGAAAACCCACTGAAAGTCTTCATTTCTAATCCTGAACCCTGTGACACAAACTGTGGACCACACATATCAAACATCAGATCTTATCTAATGACTCTTATTTTAAATTATTTCATTTCAAGCCATAATTTAGACCTTTTTTCCTTCTAATTGAACATTAGTAAAGCCAGGGCAGAGTGGCTCTTTCATTAAGCTGTTTCCTGCTAATCATAGTGATTTGAATATCCTCCACCTCGGCGGCTCAGTGGGGAGCTGGGACAGACTCCACACAGAAAGACTGCAGCTGGGCTTTTCACTGCCTTTGGTTTGAACTAAAGCAAAAGCTCAATAATTGTTCAGACTTATAACCAAAGATTTTTTATTGTGAGGTTGATGTTAAAGAGTCAAATTACTGATGTTCGGGTGCAGCTGATCCATTATAATGCTGCAAAGTCACTGTGCTGTGATGAATCTGCAGCAGCTCAAATAAATGTGAATGTTTTTTTTTTCTTACAAATTATGTTAAAAAGCATTACTTATTTCAAAAACTCACATTTGTTGTGTGTTTTTACAACAGCTGATGTTTCAATGGAGTGAACCTGCTGCTTTAAGACAGCATTGCATGTTGGGTAGTTTGCAGCTGAATGTTCCTAAGTGAGCAAGTTTCCACCTCATCTAAAAATGAGCCTGCTGTTATCTTTACTCCAGAAATGGAGCACACAGAAACTGTCAGTCAAGCAGGAAACAAATCCAGTTTCAGGGAACATGATGGAAAAACTTGCTGAGCCAAAATGGCCGACAGAGAAAGTTCTTCTCAGGTTTGAACGCTGAGTGTGTGAAGACGTGACTGAAGGACTAAATGAAGCACCAGCTTTGACTGACTGCAGTGGAAACATACTGGGACAAGAGACACACAGGTGAGATTTCTGCTTCATGTGAAGGAGTTTCCGACAATGAGACCAACTTTGACAGAACAAACATATAAAGATGAATGTTTGTGAGCTCGCTGGCTTCACGAGACACTACAAGGCCTTGACCACACGTATTTGGATATTTAGCTGAACAAACATGCTGTTATTGGGCTGAAAGTTGTGGAAATGACAGTTTAGTGTCTTCTGGTTTGCTCTGCTTTGAGCCAGTTCAATCAGCAGGTAGAGCCTGCTGTCTGCAGCAGCCATGTTTGTTTGTTTTGTCATGTATTTGTTTGTTTCTGGTTTCTTGAAGTCTTTTTCTTCAGTCGTCATCAGTCTGCTGTGGTGTCCACATCCCCACAGAGTTAACACTGTGAAGTTTAGAAGAGAGACCACATGAAAAAGCCTCTGAGTTCTGCCAAACAACATTTTAATGGTGGTGTCATTAGTGTGTTTTCTAACTGTGGCTTTAATTGTCTGGGTATGAATCAAATTTCAGTCTGTTTCTGACCGAGTTTCTGATGTAACAACATTCATTTCCCAAGAGCAGCTTTAAATGAATGAGCCTTCACATCAGCGGCTGTTTTTCTTCACCTGTTGTTGTTTCAGACGGCTGAACACTGAGACCACAATCACAACAAAATCCCACGATTCTCCTTTAACTGGCTGTTGATCATCTTCTCTCCTCCATTCCCTCATTTATGAAGTGACACAGCAGCTGTTGGTTCACCCACAGCAAAGAAACATCATGCTGTGATTTAAAGGCAGCGAGGTTCAAATTCATTATTTCGTCTCTATTAATTCACTTCTTTTTTTTTTTTTTTTTAGAGTTGAATTGGCCTCACAGAGCAAATTTAAAGTATTTTTCACATCACAGTAGAGACAACCAATCTGTTCCACTATCAGCAGTATCTCCACTTTTAATCAGTCAATGCAAACCTGCTGAGCAACAAACTCATTCTCACCTCATCCAGTTTATTCACATCTTGTTGAGAACATGCTCACTAAACCAGACAACCTCTTTGTGCTCTCTGCAAATGAAATACTGGACACACAGAAGTTGGAGTTCAGTTCACCAAACCTTTGTTCAACAGTCCACACAGTGTGTTTCCTGCCTGTGTTGTCCACTGTCGAGTCTTTGAACCCCTTTAAAAAAGCGGCTCCCTGCTATTCTTAGTAAGACTCCACCAACCAACCCTGCTGTCACTCACCAGAAAGAAAGACATGAAGGAGGAGAAGGAGGCCATGTTGTTCTCCCTCTGTCAGTCAGCACAGAGGACCCCTGCCCGGGCTGAACCATGCCTGTTCAAAACACCTGTCCCCTGCAGACCCCTGACATTTGTTTCACACTCACATCCAGTTTTCCTTGTGAATACTGAAATGCTGAAGGCGGGACATTTCTCATCACTTCAAATCAAAGCAGCTTGAGGTTCACGACTTTGTCGTTGAGGGAAAATCCTCTTCTGTGCTGCTGCAGTGAGTTTAGACTGTGAAATCAATATCAGTACAAATATTTTCTCCCTAACCTGGAAACCAGAGCACCAAGACTTCAGATTGATGATGTCATCAGGTGACACATTGAGATATTCAACCCAAAAGAGTGTCATGTGCAGGTCTGCAGGCTCACAGCTGTGAATCAGAAAATGTGCCCATCTCACAGTAAAATCAGCTGCTGTCACAGTGTCCTGTTGTTCATCACTCTCTGTCCACAGAGCAGCTCCAGGATCTGTCTCTTGTTCACAGTGTGACTTCAGTCTCTCTACGGTCACAGAATAGAATTAGTGTGTGTGGACTGAACAGTGTAAAAAGGCTCTGAAGAGGAAATATAATGAGGTGGGTTTGTTCTTACCTGCAGTGACCCGTCTTTGATTGCAGCATTGTAAAACTCAGAGATAATGTCTGTAATTATAGACTCAGTTGGACCTGTACATTTCCCATGATGCTCTGCGTCACGTGATGTCGACTGCTTTAGATTTTTGCTTTATGTTTTGTAAAATGATTCCCACAGCAGATAAAAGCTGCCATCTGCACTCATTACTAACAGTTGTGTGTGTGAAGCTCTGCTCATCAGTGCAGTTTGTTGCATTGAACCAGGATTCAAACCAGAACTAGAACCAGAATGTGTTTCTGTTTCTGTTTCTTCTCAGCAGTTGGTCAGATTGGACTGAATGAAGGGCCATCAGCTTTTCAGGGTCCCTCCTGTAGTGGGCAGTTTATCAGCTATAGAGAAGCTCTGGACTCTCTCATTGAGAAGCTGCTCACAGTCCAGTGGTGTGTGGCCTCAGTGTGTGTGTGTGTGTGTGTGTGTGTGTGTGTGTGTGTGTGTGTGTGTGTGTGTGTATATATGTACATGTCAGTATGTTGATTTGAAAGTCAAGACAAGACAGCAGGGTCCATATAACTACATGGAAGTGTCCCTCTGGCTTTCCCTCAGTGTAAAAGCATCATTTCTACCTCGTAGTGAACATCTGTGTGAATCAGTCTGTGTGAGAAGCAGCATCTGCTTCAGTCTGTTGATTCAGCTTCACTCTGCTCTTTCTGCTTCTCATTGAAGTGAACAATCTGCTCTCATTCTTCTTCAGTCTGTCAGAGCTCTTCATCTTCTGAGCATCATTCCAATCACAGGTAGCTGTTCCACCTCTTCTGTCTTCCTCTAACAAGGCTGCTGATCGTTTATCATCGCTGCTGTGTTTGACAGAGACGCTTCATGAGAGAGAACTAAGTGGAGGAAATGAATTAGAAAAGCTCCCTCATGAAACGTGAATCAATTTGTCACCATGAACAACGACTCTCACAGAACATGTTTGTACTGGAGTTACTACAGTAAAACAAATCAGGAAGTCATTTATTCCTCTAACATCTGACTTTGTTCCATGTTTCTTCTGTCAGACTGCAGCTGGCTGAGTGTCAGCATACAAAGACTCCACAGAGGAAAAGTGAAGCAGCATTAGTTTGTCTCAGAGATCAGCATGTATTACCACTGTATGGTCCTTTGAAGGTGAGGAGCTGCAGGAAGATATAATGAGTTCAATGCTTTGGCTCGTACATCCCGAGGTTGAGGACAAACTGAACTTTTCATAGTTCTGATAACAGCAGCTTTAAAATGTAAAGTGCCTGAAAGGTTGTGCTTCAGTTCATTGGAACATTTCTAGCTGTCAAGGATTCGGCCTCAGTGAGAAGGAGAGTGTTAAAGATGCATTTTGTGTGATTATCAAAGACTTTGAGGTCAGATTTCAGAGAGAAATGACCTCTGGCAGATTTCTTTTCTCAGAGGGAATTCTCAAACATGTGCTGGTGTTGGCAGTGGAGAGCAGATCATATTTCATGTGGCCTGAACCAGAATCATAGTGAAGATGTGGGAATTACTCAGGATGGAGAATATCTGCCTGAAGAGGCGCTGAAGCTCTCAGTCTGGTGTTTTCTTGAATGTTCTCTGCCGTCTCTCCTGTGAACTTCCTCACCTCTGACTGGATTTGTCCACTGAGGCAGCCGAATAAAAGGTGTTTGGTTCTTGTGGGGACAGATGGGCTGCAGGTGTCTCTCTGTTAGGGAGCAGGTCCATCACTTTACTGTCCACGCTCAGATTATCGAGGCCTGGACTCTCCAAGAGGCTGATTGAAGTTTCCTGTCTGGTGTTTTCCAGATCATCAGGACATTGTGACCAATTCTTCCACACATGAGAGTTTGTGAAGCTCTGACTGGCCTCAGAGTGACAATTACACTGATGATGATGGAGAAGAGAAAAGATTTTACAGTCTGTCTTCTCTCTGTTCTCTCTTCTAGGTAAGACGACCGTGTGTGTGTGTGTGTGTGTGTGTGTGTGTGTGTGTGTGTGTGTGTGTGTGTGTGTGTGTGTGTGTGTCTTCTGCTGGCTGGATGACAAAGACTCGACCTCCTGCTTTGTCGTCGTCCTCAGAACTGACAGTAAGAACAACTCTGATATTTCTGAAGTGTCAAAGGCGATTGTTTTGAATCAGCTGATGATCTTCATGGATTTCGTGTCTTGTCAGAAACTCTCTGAATAGAATCTGAATCTCTGAATGTTCCTTTTGTTCTTGTTGTTCTCTCGTCTTTGGCCAGTTTTCCACCAGCCACCATCACAACTACTTCCTGTTGTTGTCCAATGAGAAAGAAGCTTTAGAATGAGGTGATGCTCCACTGATTGCTCTCTAATTAAACTGTGATGAACAGGTTGATGTAACTGCTCAGAGTCCTTCTGCTCCTCTTGCTGTGGCTCTGTGTTCAATAGCAGAAAGCTGGTTGAGGCAGAGCTGCTGTCTCTTTAGTCTGAGATCTTCTTGGTTGGTTTCCTGCTGTCTTGTGTTTTGTTTGTGTCTGCAGTCTCTCGTCCAGCTCTCTGCCTGTTGCTGCTTCACAGTTGTGACACTCAGCAGTGAAACAGACTCAGTCTGTTGCTCGTATGGACACACATGCTGGAGCTGTGAGTGTCTGTGAGGCAGCAGTCTGTTTGGAAATGTCCTGTGGTTCTGAGAGACTGCTGATGCACTGAGACATTAGACTCTGAGATGTTTGAGTTGCTTCAAATTGATAAAAACTGGGATCTCTGCTGCTTTTTGTTCTTGCGTGGATCTGTGAGTTCTGACTGGAGCTCTGGAGCCAGGCACTAATGATTAGCCAGCATTAATAACTGCTTCCATGGAGTCTAATTCAGTTGTTCGTTTTTGTCCTTGTCTTTCTAAACATGATCTGTGTGAACAGAGAGCTTGGAAATGGGCTCAGCTGTTTCTTTACGGACCTGCAGGTTTAGTTTGCTGGATTGTGGCTTTACCTTCTGAAAGCTGAGCATGTTGCACCTTTTTATTGGCTTCTAACACATCAGGGGTGTCAACCGATGTGTCATGCATCTCAAGACAAGTTTTTGTTCCAGCTGCAGACCACAGCAGGTGATTTCACTGATTCCTTCTTCTTTGGCTGCTTGAAGGTGTGATTATCAGCTGTCACAGGGTGAGAAAAACACAATCACTGCAAGAGAAGAACAGGAAGCATGTTTTATTCTGAAAGATCCACGTTTCGTCAGGAAGGGTTTATTCACCTGAGGAATGTGTGGATCCGCTCATCAAACCTCTGATTTTTGGAGATGTTCATGAACACTGACACACACTGTGCATTCACACCACTTTAGGCAGCAGCACTTCACACTGAGAGTCATCTCAGACCATCAATATGCTGCCAGATATGAAAACTGTTTGTTTATTTCATATTTATTTTTGTTATTCAGTTAACGAACATGTTGAGCTAGTTGTGCTAACCGTAGCTAAATGCTAACCCTTTGTTGTGGTCCAGCAGCAGTTGCAGCAGTGTGTTTGCCTTCAAATTGAAACTCTGATCATTTCGTCTTTTTTATTGTCTGTCTTCTCTTCTTGCTCTTCTTTCCTCCACTCTCAGCTTGTGTGGTCAATACATCCGTCAGCTCTTGAAACAACACTGATTATTATCTGTGCACTTGAATTCTTTGAGTAATCGTTTCAGCCGTTCTCTATATTTCACGCCAGACTTCAGACTTTAGTTTTTCTTCATTTTCTTTCCTCTTTGCCTCAAGCATTTTATCTCACTCACTGCTCCTCCTCCTCCTCAAACTAATTACCAGGACCAAGACTCATTTTTTATTTTACCTTTAACCAAAGTTTGCTTCTCAAAGACAATCTGAATGCAGCATAATGGGAGTGACAAATGAGATGGAACTGCAGCAGGACTGAAAGTAATGAAGCCCTGATACATCTATCTATCACTGGAGAGAGACGGAGAGAGAGAAAATAGAAGAGTTTGTGAAAACACAATCAGTGAGATTTCTCCTCTGCCCTCCTTCACTGGCCTGCTGACAGACTGTGTCTGAACATCATGGAGGAGACTTTTGGTGGTCGAGTCTCAGTGACATAAAGAGGAACGAACATCTTCAGCACAGACACACAAACCGCTCCACATCCTGAAAACTCCTGTGGTGTTTGAGCCAACATGACTTTGTGTGGTTGAAATGGAGTCCAGCGTCTTCACAACTGTTCTCTCTGCTGCTCTGTGATTGATGGAGCAATTACTCCATGAAGTGGTACAAGATGACATCCTCCCCCTGGTCTTTATGTCAGTCTCCTCAGTGAAACACACCTTTATGATCATCGCTCTGCAGCCTCACACTGTTTGAATCATCAAACGCACCAATCCAACACAATCACAGAGCTTAATGTCTGTGGAGGCTTATTTTGTCCTTCTTTGATAGAGACACAGGCACTGACAGGTCTGAGATGCTCATTTAACAACAGAATGCTGGACTTTAGTTGCTGAAGTTGCAGTTGTTGTGCTGCAGTTGTATTTATTGTTTGACCCTAAAACCTAAAAACTTTCCTCATATGTTGATTCCACCTTCCATGGCCGATGACGTTCCTGTTCATCAGACTTCTACAGTGTTCCTTTCACATAAAATATTCATTTGAAGCTTTGCCACATACCAGTAGTTCTTGTCTCACATGGTGACTGAATGATGGTGTTTTGTCCAGCTGAAGACACTGACAGTTACACACATACTGACATTTATTCCTCACCAGCGCAGCCTGCTGTTCAGGTGGGTGGTAGGAAGGTGCTTGTAGCCATCATGTAAACAGGAGCAGCTGGTCCTCTCACAGGCGTCAGGAAACAGTGTGGCTGTTTGCAGCAGAGCAGAGAGAAGAGCTGGCCTTAACTCCCTGCAGACTGACAGCTCCCTGAGAGTCACACACACTCTGGCTGCAGACAGACTTTAGCAGGGAACAGCTTTTTGTTGGCTGAGAGGAAGCAGAAAGCTCCCATGTGTAGATACTGAAGTTTGATGACTTTGTTGAAGCCTTTTTTACTGTGTGATGGTTAAATGTGATGAGCAGCAGATGGAAGTTAGTGTTGTCTTTTGAGGGATTTTTACATTTCCAGAGTACAGCACAGAGTCTGACAGGACTTTTGAACAGTAATGTTACCTCACAGCATGTTGAGATGATGATGACTGCAGAGAGTCCTGCACATTTTATGCTGAATCACACTGATGCAGACAGACGCATAAATAAAGACATAAACACTTCAGAAAGCCCTGATGTCTAAAGCCATTAGAAATGCAATCTGAATGTGTTTGAGAACGATGAGCTGAGGTCACTGTTTAACACGTAATGGCTTTAATGTCACGCACTGTTGTCTTCCCAGAGAGAACTTTAAATGAGCCACACTGAATGCTTCATTTGCTTTGAGGTCCTTTTAGCCTTTGGATTCAGTGTTAATTAGAGGCCAAATGAAGTGTGTCAGAGAGATTAGAAGAATCTCCTCCTCCAGGTATCACCACCTCCACTAAACACAGCCAGTGTGTCACCAAATGTCAATGTGCCTCCATGAATATTCATTTGAATCAAATTACAATTAATGTGTTTATCTCACTTTACTCTGATAAACCTCATATTCAGCCCAAGTAACTCTTTCAGCAAGGGCCTGACTGGCAAGTTAGAAAAATATATACACATAAAAAACAAACATAAAAAAAACTCTGACTCTGCAGTAAAACCTACAGCCTGAGTCATTTTATATTATCCATCCAGTGGACACCTTCAGATAAACCACAGCCCCTAAAACACATCCTGTTTAAACTGATGTGATTTCCTGAGTTCATACCACTCAGTGCTGACTGGAAACTGAAATAAATAATTGTGAGTATCATAGAATCTCCCAGCAGCAAAGATCAGGACTCGTCCATATTCCAGGACGCTCTGCTCTCAGTCATGTGGGATTGAGCTAAACCTCATTCAACCTCTGATATTTTCTCTTTTTCTTTGGAGACGACATCTCAACTGACATCCATCCATTTTCATCATTATCACTGTATTTCAAAACATCTGTCACACTTTCATCCTTTAAAGTCTGACAGTCAGATTCTGATCCTGAACCTTTTCCTCTTAAATGTCAACCCTTCAAGCTGAAGAGAAAGTTATCAATATCAGCATCAGCATCATTCATTTGTCAGGTTTCTGTGGACGTGTGAAGTGTCATCAGATGTGACAAATGCAGTGTGACTCCTGCTGCAGGATGTGAGGCAGATAAGAAGCAAAACAACACTTTAAAAAGCTGCTCTGCAGCTTTAAACCTGTAGAGAGAGAAGAAGGAGAGTTCAGTCAAGTGTCAGAGAGCAGTGGAGGGAGACAGCAGCAGGACCACCACTGCAGGCCAACATGTCCATTTAGAAAGGCCAAAGCATGTGCTGTGTGTGTACTGTAGACTGGAATGTGTGTTTAATCTTTGCTGAGATGAGAAAAAAACTGTTATATGACTGATGCCAACACAGAGGAGCAGTTTATTTCTACTGGAAGCCATTACTAAATGGATAGAGGCTGAGGAAAAGGGCTGAAATATGAGGGTCAGTTCAGTTCTCTGTCACAGTTCAGCAGGTTGAACAGCTCTGTCTTTGCTGTCACCTATCAGCTGGAATATGTTCCACATACCTGCTGCAGAAACACTGAGCTGGATTAGACTGTTGGAGCAGGTGAGTGTGACAGGGCAGATTATCCATGCAAATGATTTTCCACATGCTGCTTCTCTCAGCGCACGTTGAACAATGACAGTCAGTTTGTCACTCTGACAGTGGAAAGACTCCTTTTGGCAGCAGATGAATGCAGGAGTTTCTGGTGACATCAAGACATTTGTAGCCAATCTGTGTCTTTGCTGCTGTCATAATCTGCTGATAAGAAGACAAAGACACAGTAATTAAAGCTCTGATCTGAAAAGACACAATTAAAACACAATTAATTGACTATTATCTTCCTGAAGTGAAGGCGCTGTCTGTGCTTCATCATGTCAGCGTTGGTTGTTTCTCACTGCTGAAACTGGAGCTGGTTGTTAGTTCTGATTAAAAAGGTGCTGATGTTGTTGTTCTGTGCTGTTGAGACAGAAAATTCGAAGCTTGAGCTCCTCCAGCTCAGTTTGTTGAAGTGTTACGAAGGATTCTTTTCTCTCTGAAGAGGAAGGAGAGAATTTCAGGAATAATAACAGGAATACATTTTGTTCATGAGGCAGCTGCTTGAATGTTTCTGTGTGAGTACAAACTACTTCATCACTATTACTCTTAGATCGAAATCAGTTGATGGAAATGCTCATAATTCACATTTTCTTTTCTTCTTTTTTGTGACGTTTCTAAAGCTCTCTTCAGATTGTATCAGATGGAAACTCGGCTCATGTTTGACACATTCTGTTGCTTTATATCCAACACATTTCATGCTGTGATCTCACTGTCGCTGTCTCTCTTTCCTCTCAGCCAAAGTAATGATCTGTTGAGTGAACATCTTTCCTCAGCACAGCTCTGATTGTTTGAGTCTCCCACATGGAAGAGTCATTTCCTTCCAGAATGACCTTTGACCTTATTAGAAACTCAGGAGCTAAATCATCCTCAACAAACTCCCTTCATTTCCTCTGAGCTCCTCAGGCTGCTGTGCTGTAGGACTCTTCAGTGAGACAGACAGCTCTGCTGTGGCTCTGGTTTATCTGCTCAGTAAAGCTGACAGCTGAAGACAGTGTGAGAACAGAACAGCTGACAAAGAGTTTGACAGGAAGAAGAAATGTCTTGTTACATGCAAAGTGCCAAAGGTCAATTACTTTTGGCTTCAATGTAAACTTGTGAAAAGAACTATTCTGCTCTCATATCCCAATCGGTGCCTCTCTGTCTCCTCAGAAGGGAGGGATCATAATAACCTGCAGCAGAGTCACACCTAATGAGATGGATGAACTGGATTACAAAGTGTTTTACAATTTCAAAGAGTGTCCATGACTGCTGTTGACCCCTGCATGGTCAGAAGATTTAATGAAGCTTAGTACCATCCAATCAGAAACAGGCAAAAGTCCACCACATGAAGCCACAGAAATGCTGCGTTTACGTGCAAAATGACAGAGTTTGGTCCAATGAACTCTATAAATGACCTTTATTCTGGGTCAGATTTTGTGAATCTCTGTCTTCACAACAGCACAAAGGTGAGCATGAATGTGGCTGCAGAGGCAGCAGCACAAGCAGCCAGGATTTTAGAAACAACATTTGAAGTCCATGCTCTACTTTGTCTTGTCTGTGCAGCTTGTTTGGATCTGATCGTTCTTCAGGTTGATGAGTCAATCCTCTGCTCTGCTCCCTGTAATCAACTGAAACCTCTTGACTTTACACAGATGATCTCCATTGAACTGATTATGTGACTTTTAAAACCAAATGGCAGCACTGGTAATGATTCAGTCTGACTGCAGGGGCTGAATACTGATGCAAACACTGATTTTATATTTATATCTTAAATTAATTCAGATACTTTATCGAGATCTGTTTTGACCATTTTCAGTTTTAGTAACAGCTTCTGAAGTCTTTCTCTCTCTGTTGCTCTGTTCTGGCTTCTTAAACAAAGCTTGATAAGCAGTGAAACTGAAGTCGTGTTGACTCTTTGGATGATTGTAAGGAGACTTGCTCTGCAGTCAGACATCAGAGTTGAAGCTATGTGGAGGTCTATGTCTGCCAGATTCTGTGTCCAGTCCAGTGCACGCTGCCTCACAAACTCTCCTCTTGTTAACTGAAGTGATTCAGCGGCTCTGACACTAAACAGCTGTGAGCTACAGCCAATGGGACGTGGAGGGGAGGCAGCAGATGAAACTCTGCTGCTTTGCTGCAGAGTCAGATCTGAACAGGCTGAGATCTCAGTGAACCTCATCATTATACAAACACTGAAGCTGTTATGACATCATATATGTTCATGACAGATAGAAATGTTAATTATTCATTTGCATTTAAATGGAGACATTGACTTTTGTCACATAACAACAGAAATCTTCAGTCCTGCAGATGTGGACTCACTGTCATCACGATCCCAAAAATCCCTCCTTTGTCATCTTTCAGTCACGAGTCACAAGAACAATGAATCCTTTTCCAAATTCTGATCAAATTCAGCAGTTTCAGTCACAGAAACTCTGTTCTCTCTCTAACTTTCTCAAAGGAGCTGAATCTATTTTCCTTATCAGTCAGACAGTAAGTTGGAGGAAGAAAAGAGCAGAATGAATGGAAGCCGACACATAAAGGATGAGGAAGGTGTTGAGATGGATTTGAACAAAAGCTTGGCATCTGGAGACGAAACGGTCCTCCTGAATAAACAGAGCTGTGGAAACTGTGGTTTAAGAATTTTAAAGAGATGATCGGAGAGGGAGAGGTGGAGAGACTGAAGAGGGACAGAAAGATAAAGACAGACAAAAGAAGATGTGAAGAAAGGAAAGAAACAAGAGAGAAAAGAGAAAAGGAATCAGGACGGGCCTGTAGAGAGAAAACAACATTATTTTTAAACTTCATTTGTCTTCTTCTGTGGTGGTCAGCTTCATCTTTTGCCTCTCCAGGGCTCAGCTGGATTATATGTATTTAGAGCCGCTTTAAATGAATAATTCCACTTCAGTTCCACCAGAGAGGACGAGGCGTCCAGACTGCATCAGATATCTGACATTTAATCTCACTTCATTTGAGGGTTTCAGTCTCACACGTGCTGGAATAATCACTTGTTGCCACGGTAATAAGTGGACATTTCTTCTTCATTCAGACAAACTGCTCAGTGATTTAATGTCACACTCTGACTTCCAGACTTCTGTCAGTGATCATATGATGTGTGCAGGTGGATCCAGCTCAATGCTGATGAACAGAGGCAGCTGAACTCCCCCTCCGCCTGCGTCCATGACACAGACAGCCTGAGCCTTCACATGTATTCTAGGACTGATGACAACAAGCTCTTTGTCTTCCACTGGTCATTATTATTAAGCTCAGAGTCATTTTCATTTACTTTAGTTGAGCTATTTTCTCCAACATGTTCTGAAGGTGTTAATGTGCAGTGAATGATGAATTGTCCTTTGTTGTATCAGCACATTGTTTCATCTGTCTACTCAGCCATGAGTCTGTTCCTGTTTACACTTTCTTCTTCTTCTGTTTGTGAACTTCAGTGCCGTCTTTCTGTCTCTGTCAGAGAGGTTTGGTCAGAAGATGGAGATCAGTTGGGCTTCTAATGTCTCTCCATGGTGTGAATGTATAAATGAAGTTGAATGAGGAGCTTCACTGTAGTTCAGTCCTTGTGTGGTCTGAAGTTTCCTTTTAATCCAGATTATATCACAGAGATGAAACACTCACTAAAGTCTCATTAGTATTTAATATTCATCGTGAATTATTCACATTCTCAAGGCTGGAGGATCTCAAAGAAGAACTGCTGGAAAAATAATCAGTCTGATTAATCATGACAGGAAAAACAAATTCAATATTAATGGACTTTAGTCTGATTGAGGATGATCAGAGAATACATTTCAGACATGGATTAGCTGGAAAATCCAGTAGAGACGAGAAAACCTTGTCTGGACCCCAAAGCATCTTTTAACAGAAGGTATGAGAGCAGAATAAGATGCTCCAGCCGTCCTCTGCTCCCTTCAGTCTGCAGTCTACACTGTGTTGTGTGATGCATCAGTCCTGCTGTGACGTGTGTGAGACTCTGTCTCTCATCTGAGGGGTTTGTTCAAAGCAAAGCCGATTGAAAACACACACAAATCCAGTTTATATCTGTGTTGTTGACATGTGTGAGTCGACCACCAACAGCAGCCTCCTGCACCGTTCAACACTGTGACAAAATGTGTCTCTGCACTGAGACATCAGTGCAATGAAATTAGATTTCATGGTTCTCCAGATCTGGAGGTTACCGACACACAGAGAGCGAGTGTGTGTGTCCGCTCAGCTTCGTTTGTGTGTTTGTGTGTGTGTCTCCACCTCTCAGTATTTGTGAGTGCTGTCTCTGCTGTGACACAATTCACTGTTGGTGCTGATGCAAAGTGGACAAAATAATCTCTGGAAGAAACACAGTGATGATTTCAGCTGCTCAGAGTTCAACTCAGAGATGAACAGTTTGAATTTCATGTTGAGGTGAGTCGTGGTGATGAGGCACGGTACTGAGAGAGGTTTGATGAGTGTCTGTCTGCAGGCTGCTGGGAGAAATGACTGCACACATACAGAGAGATCATTTATGTATCTACAAATAAATCAACCACATGGGAACAAAACATCATTCCAAAACAAAAGCACTGATCACCATCGAACCTGTCGGGGAAGCTAAAAATAGCAGCTCTGCATTATTCTGTCCACAATAACCACATAATGACTGAACACTCAGAAACACTGAGGACTGCATGTCCAGATGTTCATGTGACGTTCAGGGACTGTGTTGACATTCAGTTGGTGCAGCATGAAATTAATATTTTGGGAGCACAAACTTCCTGTTTGTGAAGTTCCAGCATCTTTGAGTTTCTCACCTTTATTCATGTTCATAGTTTCTATAGTTTTATTTATTTTCTGACAAGTAATAATAAGCAGCCTCCATCAGCTCTCATCCGTCTGTCGGTTCATGTGTCACTGATGAATCACGTGAAACAGGAAAACAGTCAAATGGTGCAGAGAAACAAACAGTGAGCCTGAAATGAAATGGGATTATCAGTGTTTTCATCAGTCATAACTCACATGTGTGTGTGTGCAGAGTGGAGCAGAGCTGTTTTTCTCCTGCATGTCTCCTCACCTGTCTGATCCTGTTAGATCACAACACGTCTGCTGAGCTGATCAACACTGCAGCCCAGCAGATGGTGAGCTGATGACCGTTCAGAATGGAGGAAATGAACATTAAATCAGCCGATAACAGCAGTGAGATCAGCTTTGACCTCCATTAAGCCTTCAGACTCAGTGTCGTGCCCAGAGGTATTTCCAGTTTGGACATACGTGGTTTCCTTTGAAAGCAGCAGAAGGCTCTTTTTCAAATGAACTGTTTTATTTTTGTCAAAATCACCTTTTTTTTTTTTTTTTTTTGGGCCATTAGCAGCATCTATTAATGGCAGTACATCCTGATCTCAGCCTCCTCCTCTCCCACTTGTTTTTTCTCTTCATCTCCCACCTGCTCTTTCATTGCCCGCTCCTCTACTCTCATTAACAAATGACATCTTTTCAGTGTTAATAAATGTTGTGCTGGTTTTATCTGGAAAAATGGACTAACGAGCTGATGATGCATCTGGTTGGAGCTCAGCAGAGACAGTAAGAGGCTCAAAGGTTCGACTATCAGGCTGAGGAGCACAAGGTTGATGGTCAGATTTCCAATGACCAGATGAGACTGTGTGTCTGGAAAAGTAAAATCATCCAGAAACACATCACTGTAGCTCACAAGGTGACAGTATTTGTTTTAAACTTAAAGTGATTGATTGGACTTCTACAGTCAGATGGCTTTTATTTTGAAATCACCTGCCAGAGGAAATCAGGCGAGCTGAGTTGCTTTCATTCAATCCTTTTCAGTGTGTTTTATTTTAGTGATTATTTTCATTTCATCGTCTGCTTTAGTCAGTTGTTTGAACTTTTATTGCCTTTTTATTTGCTTTAATACATTATATTCCTTTTTATCTTTCCTGTTTTGCGTATTTTATTGGCTGCTTTAGTCTCTTATCTGTCAAATTCCTTCTGTAACTTTGCACATAAAACACATGAACACATCATGTCACCCCTGACTGACCCTTTTAAAGGGGCGTGTTTGATTGATGACCATCAGTCTCTCTCTTGCTCTGAGGAATGCTGTTGGCTCCTCTCAGTCAGTGTTCACTGCCAGCTCACACTTCACATCACTTTACACTTGCCAACTTACACCTCAAAGCCTTTACAGACAATCACACTGGTGCAGTGTGTATCACAGCTGTGATGGATGCTGACATTTCACTTCAGAGTACCATCTGTACTTCTGTCCAAACCTTTCCCAGATTGTTAGCAGAGGCCAGAAATGCTGCGACAGCTGTGACTGAAAAGTGACTGAACAGAGAGTTTTCAATCACTGACTCATGGCAGCACTTTGGAGTTTGCTTCCAGTGGACTGTGGTCAGTTTGTGTTCCTCCAACTCCAGTCTGTCAATTTACTGACCTTTATTACTTATTCTTCATTTTCCTTGGACAGCGTTCCATCTGTTGTTGAGGAAGAGAAAACTCCCTCTCAGGACAATAACATCATGTTATTTTAATGAAATCCATTTGGAGAGAAAATGAAAGTGAAGTTCTGTGTTACACCCACCATCTCTTCTCCTCTGTTCCTGCATTTTAGCTCCATTAAGGAGAAACGACTTCAAGGTCCACCGGCCACATTTAAACAAAAGGACTGAGGCCGAGTGCAGGAAGGAGAGGAGCGACAGATGGTTCAGTCAACCCTGTTTGTCATCTGGTCACTTCACTGATTTCTAGAGAGCTTCAGACTCTCTCATTGTTTTGATCTTATTTATTTACAACAGAAGGTCTGAAGAAGAAGCTGTTTGTTCTTCTGCTGTGTGTGATATTCATTTCCCTCCACTTTGTACTTTTGGCAAACAGTTTCTGTAAGTCTTGAAAATATGTGGAGATGTGAATGCTGCAGGAAGCTGAACACACACCTCTACACACACCTGACGGGTCGGTTATCACTCAGTATTTTGCTGTTTCTGTGAAAGATGTCAGAGTCCTGGAGCTCATTGATTCTGTGCTTCACAGCCTCCTTTCTTTCCTTCTTTCTTTCTTTCTTTCTTTCTTTCTTTCTTTCTTTTTGGACAACATGGAATTTAATGTTTGATGCTTCATGCACATGAAGACCTGTGACAGAGCTGTGAGACCAGTCATGTGAGCGGCTGAGAGAATATGTATTAATCAGCACACCCTCTGATTTATATTCACCTGCATTCAGCCCTTTTCTACTTTGCTCTGCTGCACTGACATGAGCCAAAGAGCAGATGTGCTTGGAGGCGTCCACACAGTCTGTATGCACAGGACGCACCGCTTCACTCTTTGTATCAGAGTGAGACTCCCTGCTGTTCATGGACAGACCACATGTCCATTGTGTTTTCATTTAGCAGAAGAAAAGACATGAATCAGGATTCAAAGCTTCTGACAAGTTTTCCTGAAGCCTAAAACAGTTCTTCTCCTTCTGTCAGTCACAGTTCCTCTTCAGAATAACCAGTCTTATAGAAAAGCTCAGCAGGAGCTGTCCGACCACTTCCTGTTGGAAACACCTCCAGAACAGAGTGAACGCAGCTTTAATGGCTCGTAGCTTCATGAGAGTCTGAAGCAGAATGGACGAGTCTTGTCTTCTTGGGAAGTTGAGCTGAGAGTCTGCAGAGAGACAAACTGATGGAGATTCATGGAGGTCAGAGGTGGAGATCATAGATGTCTCACCTTTGCTGACTCGTGTTGTTTTGTTTAGCTCTTGTTTGTTACGTTGTTTTCTCGTTATTTTGATTTTTCTTAATTTCTTCTGTCTTCAGTTGGGCTGAGGTTTGATCCAGGGATAAGCAAAGTGTTCATTTCAATCCCAGCATGCTCGTGGGTCTCAGTGCATCATGGACAGTGAGCTGTTACCTGCCTCAAACTCTGCTGCTCTCACTGTAAAAACACTGTATGATCAGAACTTGATGGTCCTCCTCTCACAAGCAAACAGCATGAAGACAAAAATCTCTCAACGCCTCCAAGTCGGCCCTGAGGTTCTGAAGTTCTCCTGAAAGAATCACAGAGTTTGAAATGTGCTCAGCTCACAAACACACAGACATCAAGACAATCTGACTGAACATCCTGAGCTGGAGGTTTTCTCACTGACTGCAGAAGCTCAGTCAGAGAACAGAAACTCTGCAGGCTGGAAATGAATCATGAGTGAAGACACCCAGAGGTCAGAAGCTTTGAACCTTGTGTTCAGTCTAAGAGACGAGAGGACGAGACTGAGGAAGGTCAAGATGAATTTTCTGCCTAATGAGGGAGTTTAACGAGCTGTTTCTTCATCTGCAGTGATCAGTTTGTTCTACTTCAATCTATACTCGTTTACAGTAACAGTTTGAAGTGGATGGTAGATCTGAGGGCACATTCACACGAATCTCATGTCAACTGTCTGATTTTGGTAAAACACAATGTGAAAAAAAAAAAAGACATGTTGGCAATTTGTTTTCTTCCAATACATTAAAGCTGCCATCTGCCCACAACAGAGTTCCTCTTAACAGTCATCTGTGGAACATTTGTCTGCATATTTATGCAATTTGTTTCATGGAGCCTCGATTCAAAGCAGATTTAATGAGCTTTCTGTGTACTGCTCCATCTGTATCTCAATACATCAGGTGTGTTTATGCTGTGTACAGTGTGTGAGTCACCCACGACTGAGGCACATGTTCAGTGTGTGATGGTGTTACAGTGTGTTACACTGGATGACATGTACTCACACACTGTACAGCATCATGAATAATGTGGATGTCAGTGCAGTTCTCATTTCCATCACATCGTCTCACTTCTCTGACTGGCAGCAAACTTTCTTTTTCATCATATTTATTTGAACCTTTGTGTTGTTTCTGCCTTTGTGTTGCTGCTGCCACATTATAATGAACACACTACCCTCTCCTCTGAGTCCAAAATACAAGTGAGCCGTGTGAAACGAGAGGGGAATGTCAATGAACTTTCCCACACAGTCTACCTGCACCTGAAGGTCTCATGTGTTGAAGCCCCACAGAGGGAAACTGAAAGCAAAACAAATGATCACAGAATGAAATGGAAAATATGCCAGCAGCACAAGTCTGCCTGTGTTTAATTTAACTCCAGTTCTCCAAGTAAACCTTCATTTCTAGCTCACAGACACACTGCACTGCTGCCTCCTCACACAAACTGCTTCTCTGCTAATGAGCTGCTGCTCCAGTTGGCAGCCAAACTGGAGGAGACTTAAGTGAGAGCTGATTGGTCAACATCACGTTGAGTGTCGCTACCACAAAATCAGAATGACACGAACAAGAGGAAGCTGTTTATAGCTGGTTCCACTGAGGAAATTACACCACTAATATAAGTAGTTTTTACTGCCCTCAGTGCACATCACAGGATACTAACAAGAGCAGAAATATCAGGAATTTCCAGACATGATCTGCTCTACACACACACACACGCACACGCACACGCACACACACACACACACACACACACACACACACACACACACCTACCTGCCTGTATCCCTCTTGAATCCACAGCGTTTTCTGTTCTCTCCCTCAAAGATGTCTCATCATTCGGCCTGAGACAGACTGGATCCTCACTTTGATACTTTCTGCTTTAATATTGACAGGTTTGGTGAAAACAGCTCATCCTCACACTCTCCATGTCCAAACCTTCTCTTACACATGGATTATTGATCACCTGATCACCTGTCTCATGTCAGTACCCAAGATGAACTCTCATCTCCTGACACAAAATGACAGTTTCCAATGGACAACTGGATCATTTCTAAATGATAAATGTCTCAATTAAACCTTTTTTTTATTATTATTATTATTTTTAGTATTGATCAGGATTGTTTAGTCTGGGGTTTCTTCTTCCACTCAGCTACATTTGCAGCCAAACCATGATGGAAAGTTGGCAGATCTGATCAGTGGACCAGTCTTGGTCTGATGCCACCACCATCAGCAGCATTGTGTCCTCCATCTTCTAGCTGGCAGCTGATGGTGGCTGGTGGTGCAGCACTCAGCAGTGCATTTACAAAAGGATGCTCCAAGCTTTTCCTGCTGTATGTCACCTCCACCTGGCTCACTGTGTGCTTCAGTAGCTTCATATATCTGCTGTCTTTGTCTTCAGGCTGTGCATGTGTCTCAGAGGTCACATGTTCACAGATCTTGTCTCATCATGGCTCCACTCACAGAGCTCATCTGGCCCTTCTCAAGGAGCTGAGAGTTCAGACAGTCATCTCTCTTTGTCTACTACATGAGCGTACTTCCTGGAATATCATGAGAGATATTGGTCAGGGTGTCGGCACTTTGACTCTGGCAGCTTGCCAACATCAGCCGAGTGTGACTCGAGAGAAAAACAGGAGGAGAAAAAAGAGCTCTGCAGCTGATACCATGAAGCTCCTTCATGTTGCTCTGCTGCTCCTCAAGCTGACTGACGCTTGTTGTCTGATATTTCGCTGCTCATCAGGGCAGCATTGATGCCCTTTTCTGGAGGATTCATCCAATTAATTAGGACAAATTAAACTTTGTCATCTTAATGAGAGATTTGTTTGCTTGTTGAGTTCACAGTGAGAGACACAGAGACAGAGAGACAGTCAGGGGAAGACTGAGTGTCAGTGAGCTGTGTTTTCTTTGCATCCTTAATCTCCTCACGTCTCCATTAATGAGTTCACAGTCCCAGAACACTAATGAGTTGTTTTGACTGCTGTGTTGGAGTGAAATAGGACACACACTGTAGTCTTCATCTGTTAAACATGAGAGCCTCACCTACACTTCCACTTTAATGAGTAGAATCATGTTTCTGCTCCAGAAGCATCCAGATATGTCTCAGCTAATAACACACCAGCAGTTGTTTTCAGTGTGTGTTCTGTCAGCAGTGTGTGTGTTCAAACACTGTTTCATTTGTAGTGTTCGTCATAATGTCTGTAAAGACAATGGACTCCACAACTGGAAATCCAAATCATGTTGAGTTAATGCTGATCAGTGTCACACCATGAAACAAATATCAGACTGAGAGATTCACCATCATGATGTGTCATCACCCACCCACTCACACACACTCAATTATTTCATTACACACGATATTAATTGTGCCTGATGACAGCAGGAGATTGGGAGTAATCAGTCAATAATCAGTCATTTAATCAACAGGCTTGAAAGGCCGGTCATCCAATTACCTGCTGTGGTGTCACAAATGAACTTATGGGATGTGTGTTGAATACCAAATGGGTGGTGCAGAGAGCAAGGAGGCATCCAGCTGTGAGACAGAGGAATTTGTTTCAATACTGCATCATTAATGCATCAGTGGATCAGCTCATAGCAGCTCACACATTGAACTGTAGCTCCTGAGTGTTTTCCTTTGGAGGTTTTCAATGCACACTGACTGGGAGGAGACATGGAGGTCGTGGAGTCCCCAGGAGGAGCTGGAAGAGGTCCAGGATTTTGAGAAATACACTGATTGGTTTTCTTTCTTGAGAGTCAGATGAGAAGAAGTTTGCTGTCATCAAAGACAAACGATCAGCAGCAGTGAAGCTCATCATACAGTCAATGTGCTCTCCTGCAAAGCAGCTTTGTACAATGATTCAAATCAAAGCAGTTTTAGTTTGACATCATTTGATCAAGTTCACTGAGAAAGTGAATCAATGTTTTATTACCCAGATCGTAAAGTTTAAGATGTGAATTAAAATTGTGAACTGAACTTTTGATGAACTCTTTCTTTCTTTCTGTGTGAGTTTAAACTGTTGATGTAGAAAATCTGTTGAGGAAGAAGAGATGGTGGTTGTAACCTTTGTTCTGCAGATTGTAGTTCTTATATTCATACTGGAAAATGTCCTGTGTGCTGCTGCGCTGCATGTCGTCGCTCGTCCTTTAGTCTGGTCGACCTTTGAATCAAAGAGTGGAACTCTGTGTGAATGTGAATGCAGAGCCGACAACATGTACCTGCAGCAGGTGTTCAATACTTCATTTAAAGAAACCATTATTTATTAATAGCTTATTCCATAGATGAGCTTTAACTGATGTCACCACACAAGTGAAGTGATGCATCACACTGAGTAGTTACTCAGTAATCCCTCATTACTTCCTGAATATCTCACCATTAATGACCATTCTTTTGCCCCTCAAGTCAAACAAATGCAGAATGAAGAGAGACGAGGATGCAGAGAGCTGCAGAAAGACTCCGAGTCAGAGAAGATAAAGTGAAAGTGATAAAGAGGGAAAACTTCTGCTTCCATTGATTCCGTCTCCTGTTGACTTTTGTAATTGAATGTCAGCATTCATGAAGCTCTTCAGACCGCAAGCAGCTCCACCCTGACAGGTGTGCAGGTGATGGAGCGGTAACAAAAGAAACACAGTGATCAATCAGCAGCTCAGCTGGACGTAATCAGGAAATCTCTTTCAGTGCAAACTCAGCATCAGGTCTGCTGGAACCAGAGGAGACCAGCTCGTCTAAAGTCTCTCTATTCCAGTTTGAAACCTGACACGCACTGAAGGTGTCAGTCCAACATGTGACACCCACATACAAATATATCAAAGTGAAGATGACAAAGCTGAACACAGGCAGGATTTATTGCAGGGCTGCTTGTTCTGAGCTGCATCAGTTTGTATCAGTGCACCTCCTTCACTTTCCTGTCAAACACACTGATAACACACACGGAGAAAGCCTTGGGAGTAATTGGGTGGAAAATAATCTAATTTTCATGCACACACACACACACACACACACACACACACACACACACACACACACACACACACCTCTCCTCCATGGGCTGTCAGACTGTGGCAAGACTGAAAATCTCTCAGGGGAGAAACAGATGCTGGGAGACGTATGACACACACACACACACGCACACACACACACACACACACACACAATCACAATATCAAATGAAACAAGCAAACATGTAACAGCTGACCTGGGGCCTGCAGTGTGAGTTCATGTGATCTCTGATGTCTGTGCTGAAGCTTTGTATCCAGTCAGTCTGCTGTCAGACTGAGTCAGACTCTCTGTGTTTGACTTTGCTTTGTTGCTTTGTTTTTGTCTGTGGGTCAGGTTCAGCTTCAAGGTTCCTACAAATATTTGTGTCAGTGCACAATGGACAGAAATAATCTCCAGTTACCTGCAGTTGCTTGAGTTTTGGATTTGAGTGTGAAGCTGATGCTCTTCCCTGGATCCTGCAGCCTCGTCTATATGCACAGTAAAACACAACGTTTGGAAACTTTCTATTCCACAACTGTTCCACTATTATCTGCTGAGCAAGTGTGCAGGAACGCTTTCTAAAAATACCACTGGCTCCGTGTGAGCATGACTTTTTATGAATTCCTCGAACAAGAGAGGAAAATGTGATCTCTGTTCAACAAGTCTACACCCCCTCTGTGGATATGAACTGATCTCCACATGGCACAAGCTGGCATTTTGTTCACTGCTGTATTTGTGCTGCGTTTGTGCCTCCCACTGTCAGTTCAGCTGGATATCAGAACACAGGAGAGTCTGACTTTGATATTTCACTGCAGACGTCGATACTCACTGAGCACTGAGACAGAAGCTTCAGGTGTCAGTTCAACATCTCCTGGTAGCAATGACGCTCTGTGTGTGTCCTTTTCTTTCTTCAGGAGAGGAATGTTTGTGTGTTTCCTCATTCAGTCTGTTTCCAGGTGACTCAACAGAAAGTCAGCTCTGCTTTACTCTGAACAAAGTTTGAGTTCAACGTTTTGCTTTCAGCTGTTACACGATGTTTGTGACCGTCTGACGTTGACACTCGTCTGTAATCTGTGTTTGTTGTTGGTGGAGATAGGATGCACATGTTGCAGTGTGGAGGCTGTGTTCAAGAAAACGAGGCAGTGATGTTGAACACAAACAAGCGGTGAGAAGCGGCTTAGAAATATCCAGTCATAGACATCACAGCGATCGCTCCTGTTTGTTGGAAATTGGAGTATCAATGGATTTGAGAGACAACAAAGGAGATATACAGGAAGTGAGATAAAGCCTTAAATCCCCCCATTGGAAATAAACAGACACTGACACAAACACAAAACAGCTTCACATACTTGTTGTGTGCCAGAGGCTGTGAACACTGAAACGATCAGCTCCCAGCTGAAGCCCATGAATAAGATGAACAAGCTCTTTAGTTCATCTGCTTCTTCCAGTCAGCCTCCGAGTGAAAGCCTCCACAGTGGCTTCATTCAACACAGGCTGTGCTGAGCTCAACAGGCCTTACCTACAGCCTCACTGATATGGACCTGGTATTTACAGAGAGAGAAGAAGTCCAGCTGCCCACTGACTCTGCTGCTCTGTCACTGAGCCTCCTGAAACATAGAAGAGCCTGATGATGGAGGAGCAACAGGGACGGACTGATTTCCACAGATTCCTTCTTTACCTGATGGGCGACAGTCATTGACAGAGCAGATACTGAGGAGGGAAACTCAGCTGAACAGAAACAAACATTCACAGGACGGTTCAGAAGATGACCTGAACCTGAACCTGAGTCAGACATTTCAGACCTCTTTAGTCTGTCTGAAGGGTTTCACAGAATAATTTGCTGCAGTTTTAGACATTTGTCTGTTTCTGTATCAGCTGAAAATATAAGATGCAGTTTGTTCTTTCTGCTTAGAAATACTTCAGGCTCTCAAATGGAAATGAAGTGTCACGAATGAGCTCTTCAAATGTTGTTTTCGTCCTTCACTTCTGACCTTTGGGACATCTTGTCTTTCTGCTTTTACATATGATTGTTTTCAGCAGCTTTGTGTGCTGACTGTGGATGAAAAGTCAAAGGACAAAGTCAAGAAGTCCACACTGCTGTTGATGTGAGGGATTTGAGAGACGAAGAAGAGCGTAGAAGGAGATCCATGAGGATGAAATACTGAACATCCTTCATGCACTTCATGTCTCCTTCAGGACAAATGTCAGCACTGCAGACAGATGGATGAACAGAGGGATCAATCCTGGTGTTTTCTGTGGGAATGTGTCTTTCTTCCTGTTGGTCCTTCCTGGTCAATGTTTGCATTAAGCTGAAATGAAAATGATCAGTGTGTTCTTTAAGTCTCACAGACAGAGAGCCTTGCTCAGCACATTGAATCGCTTCTCTGCTGCACTCTGGGAAATTGGTTTCCTCCATCAGCAGGTGTTACGTGTCTGTGTCTGTGACGAGCAACAGCAACAGGTCCCGATCACTTCATTTACCTCCACATTTAATGAGAGGTTCAGAAACAGTCAGTGAGTGTGGATGGAGTGAAAGGATGCAAACATATCAGCTGCTTTCTGGATTCATGAGCTGCTTCATGTCTCTTTAAAAAGCAGCAGAGGTTTTTGATGTTTGGCTCCATCAGTTCACAGTCGATCAGCCTCACAGTTTCCTTTGACATTGTTTTCATGATCAGAACAATATCCACTGCTCTGCTGTCCTATTATTCTGGATGCAGTCGGTAACTTTCCATGTGAAAGCTGCAGGAGTTTCCTGGTTGCAGATGGATGCAAATCCTGTCCCTGCAGCAAATATTGGGGATTATTATGAGCATACTATTATGTCCATATCAATGTATGCTAATCCACTGTCTGCACACACACATACACACACTCTCTCACAGCATCTGAACAATACAGACATTTATTTGACTTTTTCTACATTTTTTATTCAGAATGCCAGAGAGACACAAAATACTTTAAATAAACAAACAGCTGAATGCTGAAAGCTGTTTCTCACCAACTGCAGACGCCAAGATCCGTCTGACAGACCTGATTTAAATGGCAGTCACATATTTCACATGTTAGCAGTCAGGTGTTCCATTAAAGCAGGAAGTGAACATGGGAAATTAATTTAGCATCAATAGTGTCAGTCAGAGAGAGAAGGAGAGTCTGTCTGTCAGCAAGAAACACTTTTACATCATTTCTCTTCATTTCCATTCAGTCACATGTGAGACTGACGGGGTTTACATCATTTCACTTTCCCTGAAACGTTTGGCCAATTAAATGATTTCCAGTGTGTAAAAGACACAATTATCATATTCTGGATTATTAAATAAGGATTTCACATTCAGAATATCAATAAATACAGATTCAAATAATGAATAAATCATATAAACATATTCTGCCAGTAGAAATGGTTCCTGTGCCTCTGAGCACGACTCAGCACTCAGTATAAATACACAATGCAGGTTGTTGTTCATGTGCAGGTGTTTGTTACACAGCTAACAGACTACAGAGGAAACACTGCTGCTCTGGCACTGATAACTGTGTGTCTTTATTAGTGTTAACACAGTGCACATGTGTGCAGACACAAATTCATCAGAAGTCTCTGCAGCTCTTAAAGACGACTGACAGGAAAAGATGCACATGAGGGAAATGTGGATGCAGTTTGAGAGAGTTGGGACGTCCCCACTGACTGGAGGACAAGAGGCTGGTATCAGTGCTGATGAGGAAAGTGAGAACAGGTGTGCAGGTGGGAGGAGATGTCAGGTGACCAGGACTGATGAGAAAGTCTGAGGACATCTAGTGGAGAGCTCGAGGATGGCAGGTCTGTGGAGTCTGATGTCAGAGTCACCGTGGACACTTTTATTGTCACAACTCGCTTGTTTACTCGTGTTCTGGAGCCTTTAGTGGCTCAGCAGTGGAGATAATGTGACACTTTTTAGCCTTTACTGAGCACTTTGGTGGCAAAGAGTGACGTCTGTCTGTGCTGCAGATCAGATCAATAAGGTCTGACTTGACAAGGAAACACAGAGACACAGAAGGACAGTTTATTGGCTTCACCAGCAGCCCTGGTCTTCACTGCTCAGATAACTTCTTGACCTCAACAGGACACACACACACACACACACACACAGCCTCACAGCTCTAATTTGAGAGGAATGCCCTCTCCACCACACTCACAGATAAAAACAACACTCTGTCTGCTGTTTGAGCGACAAAGATGTTCAGCATTAACACAGAGAGCGTCCTCCATCGCTGACATGTTGTTTACAAGGACATCAGACATCTGAATGATAAATGTGAAGGACAGAGACTGAGTGAGGACATACAGAGGAGACGATGAGCAGCTTGTCCAGCATGATTTCTGCCTTCTAAGATGATCAATGAGTGTGATTTCTGATTCTGTTTATTGTTGATATCTGAAAAATCTAATAGAAATTCAGCCTTTTCAACATTGGTAGCATCTCTGAGAGCAATAAAACAACAACAAACAAATCAGAGAGCAGGTCTCAAAACATTTGTGGTTATTAAAGTGAGAGCAGAAGGACAAATGAATGACACCTACTTTGTATGTCAGAGGGGAAAAAAGATCAAATTGAGATTTGAGCTTCACATTCTTGTTATTGAAAAAATAATGGAGTATTTTCTTTCAGCAGTGGAACAGATTGAATATGGAGGCACCGTGAGACATAATAGCTGTTTATAAAAGAGCTGCTGGTGTCAATATTATGTGCTGATTTTTAGAAGTCTTGCTTTAATAAGAATCTTCTGCAAAGTGAAAACAAGTTTGTGGAAACACTGAGTTAATCTGAAGCAATTGAATTAAAATCTATCTATCTATCTATCTATCTATCTTCTTTCTGCAGCTCTGTAATGGTTTCATGAGTCTCTCATATTGAAGGGTCATTGGCCTCCAGATTGACCTTTGACCTTCTTATAAACTCCTCGTGGAGCTGAAGCTTCTTCAACAAACAGCTGAAGTGGTGCAGGCGCTCTTCTTTCTCCTGAACAGTCCAGCCTCACTTCGTTTCCTCTGAGCTGCTCAGGCTGCTGTGCTGCAGGACTCTTCACACTAACAGCTACAGACACGTCTACTGTGGCTCTGATTTGGCTGTTAAATGAAGCTGTTTGACTGTGGATTTAAACAGCCTGGACTTCCTCGAGGAGACCAAGTGAATCAGTGTGTTCGTGTTGAAGTGAAGAGGAGGTTCACCTCTTTGTCCTCTTTGAGCCGCTGCAGAGGTTTGTGGAGATGAAGACACTGAATGTTGTTGTGATGTTTGCACAGATTACAACACAAAGTGCTTCAGCAGAAAATACACAACAACTAAAGGAGCTTCTGAAAGCTTTCAGTGGAGCTTTTCCTGGCTGACGCTGCATGTTTCCACTGTCTTTTTTTTTCTTGCCTCTCTCCTGTCAGAGAGGTTGTGAATAATGCTCAGTGTTTAGCTCTTGAATCATGCTGTAGTACTCTACACTGAATCAAACTTTAATTAGACTCATACTGAGAACACAAACAACAACACCCACACTTGCTCTCTCTCTCTCTCTCTCTCTCACACTCTCACTCACACACACGCACACGCACGCACGCACGCACACACACACACACACACACACACACACCTGCATCGTTTTGTGGGTGCTGTGCCACACATGTGGACAGGCTCTGCTGTTGTGATGATCAGGGTCGTGCTGGCTGTGTTGTGGGTTTGGCCACAGTGTCAGGAGAGGCTTCAGGAGTGGATGTGATGCTCAGAGAGGTTCAGAGAGACGCAGCAGGCAGGAGGCGGGAGAGAAAACCACAACATCAGGAGCTGTTTTCTTTGCCCAGTAATCACACATGTGATGCATTTATTGATTTTTTCATCATTGCCTTCATCTTTTCTTACAGCTAGAGGAGAAAAACTTTGTCAGGACACACAGGAGATTCAGTTTGTTCTTATTTTCAGACACTTATTGGCCCATATTTTATGTGAATGTGCATCTGTGTGTGTGTGTGTGTGTGTGTGTGTGTGTGCATGAGTGATTTTTCTCACAGCTGTTGTGTGTGTCTGTGTTACTGTAGATACTCCTGACTGTCCATCACCTCCAGTGTGTTTGTGGTGATCTTGTCCTCCATCTTTGAAGCTCAGTTCACCATCGACAACATCACAGAACCCATCTGGTGCTCATTTTCTGCTGTTTTCTCAGCATTACGATGGAACTGATGTTCTTAGTGTGCTGCGATCGGGTCCAGACCACCATGACACTGAACAGGATCAGCAGTATAAAGAACTGGTGGATGATGTTCTGCTGGGTCTTGTTGTTGGAGCAGGAATTAGACAAGAGAAATGCAAGTTTATGTCTTTTTTATTGTAGCTGAGGGAAACAAACTGGATCCTCAATTGGAAATAATTCTGCTGTATAAAAAAAGGGAAAAAGGTAATTTTGAAAAAAAAAATACAATTTGCAACATTTTCAAAGCTGCATGAGGTGTTCATCCAAAACAAATGACAAATAAATGGTTGAAAAAATCCTTTGTTTTTCAGCCATGTTGGTTAATTGTTGTACATGATGTGAATACAGTCAGCAGAGCAGTAATTTGGTAAAAAGCCAGTTTGCCTTTTACTCAAAATTCTAATGCCGGCTGGAGAAAACATCACCTCGATTACTGTGTGAGGCCTTTAAACCACAGAACTGAGCAGAACAACAAACATCAGAGTCGATCTTACTCCATCTTTTGTGATGTCATCAAGCTCAGACGAGTCACTGCAGGTCGTCTCATGTTGCTCTCCAGTAGAAATGATCCTCAGTGTCCTCAGTGTGTCTTTCTCTCCTGTTTGTCCAATATGTTGCTGCTGAATCTGTGACTGAACATCTTGTTATAGATCAGTGTTGTTGACACTGATTCAGGTTTTGTGTTTCCAGGTATTCTCCTTTATTTGTTCACTGTTTGGCAAGATTCTGTTTCATGAGCCACTGCCAAGGTTACACACCCACACACACACACACACACACACACACACAGCTACGTTGCCAGATGTTACCCAGCTGGCTGGCAGAAAGATTCCCACCACTGAAGCAGCTGACTGGCATTAACAGCCTGTAGCCACGGCCAAGGACAAGGAGCAGCCTGTCACAGCAGAGAGGACAGGATGGGACCAGTGAGGGAGCAAAGAGCCATAATCTGTCCCAAAGCTCAGATACAAGATCAAAAGATACAAACAGCAAATCTAATGGAGTCACATGTCAGCAGGTTTGTTGGCCTTGTGTCTCTTTTGGTCCACTGATGATTCCTCACTCTGCACTCAGACACATACAGGAACATGTTTATCAAAGCTGATGTTTGTCTGTAGGAACACATTTATCTCTGCATCAGCACATCAAGCAGTGTTCGTTTTCATCCACAAGTGTAGGTCTCAGAGTAGGTCCAGTCGTTCCCTCTTCAGCCTTTCAGGCAGTAATTCTGGCAAATAGACTGATTCAGCGGCTCCACTCTGAATAATTTCATGCTGCGTTTCTGTTTGGAAACAAACATCAAGGGAAAAGAGGTAGATAGACAAAGAGCAGCAGATACTCTGGGTGTGATTGGCTGCTGGAAACTGGCCGTAGAAAGAAAAGTGTGATCCACTCAGATAACAGCTCCACAGCCCACTCCACTCATTAACATGGTGACAGCTGTGAAGGGAAATGTGCATGTGGAGATCAATGAGGATTTGATCCAGTTCAACAGTTTCCCTCCTGACGTGATTATTATCATTATTCAATCTCCTTTGAATAATGATCATCATCTTTAGTAAATCAGACATCAGATCACAGCGTGAGATTTCTCACATTATCAACAAGAAAAGAGAAAACAGCAGAAGATTTGACACAACTCGTCATGACAACATTTCTACACACTGAAGAGAAATAAGAGTTTATCCAGATCCCATCAGGATCTGCACTCTGGACTCCTTGAAGCTTCAACTTTCTCTCAAATCAGAGGATCTGGCAGCTGTGAGGATTTGCTGTTTGCTGCACTAAAGCAAAAGACTAACAGCCTCAGCGTTTTTCAGTCCAGAGGCAGATACAACAGCAACATTTCCCTTTTCAGATCCTCATCAGGTTCACCACAGTGTTCGTCACTCAAACTCTGTTCTCTCTCAAACCTTCTGAAAGAAGCTGAACCTTCCTTATCGCCCAGAGCAGACAAGAAAAACAGTAGGAGGAAGAAAAGAGCTGAATGAATGAAAGAGCAACAACAAGAAACAGTCAAACTGAAAATTGATTTGAACAGAAAATGGAGAAAATGCTCGACATGCACAAACAATGTGGTGGAAATGTGGTTTATACTTGATAAAAGAAAACATGAAGAGAAGAGAGGATGGGTGGAGGGAGAAAAATCAAGTGAGATAAAACTGACAGAGAGAGGAAAAACAAAAGAAAAGAGAACAAGAAGGCAGAAAGGAAGGAAATAAAGAAAGAAGATGAGAGAGAAAGAGTGTGAAATGTTGATTCATGCAAGTCAGAACAGGCAATATTTCCGTTTTTCTTCTGTCACGACAATTCATCTGTCACCTTCTGCAGCGAAACCAGTTTTTCACAAGAACTGTTCAAAGTTCAGGTGCAGTTAACCTTTTTCAGCTCCTTTAAATTCAAATAATGTGCACACAGAATAAAACCTGCTGCCAGTTTCCCTGTCAGCTCGATATAGTGATTATCAGTGAGCCCAGAAATGGACCTGAGCAGCTCTGCAGCAAAGAAAAGGTCCCCTGAGTGTCTAAATTAGTCAAATGTGTGTTTGATTTGACTCGGGGGTCCAGGTTTCCTCTGGGGAAACTTTGATATTTGTCACTTTACTGTGAGCTTTAATGTGTGTGTCTGCAGGAAGTGATGAGGCCACATCTTAAATCCCAAATATCAATATGAGATTAGAATAATCCTGACTCTGCTTAATACAGGCTCGTACAAACAGCATCTTTCCTCTATTATTTAGTATTAATTAGGGATAAATTCATTGTCAGTGCACACATTAGTGTTTCATTAAGTGAAGTCAGTCTTGTGCAAACTCTTCATTCAGGCTCTGTTTCATCTCTCTAATGCTGCCACCCCAGGGCTCTGTTGGATTACATGTATTTACAGCTGCTCCCTGAGCTTTTACACTTCAGTTCCACCAAGATCAGCAAGGCCTCTGGACTTGATCACAAATCCAATATTTACACACACCGACTGGGAAACTTCCTGCATATTCATACAGTCGTATGGTAGCAGTGGTTCACACAGAAACTCCAGTGTGGATGTTCCTGAGAGGAGAGAGTGTGGATTATGTGTCAGGTCATTGTCCTTTTGCTTCAGGTCTGTCCTGATGCTGAACGTTAGCAGAGTCATCTGAATGTGCTGAAAGCAAGTGTCTCACAGGCTCTCTGGCTGCAATGCCTTTCAGGATTTCCCATGTGTTCAGGTTAGGCTGTGGAGCACCAGTTCTCAGATCAGTTCATCGGCTTCTATCAGACTTTAGTATTGACTCGACGGCTCTGCTTCTTGTTTTTAAAGCACTAAACGCTCTCGCTCCACAACACATCTCAGACCTGCTCAGGGCTTATGAGCCAAACAGGTCTCTCAGGCCGTCTCACACAGGCCTGTTTCAAGGATTCAATGAAGTCTGAGGAAGCTTCTTTTCCGTTTAATGCTCCAGTCTGTGCAGTTTGCCACATGACCTCCGAAGTGCTCCAATGTGGAGCTCATTTAATAGAAAGCTTAAAATGCTTCTTCTGTGTGTTTTTTATGTTTGTGTGCTTTGAGAAATATGATATATTTGTGTGTTTGTGTGGACGAGTTGAGGATTGATGAATCCTGAATGCCAGCGAAGTTTAATCATTTCCTCTTCCTCCTCTTCCCTCATGTAAAGGGGGCTCTTGTCCAGACAGCCATGTTGAGCATCATCATCATCATCATCATCATCATCATCATCATCACAGTGATGATGCACAGCAGAGAGACGATGTTCCACCACTGGACTTGTTCATGCATCGAGACGTTATTTCCACCTCTCTGCTGTGTGCTCCACAGCGCTGCTGGCCACCTGTGTGCTTCACTGGATGCAGCTCACTTCCTGTCTTGTGAGCTGTGTGTATCAAATGAACACTGATCAGGCTGCTGATGTGAACCACAGGCTGCACATTCAATAATTACATGTTTTCAATAAAGGCTGTGGAGTCAAAGTTGATCAGAGTATATTACAGAGGATGTTTAACAGTTTGGTTTTAATGAGTCCCATCTCACCCTCTTCCAGGTCAGTAGGAGAGTCCTTTCACCTTCACTGTCTTGATGATCTCATAGCTGCCAGTAACAGCCTCCATGATTGAATAGAAAATCAGTTTCTTCATGGTTCAGTCATCACAGCAGACGTTCTTCTGTCAAAGCAGGAAAAGCACAGGTGTCACTAGTTGATGATGGCTCAGTTCCACTGAGTGTCAGTCTGCACTACAGCAGGGCCCAGGACCTGACTCACCTGGATGAGATGCACTCGTTAGTGATGTCATTAATCACAGCTGTGCTTTTCCTGCTGCGATGGTAAAAAGAGCTGCAAGGGTCCATTTCATCACTCTGTGAGTCGAGTTCACTTTGAACTATTGACTGACATCTTGCTGTTGTTCTTTGTTGTTTGGATTAGCTTGTTAGCTTCCTCAGCTCCCCTTCCAGCAGAAGCCAGCAGATACCTGTGTTAGCCTTGTTACCACCTGAGTGTTGGCCTTGTGTTGGAGCTGACAGGTGAGGCTTTGTGTTATCAGACTGCAGTAGATACTGGATGGTCATTATTTTATACAGAAACCCTCAGGCTGAAACACTGGAGAGATATGTGGGGTTATTCAGAGCCAGTGGCAAAAAGTCAGACCAATTTTATTTCCATCAGCTGATATTACGCATCACAATTTGCCTGCAGGGGGCATTAAAATCTGTACAGCATCGGACACCCTGTATCCATAGACCCTTGATTCAGAGAAAGAAACAGTTGTCAAAAAAGCTGCAGGGAGTGGACAGAGTGAGAGAGTGCAAAGACAACAGTGAACAGAGGGACACAGAGACAGACAGAGACAAGAAGAGTCACTGAGTGAACAGCTTGAATTGTTGTTATTTTGGGATTTGGTACTGAAGGGAGTCATGTGGTCTGTGCTGTCAGTGATTTCTGTCAGTGAATGTTCCTGAAGGCCTGTTTTCACATTTTGACTGGTCAGATCAAAAAACTCAGGTGTCACTAATGACACTAACGACTGTCCTGCTCCACTGACATGCAGCCATCGTTAATGTTATTAATTCCACCTGCTGTCTTCCTGTCCCGTTTCAGAGGTTCCTACAGAGGCAGCTGAGACATGCAGCTCTGTTTAGCAGAAAATATTGGACCCGTTTACACACAGCCTTCACTTTCAAACATGGCTTCATTGGCTGAGCCTCTCATCCCGTCAGCTCAGCTCACTGCAGTCTGCATGCTGATGCTCAGCCATGACGAGCTGATTCAGCCTGACAGGGTTTCCCCTGTACGGTGGCAGCAGTAACACCAGACCTCAATCACTTCTCTTCACTGCCTCACATGACTGTACAGCTGGACTATATAACAGCATGCTGACTGTCATGTCTCACAGACAATCCAGCAGCAAAGACACAGTCCAGGATTTTAACTCAGAAAACTGAAACGACCAAAGTTTGAAGTTCCCTCTGATAAAATGTGTTCCACCATGTTTTGTCAGGACAGCAGCAACTGACAACAAAGGACCACAAACAAACACTGTATTTACAGTACACACACACACACACACACACACACACACACACACACACACACACCAATCCTGATCCAACTTCTGCTGTTCCTGTAACATCTGTGACTGTGCCAACAACAGCAGCCTCCTCCACATTTCAGCACTTGATGTTCCACTGAGACACCAGATGGACACAGTTTGATTTGTCACAGAGGTGTTCAGAGGAGACAATTTCATGCTTTAGCTGACTTTGTGTGTGTGTGTGTGAGAGAGAGAGTGTGTGTGTCACTATTGTTGTCATTGTTTGTGCTGCAGCAAAATAAGAAAACTAAAAGCTTGAAAATATTTCTTGTCCAAATCTTTCCAAGTCTCTGATGGGGTTTGATCGTCGTCTCTCCTCTTTCACGATCTTATAACGTGTTTGAGTCGACTTCCATCACAGCAGTGTTCCAGTAATTGTTCTTCAGAGTTGCACAGAGGCTGAACTGGACTGCATGTGTTTCAGAGCGAGGTGAAGAGGCCTTCTGAGGAGTGTTTGTCTGCTGGCTGCTGCTAGAAATGACTGTCAAGTGTTTTTGTTCCTGTCAGTCGATAATCAATAAGATAACATTCACTCAAACCTCCAAATGGAACTTTCTCAAGGACGCACATTCAAGAGGACCAGAGCTTCAGCTTGTTCAGTTCAGAGAGGTTTGAAGAGTCAGACTCGGATTGTTGAGTCTCTTCTTCATCTGTTCTCACTGTTTGTCATCATGGTGCTGCTCAAGGGCGGCACGGTGGAGCAGCAGGTAGTGTGCGTGCCTCACAGCAAGACAGTCGCCGGTTCGATCCCCAGGTCGGGCAGGGCCTTTCTGTGTGAAGTTTGCATGTTCTTCCCGTGCATGCGTGGGTTCTCTCCGGGCACTCCGGCTTCCTCCCACAGACCAAAAACATGCTCATTAGGTTAATCAGGTGTGAGTGTGAGCGTGAATGGTTGTTGTTTGTCCTCTTGGTAAACCAGAGGGATGATGTGTGTCCCCTCAGGGTCCAGTCCTTGGTCCTGTCCTCTCATATTGTTCCATGTTCTCTGTAACTGCTCCAAAGTTGGACAGCTGTCCTCCCTCTCAGCCTGTCTTCTGACCTCCATCTTCTGTCCTTGAAACCAGGACAAACCTTCACGTCTCCTTCAGTCCTGTCTTTGTCGCTGTCCTGCTGTCTTCTTTGACTGATTACAGAGCTTTAAATAGGATCCATCACAGCAGTTTGTTCCTTTTTTACTGAAAACATTCAGAAGTGTCATTATTACATTTATTTAATGCCTCCAGGTGTGAAGATCATTGTGTAAAAGATCATTTGATCATTTTTCCTCATCTGGAATTCACATCATTCATCATTTCTTGACATTTTCTTTTATTTCAGTTTTTCCTAAAGGCTGTGTGCAGATCGGATTTCATGATTTGGCTCCTTGTTTTCATTGATGCATTTCTGGAAAACAGTATTTTGTCACCTTTATGTCGACCTCCTCGACCTCCACTTATTTATTCTTTTCTTCCACCACCTGCTCCTTTGTTCACTCTTCCTCTGCCCTCACTGAACAGTTTGACTGACGTTTCATTCAATTAAGAAATTAAAAAAGTTCATCCTCTTTAATTTTCAGTTCATTCATTTTCTGTTGTGACTTTCATTTGCAGTCATCAGAATCACACGTTCATTTCATCTTTTTCCTGTGATCTAGAAGAAACGATGGAAGAGCTGAGTTTAGTCTTTAGCTTCGCTGGTTCAACAACAAAAACATCAAAATGATCCTGTCACATGAACTCTGATGAATCACCATTGATGATGTTTGTTCCTCTGTGCTGCTGCAGCTGTGTCTTATTGTGTCCTATTACAGGTCTGAGATCAGTTCATCAGAGCTGAAGGGAAGCTCATCATTTGTCAGTGAGTGGTGTTCAGAACAAGATGCTGTCATCTGTTTCAATAGTACAATAACTTATAATAGCTTCAGTTCCACAAGCTTGAAAACACCCAATCCATTGACTGCAGAGCTGAGAGGACAGAGGAGGACAAAGAGAGGAGGAGGAGGAGGAGGAGGAGGAGACGCTCTGTCAGTCTGGGTTTTGTTTTCTATTGACTGTTTGAACTGGATTCAGCTCAGACTGAACTGGTCGTGTTATAAATCACTTGAGAGTCGACCTCAGTGTTTGAAGGAGGACGTGTGGGGAAGGACAGGACAGAGTTTGATTGGTTGGACATTTGGTTGATTGTTCATTTGAGGACATGTTGGACAAAAGAGTGAGTTCAGAGGAGCAGTGAGTTAGATCACCTGGATGGACAACAGGACATCATAGAGACATGAACACACTGCTGGGTTTGCAGCAGGAAGACAGACACGCTGAGACAGAGACATCAGGACATCAGACATCAAATGTTCTCAGTTTGTAAAGACGTATTTTCATGATGTCATTCAAACTTTAGTTAGTTATTTAGTTGAAGTTATTGCAAGGACTTAGTAAGTCAAAGAGCTTTTTTCAGGTGAATTATCAAGCTGGTCCAAAGAGTTACTGAGTCGTCCAATCCTGATAATTGGAGTAAAATGAAGAACCGCCTTCACTTTCACAGTTTTTGTGCAGACGACCACCTCCTGTACTGTAAAGGAAACCTCATCATTCACTGACTGAACACTCAACTAATCATGCTCACTCACTGATTTGAAGTTTCTCCTCTTCATCGCTCTCTCTCAGCTCTTACTCGCCGTCCTCACAAGTTTCAAGAGATTTTCTTTGTCAGCGCTGAGTCACCAGTGAGATTTTTAAAATCTGCTTTTTTCTCTGTGTCCTCCCACTCTCTCTTCCTCTCTTTAGTCTCTTTGTCACTGACTTTCATTTTCTGTAGGAAGTACTCGGCTCCTCTCTCGAGGAAGTAATCTTCTCCATTTTCCACCTCCACAATTCACTCTTGTTCCTCTTCATGGACTTTATTGGGAATAGAGCTGCTCTGTTTTCAGCGGCTGGATTGGCTGGACTGAAGTAAACTGACCATCTTTGTCCTTTCATCCACATTCAATACGACTCTCAGACTTTTGATCAGACTCTCATGTGTTATGACCTTCTAGCTATTTGTAAAACACGACTCCACAGTCCTCATTCACACTCACAGTCCTTATTTTGAATGTTACAGGAAACCTCTCTGAGGTCTGGATCATTATTAGTCAGTGTTGGACAAGGACACCTGCTGGACCAGAGACAGCCATTTAAGTTTGAAACAAACACATTTTTCCTGCCAGTTTACGCAGTTTGCTTCAGTTTAGCTTTGCCAAATAAACAGTGAACAACAGCTGAGGCTGTAATGTCATGTTTACCGACAGGCCGCAGGAAAGCTTGATGTATCAAACCTGGCCAGCAGCCTGTGATGCAGCACACAGAGGATAAACTGCTCTGCTGGTCAGCTCTGTTGGTTTGTGGCAGTCAGTGACATTAATGACAATGATGTGAAGCAGTTAGTTCAGTTCAGTGTGAGAACAATTAGCCTGTAATTAGCATGAATCAAATCTGTGTTTGCTGCTGCTATAAGACACAGATGATCACCAGCGCCTCCTTTAGCTCCTTCTCTGCTTCCTTAATGTGCTGAGAATGAGTCTTAAACTGCTGCTCTTAACACTGTAACACCTTTACAATAATGTGCTGCTCCACCACCCCTTCTCCACCTCTGCTATTGTACTGAATGTACGATTAAGATGCAGCAGGTTTATAGTTTGTTTTTCAGTTGAATCTGTGCTTCTGTTCTGGACTTTTGCAGCTTCTTCTTCCAGCCTCCTTTTATGTGGGACTGTGATTAGTTTAATCAGCAGCAGCTCATTTGTGTCATTTCAACCTGCAGTCTGCAGTGTCAGCTTTATTGTTCATTGTTAATGTGTCGCTAACAGAAGACAAAGATTAGAACAAAGCCTGCAGACAAAGTCCTCATTTCACAATGAAACGATCAATTATCTGCTCATCTTTCTTTCTTTCTTCATGTTTGCAGTGAAGCATGTGGATGCTACTGGAGCTACGGATGTTTCCACGGTTACATTTCTGCCACAAGTAGCCCACTGATGCTCTGACACATTTCTATGATTGCAGTCCTGCAGAATGTTTTCTGTCAGCCTGAAAATGACTTTAGTTTGTAATGATTTCATGATGGAACTGCTGATATCATGGAGGAAAATACTCACTTCTGATTGGCTGGCAGGTGTGCATTAAAATGATGCGTCAGCACATTTCAAGCATCGTCATGAAAAATGTCAGAACACAAGTTCAATAAAACTGCTGGTTCCCATATATTTCTGAATCTTCATCATAATATATATATTGCAGAGTTGCTGCCTGGTTTTGGTCGAGGTGATGGCAGCGTTTGACAGAATGAAATAAAGTGTAAAAGTTACACACCAAAAACACATTTCGACATGGTCGGCGATGTCGAGAGGATTTGGTCTGACAGGAGATGTGGAAGTGAACGAGCTAACAAGTCTGCAGAGACTCAAGCAGACGATCCTCAGGAGAACAGCTGAGGTCTCTGCTTTCCTGTTCAGCCAGTTCAGGAAACATGGCCGATCCAAACATCCGCACACGACATCCAGGTTTAATCAAGGATCACATGCATGTTGTCTGCAAACACACAGACTGAACACACTCACTGACACTCAGCAGAGAAACTCAGTGTCAGAGATTTCTTGTATTCTTTACCTTCAGCTTTCCAAAGGCAGCATCATTGAAGGCCAGTGGACTGGATTCAGTCCATCGTGAAGACATTTCTTCTGTTGTGTGCAGACAAAGCTCCTCTTAACTCAGGACATCTGTCCTCTAACTTTTTGTTATTTTTTGTTCGTTATAATTCAACCTTATGGGTTCATGATAGAGAGTTGTTTCACTTTTTAACTGACGTGAGAAGAACGTTCTGCTGAACAAGTCGACAGTACAGTGACATTGATTTTGTCTTTTCAATCAGTGACACATTTGTTTTTAATGCAACTCCATTTATTCCTGATTGCAGCTGTGAATTGATGATCCACCACCTCAGCGGATGTTTTTTCTTCATCTGTTGTTCTGGTTCAAGATGGCTGAACAGTGACACCAGCAGTCCCAACAACATCCCATTGTTGTCTTTTTAGCTGTCTGTCCATCATCTTCCTTCCTCCTCTCACTCATCTATGAATAGACACTGCAGCTGGCGGCTCTCTGCTCACAGCAAAGGAACTACAGTAATGAGAGGCAGTGAAGTGGAAAGAGAATCTCCTTAATTCCTGCTTTTCTATTAACTCTTCATTAATTTTCCTTTTGTCTTGCTTCTTTCCTCCCTGTCTGAGTGTTTAAGACGACTTCTGTTAGTAATGAGACCAACACACTTTAAACTGGATCTGAACCAGAAAGTGATGCTCTGCTCTTCAGACATTTGGCTCTCTGTCAGAGGCAAACTGTTATCAAACCAAAGTCTTTAGGGGATCTTTCAGGCGTTTGCGTGCCAGCTGAGAGCTGCAGCGTTGCAGCAGAGAGCTCCAGTATAATCAGAGAAAAACAGTCATAAATCAAGGCTCTCTGCAGAGCCACAGGTAATCAGCTGGGGTCTGCTGTGATGGAAACCACTGGGATGGAGTCACTAGAAATAGACAGAGGAGCTCTTTATTCAGGACAGAGACCAACAGCAGAGGAAACTAGAGCTCCAAGAGTCATTAGCATCAGAGTACAAGTATCACAGAGTATCTGCAGCTTTACTGTAAATGATCCACTTCTGGAGGTCACAGCTCAGAGTGCAGAGAGTGCTGTGTAATGTGGTGTCACATTTAGAAGTTCGATCAATGCAGATCTGTTCTCAGCTGAATCCTGATACTTGATGGATGTAAAGTCAAGCAGTGAACTTTCACTTTCAGACTTGTTCCATCTTACAGTAACTGGTCAGTCAGCTGCTGTGAAGGAACCAACAACTGGTCAGTGAAAAGTTATCTGACAGCTGTATTTGTGCATTTTGGTCGATATTCATGGAGCTCAAAGGATGAATCAGAGGGACTAATGTACTCATTTAGCTTTGTTCACACGTGCAGTGTGAAGTGTGTGTGAGAACATTATGGTCTGGTGCAGCTCCTCTCTGGCAGGTGAAAAGAAGCAGCTGGAACAGATCATGTGGACTGAAGAAGAAATAGATTTGTCTCCAGTATCCCAGAGCCAACAGTGGATTTTAGCTGTGAGCAGACTGCAGTGCAGAGAACTGGACATTACAAAGTAGACAGAGAAAACAGAAAAAGTGAACAAACTTTGCTTAGAAAGCAAACAGGAAGAAGTGGAGCAGAAATATGTGGGAACACAGATCACTGCTGATGCACTGAGCAACAGTGTCTCCATCAATTTGAAGTGATACTGAAGAAAAGGTTTTCTCTGACACTGATAGTTGTTCATTGATGCAGTGAGGACAGCAGTCTTCTCTGCAGAGCTCTGTCTCCACAGTGAACCAAGCTCTGTGCTCTGCTGCTGCTCTGTCTCTGTCCATGGTGCTGACTGGGAGGACGGATCAGCTCACTGGTCTCCAGTTTGATGCTGCTGTTTAAAGAGGACCTGAACACCCCCTGAAAATCTTGTCTTTGCTGACCTCTGTGGGGCTTTTTTCCTGTCTTTATTCAAGAGTGAGGTCTTTCATTTTGAGAGTGTGACTTATTGATTTCAGGTTCAGATTTTGTCACACCCTGCCCTCACTATCACTTCTCTCCTGCTTCTGCTTAAACTGTATGATTGCACTCAGTTGCTTGCACAGATTTCTTGTGGTTCAGCTTCAGCCTGTTTCTGTGCACAAATCTAAGCAGAAGGAAGGGCTCTTTAAGTGTGAGGGCAGCGTTTTACAAAATCTGAATGTGAAATCAATAAGCCATGCTCTCAAATTGAAAGACCTTGCTCTTGAATAAAGATATGAAAAAAGTCCCGCAGACCTCCTTACAGAAGATGGATGGAAGCTCTTTGTCCAGAAGCCCCTGGCAGCCCCTCCAGGACGCCTGTGAGGAGTTGTAGTGAGATGAAATGGAGCAGAGCGGAGGGAGAGTTTTGTTTCTGGACTGTTCATCAAGAGTCTCCAGGGAAGAAGAATCACAGCTGAGAGTTTCTGGTGGGAGATGATGTCATCTCTCCTCCTCACAGTGCAGCAGCACGTTCACCAACGTTAGCTGGAGGCTTTCACACTGACACCCAAAGCTTTGCTGGAGGACAGAAACACTGTGGGCTGGAAATGAATTATGAATCAAGACACTTAGAGGTCCGCGGCTTTGAACTCAGGCCTCCGTATGATAATACATGAGTGGACGGCGCGCTGTAAAATGAATCAGGATTTTCTGTCTAATGAGGGAATGAAGTGAGGAGGACGTGTTTTCACCTTCAGTGGTTCTGTCTGTGATTGCAGAACTGTAAAAGCTGCAGAGACTGTCTGACTTTACAGACTGAAACAAACTGCTGCATTTGCCTCCTTTCTTGCATCACGTGCTGTTAATGTCTCCTTCCAACATTGGTAAGATTTTAGTATTTTACAAATAAATTAATGACACGAGCTAATGTGAAATAATTTTCGACCATCTGCCCACAAACAGTGACTCATTCCAAACAGTCGTCTGCTGGAAGCTTTGCATATTCATGCAGTTTGTTGCATGGAGTCATCATTCAAACAGATCCTGTTTTCTTTCTGCCCGCTTTTCAGTCTGAATCTAAATGATGTGTGATGAGTTCACAGTGTGTATATAATTCACACAGTGGGCTGTGAGATGGTCTGTGATTACAGTGTGTTAACTGATGTGACTCACACTGAAGACTGGCATCATGATTCTGTTACTCGACTTTGAAGAACCTGGAAAATGTAAAGATAACTATTAAATACACACACACACACACACACACACACACACACACACACACACACACACACACACAGATCATGTGGTCATGAATCATGTATGACAGCATGCAGTGTGTCTGCAGAAATCATTTACATTCATCCACCTGACTGATGACTCCAACGTGAAACCGACTTCTCTCTGAGAACCAACGGACTCAATTCACTGACTGTGACAGTAAACTATATTTTTCATCAGATTGTTTTGGTGGGACTCAATCTAACCTTTGCTTTGTTTCTCTTGTTGCTGGCATATTAGAATGAAAACAGTTTTCTTCTCCTCTGTGCCTGAAATACAAATGAACAGTGTGAAGCAGGTGAGGAATGTAAATAAACCCTCCAAACGCAGTCACCTGTGCCATAAGGTCTCGTTTGTGGAAGCTAAACACAGATGGAAACAAAACTGACAACACAAATGCAAAAAATACAAAAATAACAGAAAATGTGGTTCCAAGCAGCTTGTTCCTTCTGTGTGAGGGCAAAGATCCAAAAACAAGTCAAGTCCACTTCATGTTGTGACATTACAGAAAACACCTGGTGGACAAACTTTCTTATTAGTAGAATTAAATCATCAGTTTGTCTCCCTGAGGATCAGCTGCTTTCATATTAACATGTGAGGATATTTCTGACCGTGATCATGACTAAAGCTTTAATGTCGCCACATTTGGATCAAATCTGACCATCAGGTCTTAGTCGAAGTATATTTCTGTAACATGAGTTTGGTCTTCTGCAGATGCTCTCACTGCAGCTGGAGTTCAATAGAAAAACTAAAGCTCCTGTTTGTGTGGCTCTGTGAGAACTGGGATAAATCTGCTGTGAGGATTTCTTTGGGGTAAACACCACACGTGTCTGCACACAGATAACTGGATCTCTGCAGAGACCAACTAGACTCTCTTCACTTTGAGCTCTAACAGATATTGGTCCATACGGGACCAAACAGCTCCTATAGAAACACTAGAAGGACCTTTTTGTGTTTTAATTACATGTCAGAGTAGAAACTGTGGCACTAATATTATCCACACACAGAGGACTGCCACTCTCACACACTCTCCTCTGTGGATGAGCGTCGGTAGGGGTCGCTATTGTCCGTGTGAAAGCAGCAGATGGAGCAGCGACAGAGTCTCCAGCTCTTGTGTTGAGCAGCATCGTTCAGACTGGGATTTCTTCCTCCGCTCGGCTTCGTTTGCAGCGCTTTCTCTTCTGGAAATTAACCGCTGGAGACGGAGCTTCGTCGGGAAGAGCGCGGAGCTTTTGCACCTGGTTAAAGGACACCATGCTTTCCTTCTGGATACACACCGTGTGGATCCCCGGCGTCGCTTTCCTCTTTGGATTTCAAGGCAAGGGATCGTTTCATTCTTTTCATTTCATGTCCTGACGTTTTCCACTAGGAAACACCGGAGTTGAGAGGGAATTGACAGCTACCGTGGATGTTTATTGTGCTTCTGTCCGTCTGCTGCTGACTCGAGTTCTGAAGGTATGTGAAGTGACTTCCCTTCCTGAAAACAGCTGACATGACAGAGAGAGCTCCTCATGGAGGAGCCTGACAATCAAGTTAGTGATGAGTGGAGCTGAGCTGATCTGACATCAGTCTTCATGTCCAGAAGCAGTGTGTGACACAGAGAAGAGAGCAGCCTCAGAGGCTGATGGTCCAGCTGCCAGCTTCAGTAGAGTCTCCTCTCAGCAGAGGAGCAGAGGAGAGCACCAACATGTGGAGGCTGTTCCACTGTCAGCTCCACTCACACACTTCATTCATCCCTCTCTGATGTGTGTGTGTGCAGTTCAGAGGCTGGTGTGACAGAACAAAAGTCAGTCAGCTTGTGTAAATTGTCAGATTAGTTCGTTTCTGTCTCAGTTTTGGTTCTCAGCCTGCTTGAAATACCTTCATGTCTTCACACACATCTCTTCTCTTTGACTCATGATGTCTGCAGCGTAGATTGGATCAGTCAGTCTTCCTCTGGTGCTGCTCCTGTGCTGGCAAAGACTCTTATTAGTGTAGAGTGTGTGTGAGGTGGATGAGACAGAGTCTGTGTGATACACTGGAGTGAAGGGAGGAGGAGGAAACAGTGTGTGGTGTGAAACAGGAGGAAGAGGCAGCAGGATGAAGAGGAGAAAGGGTGGATGGAGGATGAGGAAGATTTAGATTTCTCGTCTTCTCTCTCGTCTGCTTTTGTCATTAAATGTCAGCGATGATTTCTTCCAGACTGGAAGTCCAGCGGCTCTGAAATGAATTGTGAACGTTTGGTAAAGTGATGGATCGGCTGCTCAGTTTGACTTCATGAGGAAATCAGTTTGGGTGAGAAAACACTATCAGGTCTTCAGGGTCAGTGTTTGAACCAGCAGAGAGCAGTTCGTCAGTTCAGGAGTTAAAGCGTTTCTGTGCTCAGTGGAAATGAAAACACTGATGTTTCAGACCAACATAAAGACCTTCACCTCTCGCTGATGTTCCTTTAAATGATAGAAATCACTGGATTAACATCACACTCATTTGGTTCATGAGTTTTGTGTTTGTGTGTTCATAAAAGTTGTTCAAACACAGAACAGGAAGCAAGTCTCTGTGTTGAGGTTATTTTCATGTCCAATGAGCCCTGAAGTGCTTTTCCAGCCTGTCATGTCTTTAAACGTGGAACACTCAGCCCCTGTAGGCCTGAAAAGTGTCTGTAAAAGGTTTTCTTCTTCACATCCAACAGAAGCTGGACAGTGTGTTTGCTGCAGCAGTGGTTTGAGGAGCTCAGCACATAAACACACATGGAGCACACAGACACACAGCAGTCAGAGTGGACAGAGGGTTGATATGAAGGAGGAAATCACTGTTAGTTGATGAGTCAGAGACACCAGGACCAGGACAGACCAGAATTCCAGGTGCTGACTGGACTCACTCGGCTTCTCTTTGTGTGTTTTTTCTCTCTCAGTAGTAAATAATGTCCTTTTATCCTCATCTGCTGTGAAGAAGAGAGGGAACATGATAAGAGTTGAATCAAAGATCCATCGTTTACCCATAGACCCTGTTTGCTGCTGGCCTTTCAAAGTGCAACCAATGAGCAGGAGAGAGACGGAGGAGAAAACAGTTTGTGATCATCAGTGAGATCAACATGTATTTGCACTGTGACAACGAGCAGCGGCTGTCAGTGATATTCAGTCATGTTTGTCGGTTTCTTTCGTTCCACAGTGGATAAAAACATCCTCATCTTCCTCCCCGGCTGCAGGTTTAAACAGATCATTTGCTGTAAAAGTTGTGCTTCAGTGATTCTGACATCTTTTGGTGATTCAGTGTTGGTGGGTTGGGAGTGTCTGACCGTAGAAACATGCAACACATGGACGTCTTTTCTTTGGCAGCAGAGGACTTCATGGTGGATTCAGGGACGAGAAATTCATCGCGCATCAGAGCTGAAGAGTGTGCGCTCCTCTTCCTCTGACTCTGCTGGTGGTTTTTAGATAAACTGTTTGTCACGACTGAGTTTCAGGCTCTGCTGGTGTTTTCTTCTCTTTTACTGGCAGAAACAAAGTCCCCTCATTGACAGAGAAAAGTGAGCTCGTGAGGAGTTCTGGTTAGAAATGAAAGGTGGTTTGGTCTTGGCTTTGTTCATCAGGCCTGTTGTGATTTTGCTGAAATCAGGCTTTATCCGATGGACCTGATTATTCTGAAAGTGTGGATCAGTCAGGAGATGTTCTCTGGGTGCCAAAACATTTAGTCTGGTGTTTCCTTTAATCTCCTCGGCCATCTTTGCTGTGAAGTTCCTCACCTCGGACTCTCTGGAAGATCCACAGTTGAATCTGGACACTTTTGTCCTTTTAATGGAACTTGTTTCCTTCTTAAGAGAAAGGGGGTTTGTCATCAGTGAGGTCTCTGTTTGTGTTGCTTCATGTTGTTTTAACTTCTTACAAAGACACTTTACTCTGTCCTGAAGCACCAATGGGATCTGAGAGTACATTTAGCCTTTGATGGCTGTAATTATGTGTGTGTTCTGAATGCCTCCAGGTGTGTGTGCAGCAGCGAGGTTGAAGCACTTTTCTACCAAACTGGATGTTTTAGATGATTGGATGAATAATAATAATAAGTATTATTACAGCAGTCTTATGGTCCAGGCTGCTGAATATTGGAGCTCTTTCAGAGGAAGAGATGGCAGCTGAAAGGCTCGTGCTGCTGAAGGTTTGTTAGGTTAAAGGATTTGTCAGCAGGGGTGAACAAAGCACAGGTGAAAGAACATGAGAGCTCTGTTCTTCATGACTGTGTATGGTCACATATCCACTGTGATCAAACCAAAAGCTTGTGTGGATTTGGATATCGCTGTGTCTGCAGCTGGAGGACGCTCCCCCAGTCTGTCTGTGCCTCACTCCTCAGACGAGTTTGCATGTTTCCAGAGACAGAACATCACCTGACCTGAGCTGAACGATGTCAATACACAGTTGATTCTCTAATATTGAACGAGTGACGCTGTGATTTGACATTTCTTCCAAACAGACGACCAGGACTGATACATACATGTAGTGTGTGATGTTCACAGGGATGGACTCAGGATTTTACTGTATTGGTCCTGTGCTCTTATTGATACTCCTGCTGTCTCTGTTGTTAGTGAAAGAGGAGCCTTCAAGCCATTCAGTCACAGATATGCAACTCTCTGATGACCTCAATATGTTTCATTTTTCAACACAACACGAGTCACATTTTAAGAAAATGGCCTTTAACACCTGCAGCAGTAAAGTGTTTGTTTCGGCTATAATGAAGCATCCCATAATAAGTGAGGCTGTGAATAGACGGTGGTGCAGTAAATGAATCCTGACACTATGCGTGCCAGTTGGACTGACAGCAGAAGGAGAGGCGTCCTCCCTTCAGCTGTGGTTGTTGTCAGGTGCTTCAAACAAATCCCTGCTGCCTGTGAACACAACAACACCAACAACAACAACAACAACAACAACAAAAGAAGAAGTTCTCAGTCTTATTGGATAAGAGATAATTCATAAAATCACTAAATTTTAGGGAGCACACACGGAGGATCGTGAATTACTTTTGCCTCAATAATCAATTCATTTTATTTGCTTACGTCTCATCATCAGAGTGTCTTTCTCATCAAACAGCAGAGTGCTGAAAGTGTTCGCTTTCTGTCACACTGAGCAAATAAATGATGAGATGTTTGTTTCTGTAGTTAAGAGCCAATAACAATCAGAGGTGAGAGTGTATTATGGGATTACAGGATTAAAGCCTTTTGCTTGGTTTAAGTGTTCACCCATTAAATACATCCACACATGTGCTTTCTATTAATCCTTCATTCAAACAGGTAATCCTGTTGAAGAAAACACCTCTGATACTGCGTCATGCTGCTGATCCACATTTCAGTGAATTTCCCAGAATGAAGATTCTGTCATTTCTCTGGCTGATCAGTGGATTCAGATGTTTACAAAAGAGAGCAGAGGACTGAAGCCAGCAGTATATTTCCAGTCTGTTGAGCTGTTATTGAATATGTGCCACTATAATAACTGGAGGCCTGTTCATTTCATGAAGTCCAGCCGCTGATGAAGGAAGTATCCACGTAAATTAGTCACATGATTGAGAACAAAGCTTTCAGCCGGACAGCCTGCACTCATTGCACCGATCAAACCAAATAGTCTCAATTCTGCCTTTTTGCCTCTGCAAACAAGCCAGATCTGGTTTTGTTTGGAGGACTCTGTCGTCCATATGGACCGGACAGACAGCTGAGTCTGGATCTCCAGTTCCACCTGCGTCTCCTCTGACAGGACGTCAGTCCAGTTTCAGTCACATCATGTAGAAATTGACGTGTTGGGACACACATGAATTCGACATGTAAACAGTGGTTTTCCATGTCCCCCCTGCAGTGTGGACACAGTCCTCCAGTGTTCAGCTCATAAATCCAGACTGAGGAGAGGAATGGTTGTGTTGACTCATTCAGTCTGTTTCTAGCTGGAAGTCAATGGGCTCTCTGACTGAAGGCAGTGGATAAACAGCTTTGTTACAGTGTGTGTGTGGGAGTCAAAGTGTGTGTGGAGGCCTGTGTTTCATGTTTTTACTCTCACTTTACTCTCTTGTTGTTCAGTGTCACACAAACTTTGAGTTTGTCTCTGTTTGTGTGTTGGTCCTCTGTGTGTGTGTTTCTTCTCTTTCACTGTGTGATGCCATTTCTTGACTCCTTGTGGTCTTTTCTGTCAGAACATTGACTTCAGCTTTGGATCTGTTCATTTTTCTGTCAGTGGAGGTGAACTGAGCGTCCTGCAGTCTGTCCGTCCTGGCTGGACTTTCACTGTTCATGTCCTCTGCTCGTCTCCTGGCAGTGGGATCAGACTAAGCTCTGGTAGATAAACTCCTGCAGGGTCATAGCAGCAGTGTGTGTTACACTCTGTCACTGTGTGTGGAATTCACCCCATATCTGCACCCTCACACTAATACACACTGATATCAAAAAGTCCCTGTGAGTCTTGTGTCTTGTTGGACAGTCGGTGAAACTCTTTGGTGGATTCTCGGCTGAACAGTGATGTGTTGTGTCTGGCTGCCACAGGACGGTCCTGTCACATGTGCAGGTGTTGCACTTGGAGGAAAATCCAGTTTATTTCATTGGTGGTTGCTGATCTGTTCTTGAACACAACAGAGAAAAGACTTTGTCTGTGTAACGCGCCTCACTGCATTTAGTTGACGGTACTTTGACACATTATCAGGATATTTTGTTCCTGAAGCCAAAAACCTTTGGAGCAGAATCCTGCCTCTGGTTCACAGTCATTTGTCTTTTCTTTCTTTTCTTCTTTCCTTTTTCTGAACCTCTTCAACCTCTCCTGACCTGCTGTTCTCTGCTCTCTGCACCACATAGAAACTCAGAGAAGAACACATCCATGATGTCCACCAGGGACAGTCTATCATCTTAAGTTGGACCAGATTTTACTTGCTGTCAGTTCAGTAATGCTCCCTGACTCATTGGCTGGAAGCTGTGTGTGGGTTTGTGAGCCGCTGATCTTCATCACTGCCTCTGAACACAACATCAGGTTTATTGTGTGATTCCTTTGGTTTGTACCAGACTGTGAAGCTCTGATTTGAAACCTCTTTACTTCAGAGTCACACAGCAGCTCAGCTGTGGTGGACAGCCTCATGTGATGCTGTCTCTACCCTCAGAGGGAGAGGGGGACGATGTCTTTGTCTCAGCCAGAGTCTGCAGGACTTGTTGTCTTCTGCACTGGTTGGTTGGAGGGTTGAACATCCCACATATTCTTGAAGCAGAGCGATGAAATAATCAGGGATTAAGGGGGGATGGACAGAGTTAGACAGCAGACAGACGCTCTGTTGTCTTTTCCTCATGAAAAGCAGCAGCTGAAAAGCAACAGAGGAGCCTGAAGGCATCATCCAGCCTGTGCAGCCACACAGCCTCAGGGAGGATTTAGTGAAAACCGGGGAATGACCTCTTCTTCATTCACCTGTGTAGCTGTGTAGTGTCACAGTTTGAGGATGTTTTCTTTCTTTAAAATCTACACATTTTCCAGCCGTTTCATTTGAGTTTGTAGCAGCTCTATAATTGATGCTGTCATGAATAATTGCTGCTTTTCCCCTTCAGGCTTCATGGTTAGTCATTTGGTTGTGTTCATCATGATTATCAGTGTGTGTTTGCTCGACGTCTGCAGAAGTTCTAGCTGCTGAGCTGCTGTTGACAGTATTTATGAACAAATCAGCCTTTAACAATAATTACCACTGCTGGAGATTATTGCCTTTATCCCATTTTGTTTATTTCATGTCATCACTGGAAATGTGATGGAGTAACATTTCCAGTCAAGAGGTGAATCAGCGTCATGTCTGCCTCTTCTCTCTCCACTTGTAGATGAGCATTTTTGAGAGGTGAAACGTTGAATGAGCCTGATTCCTGCCAGGTGGACGTCACAGTCACCACAGGAGGCTCCTCATCACTGTGTGGAGTCACTGTCAGTGATGTTTGCTCGTTCTAGTTTGCTGCTCAGAGCTTCAACTTCACAGAGAAGCTGTTTCCCCTTATATTATCGACTGAAAGATGAAACCCTGACATGACGAGAGAACGATCGCTGAGCAAACTGCAGTATTACATTTCCACAAACAGCCGTTTGCTGCATTTAATGGGATGTTTGTTGCTTGAGTTCCATCACCATGGTGATCCTTAATTTGTCCATAGTGAGGGCACAGTGTCATCATCACTTAACAGACGCTGTCAGCGATGAGGTGCTTCATCAGGAGTTAGTTTTACCACACTACTGAGGTCAGTAACGTGTGTGATTTGACATGATGAGGTGAAGAAATGCGATGAATCTTATTTTCCATCATTCTGTCTCACTCATGAGGAGTTCCTCACCTCCTCACCTCTGTCCTCTCATGAGTCACAGCTGGAGTTTACGATGATGTCCTGAAATAGTGTTACTTCTATTCTCTGCCTGCAGACCATCAGATGTGTGAAAACAGACAGATTGTTGGTCAGAGGAAGCCAGAAGTATTATTTCACATCATCTCCTGTGATGTGAAGGACTCGATAAGGAGACACAAAGCAGCAGTGAGAAGCTGTTATCAAGTGAAATGCAGCCATGAATCCAGCAGAGAAGAGGAACACTTGGCTGATTTTGCCCTCATGGTCTCATTTGTTGGAGTCTCATTTTCATCTCATGTGGTGTTCACATCTCTGTTCACAAGGACTCCTCTGAGAGGACAAACATGTCTCACTGTCTTTGAATGATCCAGTAAATTCAGACAGAGTCAAACATGCACTGCAGCGTGTGTTAAATGTCTTTTCATGCAGATCAACACATTGTTAAACTGTCCGCTTCATTTGTTCTTTGTGGAGGCGCCTTAAAGTCACAGTTCAGCTGAATGTAAAGTGCTCACAGTGAAAGTGTTTCATGGCTGACAAACAAATGACAGAAGGTGGATCTTTGTGGGAAACATGACATGAAGAGAAAGAACACACGAAACCTGAGAGTGAAATCTTCACAGTCTGCTCTCCTCTTTTTCTGTCTTTCAGGTAAGAGTGGCCAGTTTGACCCTGCACTGTGTGTGTGTGTGTGTGTGTGTGTGTGTGTGTGTGTGTGTGTGTGTGTGTGTGTGTGTGTGTGTGTGTGTGTGCAGTGATGAGGACTCCACCTCCTGACCTCCACACTGGACTTCAGCAGAGACAGTAAGACTCTACATTCAGAGTGTGTGTCAGTGTCAAAGCCTTGTTGAAGACTGTTTTGTGTGTTGAGTCAGATCACTGAGAACTGACCTCCATCATTTCCATCTCCAGTCCAGAGCTGAGTGACACCAATGTGTCACATGAAGCTCTGTAATCTCTCAGCTGTTGTCACAGTGCTTTGAGTTGCTGTGTGCTGGACTGATTTAATACACGCTCTGTTAAGAGGTAGAAGTTGGCGTCTTGCCTCAGCTTACGTTCCTGAATGTGCTGATGTGTGTAAAAATGATCAAATCCTAATTCCTGCTCTCCGCTCTTCAGCCAACACTTTACATTTCTATCTGTGACACAGCTGTTGCCTTTCCTGAGGTGATCACACACCATGGAGACACAAAGATGGAGCTTTAGAGAATCTCTCTCTCACTGTGTTTTTGATCTTTGCCTCTTTGGCTTTCCACCATCACATCAACCTCCTCATGCAGCTCAGTGACGAAGGGGCTTCAAAATTAGTTTGGGGCTCCACTGACTGCTGTCTAATTAGACAGTGTTGGGAGGCTGCTGTGCAGTGATGGTTCTGGTTGTTGTGTTTGATGAAGAAACCTGGTTGGGTCAGAACTGCTGTCTCTGTCGTCTGTGAGGGAACAGCCAGTTCCTAAATGTGCTCTGAAGCGTCACATTCGCTCAAGATGCAGACAGTTGTGAGCAGCTGGACACCATGTGGATGCAACAACTTCACACTGGACGCTGAAATGTCTTGTTGTTCCTCTCCCAAATTATTTTCTTGATATTTATTCTAATGATCAGAACTGATGAGAGACAGGAAATCAACAAACAATGACTGCATCCATTCTTTGTGAACGATTTCCTGCTCCAAAAACCAGTGGAGGCGCTAACAAAAGACAGCATTTCATTCATGGAACGAACTGTGACGGTAGCTTATCTGAAGCCAAATTGCTTTTGCCACTGGACAAACAAACATGGTGTCGGAGCAGTCTGCTCCATCTGCCCTCTTATTACTACACCTGTATGTTATTACCCAGTCTGGGCCTCATGTTTGTCTCGTTAATCTGAAGCAGTAGCAACATCTCAAACTCATGTATATTTAATGAAATGGCCGAGTGTTTAACACAGTCACAGATTCTCCACAGAGCAGTTGAGATTTACAGCAGTGGAACTAAATAACAAGATATTTTTGCTTCATTGATTTATCAGCTTTGTGTTTCCACCATCAGACATGACTGAGCCGATAATATTCTGATTCTTCGTCACATCGTGTCACTTGTGTTCCATTGATCCACTGCAGGTGGTCATAACTTGAGCTTCTCTTCTTTAATGAGACTCAGTGCTGCTGCAGCCATGTGAGCTGTTTTGTCATCAAATATTTGATGTTTTAACTGTGACTTTATTCTAACGCTGAACATGATGAAGAAGAAAACCTTGTTGAAGATGAAGAAGATGATTCTTTGATCACTTTTATTTTTGCAGCGTTGCTCACATCAAACAGGGAGAGTGTGTGTGAAGAGGAGCACAGTAACACTCTCTCCCAGTCATTGTCGGATCAGATCAGTGTTCTGACTTTTTATGGCTTTCAGACATTAAATAAAGCAAATTAAAGGGAAATTAAGGTCCAACAAGCTGCTGTGTTCAACTATTAGAATGATTTCATCAACATAAACACAACGTCAAGATTACAATATCAGTTTATTCACATGTTCATCAGCACTGCCTTCTGTGTGTGTGTGTGTGTGTGTGTGTGCGTGCGTGCGTGCATGCGTGTGTGCGTGTGTGCATGCCTGTATTCGTGCGTGTGTGTGTGACATCTGCTCTACAGTTCAAGTGTTGCAGCACCTGCTGGAGGATTTTAATGGCATCCTGCCAGGCACACCGTGTGTGTGTGTGTGTGTGTGTGTGTGTGCGTGCGTGTGTGTGTGTGTGTGTGTGTGCTCCCATCAGCAGATACTTACAGTCCGTTCATGCCTCTGCTGATGTTTTTTGCAGATTTCTACCTGCTTCATTCTGTAGTTTGTGGTTGTGGTTTCTCTCCAGCTCACAGTCGTCCTCACATTCTGGTTTATTAGTAATTATATTGTGATGGCGTCCGTTGCTGTGTGCGTTATGTTGATGTCGTGTCTCAGTGATGTGTGTGTGCTGTGTTTCGTTGTATCCAGCTGTAGTGGAGAGTCACTGCCTCTGGCAGCATCTCTTCTCTGCTGCTTGGATTCATTCAGAGAGATTCCCAGAGAGCAGAGCATCATCAGTCAGACACAACTGTGTCACCTTGTGTTCCTCTAGATGGTTCAGTCTCCTCTGACACGTTTCTCTGACTGTCATTTATTTACTTTCACACAAGGTGAACCTTCATTGATGACAAACGGTTGAACATTTCACTGAACAGCTCATTGTTCTGTCCGCATGTTGAACACTGAAATGACCAACAGAGACATTGTTTAGACTGAGAGCATCATTAATGTGGCCTTCACTGAGTCAAGTTACAGTTTCACTCTCAGACTTGAACAGTGTTTTTTTGAAGTCAGTGGGGTCAAACAGTGGAGATTATTGTAGGTTTGTTCTCTGATCCAAAGCACCACACTGATGACAGATTGTCAGCAGTGACACATTCATCACAGTTTGTCTAATGTGTTGTGAAAATCATCAGTGTAATATTAGAGCAAAGTCAATGATGGTCAAAGCAGCTATTTGCTAACATGATGCATCTCTGCTAACTGCAGTGATGTTGTTGTTTCACAGTAATGGATTCACTGTGTCACATCATGAACAGAACAGCTCTTCAATATCAGCTGAATGACGACCATGTTTCTGCTGCTCGCTGTGACTGTGGGTCATTAGTCGGTCTGGTTCACGGGTCGTGAAGCGTTCAGGTGCAGCTCAGTAGACTGATGTAGTCTCTTCTTGGACAGGTCGTGAGTCGAGCTGTCAGTCCATAACCTGACTCTCATCAGTCCATTTGTGCAGCCTCCGTGCTGTCGATCCTCTCACACACACTTTGATCCATGAGGGGATTCAGCTGTCTAATACATAGTAAGCGAGTGACAGTTAGGAAATATAGTGTAATAATAATATTAGCAGTCAGTCCACAGTCTGACACTCACCTGTTCACTTCTGCACTCCAAACAATTACATCCATTACACACAGAGTCCAGTGAACACACACATACACCTGCAGCTTGCTGATACGCACACACATTTCTCATCACACCCCCTCACTCGGGCTTTAGCTGTGTGAGTACAGCAGCTAAATTAGCATAATAAATTGATCTCACACTCTTCATCCAGCCTGTACAGCCTCATAGCTCCAAAGCTCCAACCAACTCTTCATCTTTAATGTGTCCCCTGCTGTCAGCATTGTTAGCATGGCTGACCACTCTGAGCACAACATGAATCATGTTGGCGTTGTTTTCAACCCTGAGGACGTTAATAGCTACAGATGGTGACCCTAAACACCAGCAAGTAGCACTGAGAGTTGAAATCTTCCAGCGGCATTGTTTGGAAAAATAATTGTGTCATAAAATAATGTCCACATCATGTTTTGTTTAACGCTCTGATTGGCCTGCTGCTGGTGTTCAGTTGTAGCAGATGGTTAACACACAGTGGGTGGATGGAGGACTCTGGAGGTTCAGCTCAGTTCCTCCACCTCCATAAAGCCAACTAACCTTAAACTCCAACCAAAGCACAGACAGACCTCTGATTTAAAGTCCTACTTTCCTCTCTTGCTAATGATATTGACTTGGATTTTATTATTCACAGAACTGAACTGCATCCCCTGCTCACATAAATAAATGTTATTTGGATTCATTGGAAATCACAACACAGCAGAGATTTAGGGAGGTTCCATTTGCTGTTAGTGTATTAACAAGATTTTCATGTTAGTGAGGAAATCAACAGCTGGAACAAACACAGGATCAGCATCTGTGTTTAAGAGCAAACTGAACTGATCAGAGATCAGCTCTCTCCTTTGCTGAGCTCCATGCTCTTTTACAATAAAAACGTCACCTGACAAGCTCTTGTATAGCATCATAGTCTTCTCTGAACAGCTGACTTTCTTTGTTTTGGCTGCGAGATGAGACTGAAAACATTTACTGTCCAAAACACTCACAGTCCAACTCCAGGGGTAAACTGTCTGTTCACCCAGAATGAGCTGTAGGTTTGTTTTAATTATTAAATATGTGGAAAGATGTGCAGAAAACATGAGGGAAAAAATACATGATCTGGTGTTTAATATGAAGAAGAACTGATGAAATGAAAATAACATTTGGACAAAGTTTCTCTTCTCATGCAGCTCGTAGCTGAAGCGTTGTCAGAGAGCTCAACACACACAGATCCCAGACAACAAATGGTCACGTTCACTGTGAAAGGAGCCTTTTATGAGTTTGTTAGTTTTCTCAGAAATGTTGCTGATCAATATCAGAGCACATTTCTGCTCCCACTTGTTTTTTTCCAGATCAAATCATAGAATTGCTCCTTGTTCTCTGTATCTCGATAACTCGGCTTGCACAGCCTTTGTTGACCCTTTGATTGGATGGAGTTTAACTGAGAGGACCATTAGGTCTCAACTCTTTGTGCTTCTCTGTGTCTCATTGCCATATAAGACACTGCCTCATTACACAGACTGAGACAGACGTCCACACATCTGCCAGTGAACTGATGTTGTCCTTGGCTTCTGTGGATCATCCACTCCATAACTTAGCTGACATGCTGTAAATGTACTGCTGACGTGTTCTGGGTGTATAGATAAGGAGGTTCAGGAGGTAAATGAGTGTGATTTGAGCCACAGCTGCATACAGTTTCATTGTAAAACTGAGAGCAGTTGGTATTGACGTAAATGTCTGTGCTGCTCATAGCTGAGACCCTCCAAACAATCAGAGATGAATGAGCACATTAATGCATTTATGTTGACTCTGTGTTCCAGTGTGTGATCATGCATGTGTGGACACTGTGATGCACTGTCCTGCATTTCCTGCTTCCCTTTTTATTCTGCGATGTGTTGAGTGAAATGCTTTGGTGTGACTCTTGGCTGTGGTAATGAGCTCTGTCACTGGGAAAACGACGCTCAAAGACAGACTTGAAAAATGGTAAAGGTTGGAAGGGAATGATGCAAACCTGCAGAGACACAGTGATGAAGCTGAGAGACGTCGGCAGGGAGAGAAACATTCTGGGTGTTTATCAGTCTGCTCATATAGCAGCCTGTCATCAGTCTCTCTTCTGGTTTTCACCAGGGTTATTCACTGCTCAAGAATCAAGGCCGGATCCAGGGCACATAGGAGGTAATCCAGTTGCATTAGTGATCAGGGTTTCTCACAGCTTCTCACCAGTCACTCTTTTACAGCCACCTTTCTCCACACTGACTGAAAGCTTTGGCTCAAATATGAAACCAGCAGGTGTGATTTCCTGTAGTTGTTCATCTCAGAGCTGGTTTGGAAGACAAAATGGTGTTCTGTCACTCTTCAACATAAAGGAACTTTTTCAGCCTGAGCTATCAGAACATGACCAGTGTGTACCATGCTTTCTGTGTGCAGTGCATGCTGGGAGAGGCTGCAGCCCCCTGTAACCCTGAAATTGATGGACTGAAGCAGGAAGTGCAAACTCTCTGGTCTTTGTGCTACTGTGTCCCACAACAAGCTTGTGAAATACTTGTTGTCCATGTTTGGGGTTAGTGTTGTGGTTGGGATCAGAGTGTGTGCAGTCTCAGAGGAAGGCTTGCTCAGCAGAGTTCAGCTTAACATTGTGTTCACACTGGAGACAACAAAAGGAGACAGGAGACAGACAGAGACATTGAGAGGAGAAACAAGAGGGGAAGAAAAGAGAGACAGGTATTCTAGTATTAATTATAGTGCACTATATTTGGACTTTAGATGCAGTGACAGTGATACTGATCTTGGTGCCAGACTCTGTGTCTTTTTTCACACAGATGGTGTCTGTCTTATGTGAACTGAGTCCCTCTCAAACATTTTTGTCTCATGGTCTCAATAAAGCCAATCAGAGATCTGCTGCAAGGACTGAGACGAAGATCACGAAGCTGACTCTGAAATCTGTCCTCAAATGTCTTGTTGGAGTGAAGGAGAGTCACTGCTGTAATATGTGTCAATGCAGACAATGTGAATGTTCACTCTTTTTAGGAGGCTGGATGGAGGAAACTGTGCTCAGTGTTAGTTTCTTTATTTCCCTCTCTGTCTCTTCCCCCCTGCAGTGACAGATAGATGCATCAAGGCTTCATTACTTTCTTCAGTCTTGCTGAAGTTCTGTATCATTTGTCACATCCATTATGCTGCATTCAGATTGTCTTTTATAAGTAAACTTTGGTTAAAAGCAAAAGAAAAATGAGACTCAGTCCTGGAAACTTGTTTGAGGAGGAGGAGGAGCAGAAAAAAGAGTCAAAGAAGAGAAGAAAATAAAGACTTTAACATGTTTTCCATGAATATAACAGGATCCATGTGAGATGATGGAACTTCATGAAATGTATGATCTCTGTGAGAGACCTTTGAGAAGTCATTCAGTGTAAATATGCACAATGTTCACAAGCAGAGATCGATTGGTCCACTTTTTGTCATCCAGTAGTTCGTTGAGTATGAACAACTTCAGTTTTATGGTTGTTGATAAATGTTGCTTTGTCCAGCTGTCAGTATCTCTCAGAATTTGAAAAGAAATCTTGATTTGTTCATTTATTTTATTTTCTGATTTGTAGTTTAACAGGAAATAAAGGATAATTAGCGATTTTAATGTTGTCTTTGATGAGTTTTCATGAGCTTATTTCTAGTGGCTGTTGTTAAAGTGTGATTTTTCAATGAGATTTAGAGCTGAAAGGGAAGGTTAAATCGTCCGTGTACCAATTTGTGTTATGAGGTGTGTTATTCAGGAAAGCAGCTGGACTGAAGGTTTTCTGTGAGAGATGTTTTTTAACCCGCCTGCTCTCTGAAATAGTAACGGTCGTCTGCAGAAACAGTATTCAGGTTGCATTAGTAATGGTTGATTTAAAAAGAAAAGTCTTTAATGGGCATAATTTATAAAAAAATCTACAGCAAAGCTGCTTCAGTTATCAAAGATTAAGTGAAATTGAAAGTTTGTCCCTCATGTTCCACCATACTGCAGTAAATCTGATGCTTGAGTTGTTGCTGTGTGACTTCCTGCCATCCAAATACCTTCTCCTCCATCAGCACAGGACACAGAAAACACAGCAATAAGTCGTCAGTAAAGGAGGACAGAAGTGTGTTTGTCTTAGTAACAGACATGAGCCTTTAAATGGACCAATGAAAATGTTGCATGTGGTTCTGACGTCCTTTAAGTCTGCAGATTAAGTGTTAATTAACAGGACAAATGAAGCGTGGTGGAGATGTTAGAAGGATCCTGCTGCAGGTTTTCAACAGCTGCACACACACACACACACACACACACACACAGAGAGTAATCTCTGCATTTGCTGTTTAATATTATGTTGAATAATACATAAATGCCTTGTTATACTTCCCCTTTAAAATTCTGTTTCTTTTTCAGAGTATTAGTTACTCTTTACTTGATACTTTGAATAACTAAATGTTGAGTATTAAGCAGCAACAGACTGCATGACGATCATGAAAGCATGGTGACAGCTGGACAGACAGTTGGCTGCTCAGAAGGACGAGTGCACAGGGAGTTCAGGCCTGGCAAGCAGAGCCGTGCTCTCACAAGAGTTCCCCATACCATGAGTACAGACTGATTTATGGAGGGTACCTGGAGCCAACTGACAGGGGGGCTCATTATCCAAACATGACTGATAGGTTCATCTGAACAAATGATGATGAGAGAAATCTAGAGCATGAAGCTGAAGAAGAGTCCTGTGCACAAGAGCACAGACGTGTGTGAGGCTGAAACTTCCCTGTTAGAAGTGTGCAGGGAGTCAGTCAGCTGAAAGGGAAGGTCTTCATACAGACAACAAGCAGTTGTGGAAGACAGCTGGAAGCATCACCTGCCTTGTTAGAGTTGTTGCCATAATTAGTTTGAAATGTATTTTTGCTGTGCATCATAAAGTTTGTGTAACCGAGCAGAGCAGACAACACACACTGAGGAGTTTTGAGGGATTTGTGGGCTTCAGGTGCACCTCTGCCAAGTCATCTCTGTAAAGTGAAGAAAAGAGCTCAGAACAAAGGTGTGAAGTCCACTGACGTCACATGAATACTGACATGTTTTTACTGATACATCTGAAGAAATTCAGCCTCTTTTTCTGATATTAATCAACAAAACAACATGATAGGATGACAGCCACTGTGAGTGGGTTGATGAGAGTAATGTAGGATCGACCCATTGTGCCTCCATGAATGAAAAATAACCATTGACAGACTTTACAATATGTGCTCTGCCACTGACTCCAACATGACACTTGTCTTGTTGATGGATCACTGAAACTGTACTACACACACATGAATATTCATGATGAGCACACACACAGCATGAATGATGACGATGGAAACCAGGACTCATATCTGCAGAAATAAAGTGGAGAGAACAGACAACATGACTTCAGGTCAACATACGTTCTGCTAGATACTCAATATAAATTGTGTTTGAACCGTCTCAGTCTTCTCCAAAGTGAGTAAAGGCTGCAGGTGACAGTAGTTCAGCCTCACAATTCAAATGCAGCAACAACATCTGCTCTTTTTTCAGTGAGTCCTTTTCTCCATTCCACCTTAAAGCCATGTATGTTTGTGTGACATCAGTTTTAAAAGAATCCAGGCCGTCGTTCTCTGTACTTCATGCCCTTTAATTGAGACTGCTGCTGCTTTAATATTGTCTCTGGGAAGCAGCTGTGTCTTCAGGTCTGCAGTGTGATAATAAAATATGGATGCATTGCTTGCTCCCCTTGTCTTGTGTAGCCTCCTGCACAGCCCCTAAAATACTCCATTATTAATATCAATGCAGAATCTCCCACTTGGTGAGATCATGTCTCATCTATATGTCAGGTCCTTCTGCTCTCAGCCAGGCGGGACTAAGCTGCTTCTCTGTGCTAAACCTCATTCAACCTCTGACATTTTACCATTTTCACTGGAGATGAGATCTGCGGCAAAACGTTATCAGCATTTAGAAAATATTTCACACTTCAATTTCAACATTTAAAGGCCCATATTCCAATTCTTACAGTGATAATTTCAAGCCCTTCAGAAAGAGAGACAATTATCAAACTCAGTGTTCAGTGACATTATATTCCAAGCTAGTTGTTGTGCTCAAGTGAGATCAGATGTGAGAGCTGTGGCGCGACAGCAGAAGGTAAAGCAGATAAGACCCAGCTGTTCTGTAGCTGTACACCTGAAGATGGGAACAAACTATTTCAGCAGCCTTTACTCTCAAAAATGATGTTTGTATTTCACTAAATTGCTTTATAATTTGCTGCCTGGATGATGTTCAGAGACAGAGTTCCTTCGAGTGACTGAAACAATAAATTTCTGTCGAGCAGGAGCTGCAGGGATGTGTTGGGGTGGATGGTGGTCATACAAAGTGCAGGACTGTGACACCAGAATCCAGCGTTCAGGTCCAGACTCCTGATTGTGGTTAGGTTCAGGCAACAAAAGTGTTTTGGTTAAGGTTCGAGAAATGTTGTGATTTCAGTTAAATGCTCAAAAAAAAAAAGTTGAATGTCTCAAGTCACTGCTGACTTTTTCTGTCTTAAAATAGACCTTTTTCTTTCCCCCGACACATTTCTCTCCATCCAATAGTTAAACTCTGGTCTGTTGAAGCTTGAGACAAAATATGAAGAAATATCAGCAGAAAGTCGGCTGAGCTAGAGAGGAGCAGAGCTGAAAACAGTCTGTCAGGAACAAATGAGGAAGTCTTACCCAGTTTCTTGAGCTGGATCTTGTGTCCATGTTGGCTCAGTGAAGATAGAGGAGTGACAGTGAAGACAGTTGTTGTTGAGCTCAACTTGAAACTGTACTGTAGTTTCAGAGTTGTAGTACTATCTGATATATATGTTGTTGTTACAGAAGATAAATCTGTAAATGTAGGTTTATGTTGTATTTTGTAATAGCTGACAGTTTGTTTCCACCAAAGACAGAGACGTAGTCCTCAGTTCAGGTTGTCAGATGGGAAAGAGGTTTTTCTAAAGAGGCAGCTTATAGAGCCAAGATGTTCCCGATGATGTCATCATTCTAGAATGATGGTCATAACTGAGCATTCTCATCATGTGTTCTAGATCCTCCGAATTCAAACAAAGCTTTTTTTCTATCAACCATTTGAGCACAAACACCCACAGACAGTGTCTAAAGTTGCAACAGAAAATCAAAATAATGACTTTAAGCTGAGGGGAACAGAGCTGATGATAAATCTGTCTGGTTTTGTCTCGGAAACAAAAAAAAACAAAAAACAAACAACACAGAAAGTGCAGGATTATAAGTTATTCTTCATGAATTCTTATGTCAAAACAATTAGTATTTATCATTGTACTGTTGCATTTTTACTTCACCGCAGCTAACAGCAACATAATAGCAGACATCAGGGTCACTCACCGGAGTTTCTCAATGTTAATGACTCGACTCGTTGACTCGTCCGTCAACCATAAGCGTTTGTTTTTGCCACTGACAGGCTCAGGTTGTTAGAACAAATGTCTGATGACATTATAGAAAGGATCCCGACAAAATACCTTTCAACTCCCTACCCGACAACTGAAGCTCTGGAAACAAGTCTGAAGTGAAGACAGGTGATGATGGACTCAGAGGTCATGACCTTCAGTCTTTGAGTTTGTGTGTAAAACAGGATAAAAATAGTATTTGTTACAAACACCAACAACTGAACTGAATGTGCTTTGTGAAAATGGGTGAATTCAGCGGCTTGAACTGACTGTTCAGAGCAGAGGTGAAGTCCTTGAACTCAGCAGAAGTGATTCAAGAAGAAAATATAAAATCCAGTCAGTGGTTGTCAACAGCTCCTCCAACACAAGAGTTTCCAGATGAACAGGAAGCACAGAGTGACCTCTGAGACCTTCTTTACCCGAGTTCACCCTGAGAAGCACTGGATGGGAAAAAACATGCACACATACATTCAGGATGGTTTACACTCCACAATGACCAGCAGGTCAGGTCCTCCATGTGTGAGTGATTTACATAATGTTTGGTCGACTCCTGAAATGCTGCAGAGTTCATGGTCGGATGTCTGAACAGTTCTGCATGTCCTGGTCTGAAGAAGCTGAAGAAACATACTGTGAATACTAAGATTAGTCTTCACATTCTGCTGCTTTTACAGTCATTTTAAATCAGATATGTGTTTGAAAACTGAAGTCCTCTGACCACACCGAGCCATTCTACTGTCTGTGAGAGAGTCTTCGGACCTTTGGTGAATAAATGGAGTGAAGAATAAAGAGGAAAAGAAAAACGGACTGCTTCTGAATGAACAGAAGATGCTGACAGGGCAGAACTTCTCTACTTTCATTTATTGGAGTTGATAACGAGATCAGTCTTCAGAAGCAGTTGATGATCTCAGCTGGACCTCCGTTCAGTAACACTCAGCACTGATTCATGTTCACTCAGAGGGTTATAGATTCAGGGTCAACTGCAGTTCATTTTCTGAGTGCAGAATCAATCGTGGTTGTGATGTCTCTGATAGTTTGATATGAGTCAGTCAGTGACACAGAAGGTGTGAAAGGTTCTGAAGAGGAACCTTTAGAGATTTCTCATCCTGAACCACGAGGCTCAGAGACCGACCAGTGTTGTTACCATCATCTTCTACAGTCCGCCTGAGCTACAGCTGCCCCAGTGTGTGTCCTGTTTGTGGACTCATGGTTTTCCTTCAGCACCGTCCAGCAAAGGACACTGATGTGATGCTGTGCAATGCAGTTCACTGTGTTTAACCCAGTCCATCTCCTGACCCCTGTCAGCCTCATGGAGCTCAACCTTAGACCTCCTGAGTCTTTATGACATTTAATCAGCCTGTTTGAGGGTAGTTTGGCAGTTTAAGGCATCTCCTGCAGACGTTTGATGTTAAAGAGTTGCAGTAACAGATGATGGTTTGCAATTTTGGATGATCAGTACCTTCACAGCAGATTTTGGGGAAACAGAGAGGTGCTACAGGGGAGAGAGCAGACTTGTGGGTCAGAGGAAAGATTTTAAAGTTGACCAGACAAGAAACATGACGTGGATCAGACTGATGAAGGAGAGTTTTCTCCTCTGTTATCGTTCCTGTTGCCTCATCCTGCTCTCTCTCTCTCTCTCTCTCTCTCTCTCTCTCTCTCTCTCTCTCTCTCTCTCTCTCCTCTTTTTCTCTTCTGTCTTCAGATGTGTGTGTTGCAGAGGTGTGTGAAGGTTGTCCAGTCTGTCTGTGGTCACACACTCTTGACATGATCAGACTGCAGAGGAATGTGGACGATGTTTCCTTCTGAGAGATTTAGTGCCAACTATTAAATATCTGTGACATAAACTTCAGAGTGAGTTCATACTAATGGACCTGAGCACAGTTAACATTTTGTTCTGTCCAAGGACAAAATCTGAACTTGTTTTTACATCACTGCAGTGTCCTTCTGTCTTTAGAAACAGTTCAGATCACCTGCATCCATTAATCCATCCATCCATTAATCCATCCATCCTGCAGCAGTTTCTTTGTCTCTTAGTGTGAGGAGAGTGCCGTTGTTTGATGTTTGATCTTGGTTCCTCATCTTCCTCCTCTTGGCTTGTCTGCATATCAAAGCCTCCAGCTGGAGCCCTGCCTGCTCTCTCAGACCTCAGTCAGCGTGTTGAACGTGTTCTTTGCCCTTCATGTGATCTGCTGTTGATCTTTGTTTCTGAATGAGGAGGATGGTGGTGTTTAATGTTGGGGTTTTGAGAATACTTTGACACTCTCACCATAGGATTGTATGTGTCATGTGGTCACCCAGCAGGCTTTCTAATTTTTATGCAGCTACTCTTCCTCCTTTTTTTCTGAAAGAGATTGTGGGGAAACAGATGGAGGAGTTTGTGGTGAAAATGAGAAAACAGAAAAGCAGTTGTTCAATCATCTTTCTTTCAGTGTAACAGAGTGAAGAGTAAAAGTGTTGAGGAGCAGCAGGAACAAGACAAGAAAATAAACCTTCAGTGGTGAACTGAGACCCGTTAGATGTAATGATGAATGCTGACCCCACCTTAAATGATGAGTAACCCCACCTTTAACTCAGTTTGTGCAAACTGATGATGACAAATGTAGAACTTCTCTGAAAGACTGAAATGAGTTTGATTTCTAGCATAATGCTCAGAGGCTGCTGCACAGCAAAGGCACAATGCTGGGAAAGACTCAGCTTCTAGTCTAGTTTGTTCTGTTGAGTCCAGAAGCTGTTTGTAACCAGAGGTGGACATTGTTTGTGTTTGTCTGTCCTGCCACTCACTGACTGTTTCTGTCTGATGGTGACCTGAGTCAGCGCACTCTGGCCCCGCCCCCGAGCCCCACTAAAGCCATTAGCTTCCAGCATTTGATTAAACATGGCCATCGATTCCCACAGGAAATGAGTCAAGTTCAGCATCACATGATCAAAGCATTCAGCTCCCTAATGGAGAGAGAGAGAGAGAGAGAGAGAGAGCAGGGGTGGAGAGAGGGATTGTGGGAGTAGGAGTTCACAGGAACAATGGAGGGATGAGAGGTGGGAGAAGATGAAACAGCTTAATGTCAAATACAAACACACACAGTGAGAAACATCCAGCAGCCTATTGTTCCTGAGTCATTGGCAGCTTCCAGCAGCCTGAGGGCTTCACATATTGTTGCTTCAGCAATGAGGAGTGAAAATGTTTAAACATAAAGGCTGCTGATTTTATATCTGCTCTCTTGACAAAGGACGCTGAAAATTCATGAACCTCATTTATTTCTGCTGTACTTCATATTCTGCGGATGCCTTTTGCTCCTGCTTTTACAGTTCAAAATGTTCCATTATGTCCCTTTATTGTCAGATTTAGATGCAAATTCTCTGCTATATCGCTCAACATGATGTCTTCCAATGATGTGGGAAGAAAAAGGTGTATATCATGTTGTTGACTGTGGTTTTAGGGTTGATGAACTGCATTCCAGTGGCTGTCCCTGCAGTGAGTTGCTGAGAGCTAATATCTGAGTGGACACAGTGACAGGTGAAGACACACTATGTGTCCCACCCAAGGTTCACTCTCCACTGATTGTTCAGGATCAGGGTCTGTTGTTTTAATGTTATGTGTCGTGCTGGCAGCGTCAGGAGAGGCTCCAGGAGTGGATGTGACCCACAAAGAGGTGAAGGGAGACACAGCAGGCAGGAGGCCAGGAGAGAGAAACACAACACAATCCTCTGCCAAGGTTACACACCTACACAGCTGCACACACAGACACACTGCCAGAGGTTACTCAGCTGGCTGCCATAAAGATTCCCACTATTAAAGCAAGTGAATGGCATTAGCAGCCTCTAGCCATGGCAAAGGACAAGGAGCAGCCTGTCACAGCAGGAGAGGCCATGATGGGAACAGTGAGGGAGCAAAGAGTCATAATCTGTCCCAAAGGTAAGATTTAAGACTGGCACCGGCAGAGATGGAGGTTTAAACATGACATCCAGCCACTGTGGAGCTGACGACAGCTACAGACGACTCCTCTCTGCTACTTTCTGCCACCTCCTCATGTTGTGACGGGGCTTTAAAAAAAAGAAAGGGACCCATATTGGCATCTAGTTTTCTTCTTCAGAGAAAAGTGTTAGAGTAAAAAGGTCAGTTGTGACAGCCAGTCAGTGATGATGAATCATAGATTTACATCTGAGTCCTCAGCAGCTGTTTCCAGCAGATCAACTCAAACACACTGAGTGTAGCAGCAGAGAGCAGAAGCAAGTGATTGGCTCTTAGAGAAAGTCCAGCATCAACATTTGAGTTGAAGGACCAAACCAGAGATCAGTGGACAGTGAACGCTGACTTGTATTGGTCAGGTGACCAGAAACATGTTGCTCTGTGTCTGCTGGATGGCCTCTCAGTGAATAACTTTAACATGACAGCATAAATATTCCCTCAAGCTGTTCTATCAGCAGCATCACAATGTTTCCTCTCCTGTGTTTAGATGATGGATATGTGATGAAGTCAGGAGGCCTCGTCCTCTCTGCTGGAACTGAAATGTAAATGCTCATCGAGCAGCTCTAAATACATGTAATCCAGCGGAGCCCTGGGGGGGCAGCATTAGAGAGGGAGATGAAACAGACCCTCAGTAAAGAGGCCACACAAGGCTGACTGCACTTCAAAAACATGACGCTCATTGAGTTCACACCAACTGTATCGTCATGTCTTTTGTCGAGGATGGACGACTGTCAGCTGTTTAAAGCACAGCAATGAACAAGAAGCGGGATTTTTGTGGACATATTTAAATGTAACATGGTGTGTGACTGCTGAAATGAAAGACTGTGTAAAAGTCATTTATTTAGCTTTTAGCTCCAGAAGTTGGAGAGTAAAGAAACAGATCCAGAGTTGCTGCTTTTCTCTGATCGTCCCTGTTTGAGTCCTGTTGATCAAAGTTGTCCTTTTCTCTCCTTGAGAAGAAACGGTTTGCAGACAGTCAAAACTATTTTCTTCTTCATCTAATTTATATTTCTGTCTGTTTTTGAATTCTCAGTGTTTCAAATGAAGGTTGGGAGTGATGGAGGAGCTTTCCCAGCTTTAAAGACACTGTGACATTATTTCACTGCTCATTATTGGACTTTTCTACATCATTGATGTGTTCATTGGACAGAAAGAGTTTTGCATTAATGAGTGGAACATGAAATATCAGCTGCTTGTCTGTCCTGGTCTCTCAGTTAAATATTGAATCATGTTTCTGCTTCTCAGATGAATTCATCAGGTCATTAGTGGAGACTGATTTCATCTGATCAGGATGGTGATGTCATCTGATGGATGTTGTTCTTACTGTGCTTGAATTAGTTTTCACAAGTCTTACAATTAGTTGAAATGGACATTTACATGAAATATAAATCAACTGAACCAACTGTTAATCATCTGTCTGCAGGAAGTTTATCTCTTCTTCATCCAGTTCAATCTGAAGACTTGTTCCGACATCTTTTAATGTTGGTTTGCATTCGATCCTTCAGTTCTCTGAACTCATAATCGCCACTTTTGTCACTTTGTGAGGCAAATGAAAATCTTAAAATGATTGTGATTGGTTGAAACCCTGCACAATTCAAATTCATTGTGTTGATGAAAGCTCTGTGCAACACTGCGCATATTTTCCAAAGTGCACACTTACATTCTGCGAGGACCCTCAACCTTTCTCTTGACTCTTAATTTGAGTTGATGACCTTCATTTCTACATGTTGAAAGCTGCTTTGTTAATGAAGTCTAATTATACTGAAGTGTGAGGTGAAAGCTGATTCTTCCATGTCTCTATTGTTGAGAGGCTTTAGATCAGATTGGCAGTTCACGGCTGACCATCTGATGTCCCCCTGAAACCATCTGGACAGACTCCAGATCTGTCTGGGAACCTGCAGCGACAGAGTTCAGGAGGAGAAATGATGTTCACTGAGTGAGATTCACTGACTGAACACTCACCAGTGATCAGATCAAAACATCCTGCACACAGTGTGAGAGACATGAGGGGTTGACTGGTTCTGAAATGTAGTTTCTGCTCTGAATGTATCTTCTCATGTTGTACCTCAATCAACGCTGGCACTGACCCAGCTCTCTGAGCACAGTGGATGTCCATTCAAGGAGAATGTGTAGAAAAAGAAAGAGCATGTTGCTGTAACCAGGTCACTTTGATCAGATCAACAGGAACTCAGTTCTCATGTGATGTTTTAGGTTTACAACAGTACAGAGAAATACATTTCCAGGAAGTGAACAGTTTCCCTTTGCTGCATTCTCTGTGAGATCATTGAAATGTCATTTTGAACCTTTCCAGTGCAGACCGCTCTGACGGCTTCATGAAGATCCAGCAGAGACTCGGCTCGAATCGGCCCTGTGCCTGGTGTCCAGTGATCCCTGTAGCTCAGCCAGGCTCAACCTGAAGAAACAAACTTGTGGGATCATCACCTGAAAGGAGAAAGAGATTGTGTGTAGGTCCACTGGACAAAGAGCAGAGACTGATCTGATGGAGGCTTTTTGACCTTGACTGAAGAAACTGAAACATGGGAAGTCTTCTCTGTGGTGAGGAACACATTAGGAACAGTGGAGGTGCAACTCAATGCACTGTGCACTGCTTTAAGTACAGTGTTCCTGTTCTTCAGGTCGTCATTGGCTCACTGGATACATGTCACTGGGTGTTATTTGCTCTGCTGTCTCAGCTAATGAGTTCATTTCTGCTGATACACTGATGAGTGTTGGACCTCTGCCACCTGGAGGGCTGCAGTTTGGAAAAAGTCAAGTCATACTGAACAATGTCTCATTGGACTTTACGGTCCGACATCAGCAAAGTGAGCTCAGTGCAAACTTTCTACAAATAAGGGAAACAAATCTCTGCTGTAAGAAGTTTTGTTTTTTATTTGGAACATCTTTGTTCCATATTTACATCTTTCCTTCCTTAAAGTGTTCTGCATCAGTAAAATCTCCAACTGTTTATGGCACAAATTGGTTTGAGCTTTGCAGAACGACAAATCTGCTCCACAACAAACGCTGGAAGTTTAGTCAATGGAGTTGAAAGATTTCACTGTGTGATGCAACTCTTTCTGAACGTTGAAGAGCAGGAAGTGACGAGCACATTGTGTCAGTGTTCAGGCGGTCAAGAGGAAGCACAGAGCAGCTGTTGGCCTTGTGTTGTGTGTTTGTTTTCAGGCTGCAGGAGATGCTGGATGCTCTTATTTTACACAGAAACCCTCAGACTGAAACTCTGGAGCAGGTTGGACTTTGGAGAGAGATACATGTGATTAATGAGAGCTGCTGGCAAGAGAGTACACACAAGAAGTGCTCTCTCACTCTGTGTGTGTGTGTGTGTCTGTGTCTGTGTCTGTGTGTGTGTGTGGCGGGATAAAGTGGGATGCGTCATGGCTGACTAACACAGATCAGCCGCTGGTCTTCTCTCCACCTCAGAGGATCCTGTTCATCTTCTGTCTTAAACTCTCGCTCTGTTCTTCTTCTCTTCTCTCTCCTCTCCAGTGTCGGATTCTTTCTCCCCACAGAGCGCCTCCATCTTTTTGTGTCTTTGTGTATTTCTCCATGAGAAAATGAGCCAAGGAGGTTGTTTCTTTATCCCACCACGACAGAGTGTTTGTCTGTTTGTCAGTTTGCATGATACCAAAACCTGAACAACACATTCCAGTGAAATGTGGAGGAAAGTCAGAGCAGATCGCTCCAAACAGCTCCGCCAGCTGTCCATTTCTAAAACACCTCATGATTTTGTCTCAAAACTCCTTACCTGTGAGGTGTAGAGCAAAACCTTGAATTCACTGTTTCAAGTTCATCTTTTAATGTGCGGTAGGTCCATTTCTGCCTGAAGTCATTCACCATGATTTACTTTTTTTATTTTCACAGAGCAGTGGATCAGCCTGACCTCGCTCTGTGCAATTCCAATCAAATTCTGATTAAAGATGCACACATCTGCTCTTAGTGGTCATGCGAATCAAGATTGTAAATTCTAACCATTTTCTTCAAAAGTGACTAATTTCAATGATTGTGCAGCCTTGTTCAAGGATGATCTCTGTTATTTCTAGTTTTATGTGCAGTCGATGATAAATGACTTGTTAACTTGACGCAGTGCAGCACCTGGATGGTTTCCTACCTGTCTGTCAAAGACATCTATTGGTTAACTAGCTGTTCATTGCTCCGCATCATGACGGCCTGCTGGGAAGTTTAACAAGACAGTTTAACACCAGCAAACAGGACGAGTGAAGATGAGGAAGGAGCTGCAGGGGCTGTTCAGGGTGTATGAGTGGAGAGATGACAGTAATGATGAAGAGGCGATAACAGAGAGTGAGTGGCAGTGAAACTCTGTGGTTCTTAGTTCAAATGTTCACATTAAAAACTTCATCATTCAGAACTGCAGAGGAATGAGAAACAACTGAGACACACAGAGACAGACAGGTGGGAAAACAAAGACAGAAACAGACGAGTAAATGCAGAGAGACAGTGTTCAGTTATTGTGTGAATCTACTGAACTCAGATCAGTGCTGCTGGGTGATTTGAATGTTGGAGGAAGAGCTTTGGAAGAACAGACAGAGTGACAGCAGTGGTGTTACTCTGAGAGCCAATCACACACTGTTTATCCTCTCATCTCACTCTGTCATTGGTTCAGTCGTCTGCTGAGAGAAAACCTGTTCTGTTTTGATTGATGCTGACAGGAGATCAGATCCAAACTCTGAGCAGAGAAAATGCTACAAACATCATCTGCAAACTTGATGTGTCTCTCCTCAGACAGACAGACAGACAGACAGACAGCAAACAGAGTGAAGAGGGTTAGTCAGGATGGTGTTTGGTGCTCTGAGAAATCAGCTGGCTGATCCATCATCTGAAGATAAAATCTACTGGACTGTATTCACATGAATCTGCATTATGTTTAAAGTGGAACGACACTACAAAGGCTCCATGAACGTCTTTACAACAACCAGATTAACATTTAGCCTTTCAGCAGGGTTCAGTGGGAGTTGGATTTTACACAGTCGCTCACATTTATTGAGCTTCAGCCCACTATGAACAAACTGTGTGTGTATATCAGTGTGATTCCTGGAAACCTCAAAGCAGGAAATAGCTCTGCAGTGAAGTGGACCATTATGATGAAATTCTGGAGAATAAATTCTCATGTTCTTCTTGGTTTTCACTTCCAAATGAGTGGGTTAGACTGGGCCAAACTGCACCTTGTTAAAGTCAGTCTGAGGCTTGTTTTTATTTATTTATCTATTTTATGGCCGGAGCAGATTCATTTGTGAAGCAGTGCAGCAGATATCTGAGCTCTGAGTGAACACAGATTTAGTTCACTTCATAGATACTGTCTGCTAAAATCCATCAAGCTGGATATAAATAGTGTGATTTCCTCTTTGACGTCAGTCTCTGTTTGTGCACTGATTGTTTTAGTATCCACTCTATAATACACACACACACACGTTACCTTCAAAGACATCACGGCTTTGATTATTTCTTCAAACACATGGATGTATTCAGACAGCAGACCCTGTACTGTCGATGGGAGCTGGTCTGAGATCGGCGAACAACTGACATTTCAAATCAAAGAACTGGTCAGTCCAAAACTTGTTTTTAATCAAATTTGGAGTTTGATATCATCCCTCACTCTGTCACACCGTACAGAGATGATGATGATGATTCGATCAGATGATTGTAGGATGAGTATACATCTGTAACAGTGTCTGAAATGCCTCTTCCTTGGAATAGATAGGAAAGGAAATAGATGCATTAGAGACGAGGAGACAGAAAAAGGAGAAGCTTCATGTCCACCCTGATCTTTTTTTAACGACTGACTGTGATTATGATGTTTGATTAGGATGTTACTGTGGCTCAATGGCCCATGAGACTCTGTAATGTAGTGAGAAAATGGAAAGGAAATTGTCTTTTCTCCACAATATTCCTCTCGAGCTCTTTCACCCTCCCTCCAAATATCACTGTCTGTGGATTCTCTCAGTCTGCACTGTGGATGAATGTTGACATGAAGTGATGTTTAGAAGCTTCACATTCACATTGATTGGATGCATGATGTGGACTGACTGAACCAAGCAGCACAAAGCTCAGATTTTCAGACTGATGAGCAGAAGGTTTGTTAGATGAGACGATGAAGAAGTTCAGCACTTAGAAAAACTGTTTTTCAGCCTGTCTGACAATTCAAGGCAATAAAAACTTTCAGCACTCACAAATGTTCACACAGCTTTAGTACTGAGGCTGAAAAACTCATTTCCTGATCAGCTTTGACATTTTCTGAGATCTTCATTTGTCATCATTGAGTTTAGGCTGTTTGTTGTGTTTCTGTTCTCATCTTCATGAGCTTCACTTTCCTCCTTAAAACAGTGAAACACATGACACAACACACTGATGTGATCTGAGGAATAAGGAGCCGATGAATCGCTCATCTCGTACATCAACAAGTGTCAGTCAGAGCAGCGTTTGAACAGAGCTGTTGGAACCTGAGTTAAACAAATATGAAGGACACTCAGGGCTGAATGTGAAGGAGGATGAAGAAATAGAAACAACAGGAGACTCTTTGCTGTGCTCTCTCACAGACCCTCAACACATATATGAACAGAAGTCATGTGGAACTCCATTACAGCCATTGCAGCACGCAGACCTCCCCATGTGGTGAGATAGCAAAGAAGAGAGAGGAGAAAGCTGAATAGACAATCATTTATTTCACTCACTGTTTGTCTGCTGAGGCCGTTTTCAAAGATCGGCCTTTTCATTCTGACTCACTGTGGCGTTCAGAGTCGTTCAGTAGTTTCCTCTTAATCACTGTCTCGTGGGTCTTTATCTGCTTCTCGCTGCTGCACTTAAAACTTTCAAAGGTTTTCATACTGAGCCACCTGTGAGTGTTTGGAAATACAAGCATAGCCCACTCTGCCCGATCACACATTTGTTTTCTGTGTGAAGTATTCAGCTTCTTTCTGATAGAAGAACCATCTTCAATATCTGAACCACCCACACAAGTTTTTCTTCCTGCTGTCAGAATGTATGAGGGGTCACAGTTCAGCACGGAGGAATATGCATTTTTTCTAAAAATAAAATATCATGTGCGATGCTGTAAAATGTCAGACAGCAATGAAATATTTTTATTTGAAGAATTCAATTGTATTTCTCGTTTAACTTATTTAATTTCTGTTTGCTGCACACACATATTCACTCCTTGACGTGGTTAATGTGCTGTAGACTGTACCTTGACTGTGCAAGCTGTGTGTAACTGATCAGGGCTGCTTCTTGCTAAATGCAGCGTTGGCCCCTCTGCTCCTCACAGTCTGTTCTTGGTGCTGTGTTGAAGGGAGGACACTGAATTAAAAAGGCTTGTTTTCTGTAGCTGAATCGTTCCAGTCCTCAGCCTCCTCCTTCATTAGACTGTGTTGAGTTTGACCAGTTGCTGCTTGTTTGTGTTATTTCACCCCATGCAGTGACAGCCATATGGTTAGTTAGTGTTTGTGTGATCAGTTGCATTCATCAGGTTCAGCTGCTTTTGGTGGCAGAGCTGCTGACAGCCTCAACCCAAAGATCATCAGAATAACTGCACACCAGACCTCATTTTCAGAATGCTAAAATGGTCTGTGTGAGGGCTCCTGTGTTTCCTGCTGTAGGTGGTCTAATGTCAAAGGAGACGCAGGCAGCAGCACAGGTTGTCATTATTCATTAGAGGAGGTCAGATTTGGCCCTGCTGTGACTCTTTAAATTTTGGTCAAGCGGCCTCTTTATTTCTGCTCATGCAGAACAAGCTGCTGTATGAATGCAGAGCAGTCTGTAGTGGGAGAGTTCTCACATAGAAGAAGACTGATGTGTGTTTCTGCCTTGCTCTGAAAATACCCACATTTCCTTCTCTGTCTTCAGAATATATATTGAGCATTGCGTGTTGTGTTTGCAATTCTCAAGTGTAAAACAAGCATTGCTTCATAGGTTTACAGGGAATTATCACTGCCTAAAGAAATATCGATATCTCTATATATGGAACCATCTGATGTTACAGCGTTTGCATTTGCTTCAGGCTTCAAAACAGTCGTCCACAAACCAGTGGGTGAGGTCACAGTGGCTGCATCCACTTATTTTCGACAGCCTATGGATTAATCCCATAGCCTGCCAATCGTATGGTTGCACATGTTGAGTGTGGATGCTGTTGCTTCATGTTTCTGTGGTTTCAGTCCTCCCGAATGTTTGCTTCAACTTCAACATCATTCTAAACCAGTGAGACAGAAGTGTGATCACACACAGCAGAGACTGGACATTGTCCATAACTTGATGCTCTTCTCCTGCACGCACACACAACATGTTCTGTTGTTCTTTTAAGAGGATGCTGTGGACAGATGGAGTCCAGGACTGTTCCCCATGATGGAATTAAAGAGAAAAAAGCTCCTGCATGGTTTGAGAGTTGAGGTGATGGCAGAGTTTGACAGTTTTCAGGTAAAGCAGAGAAGTTACACATCAGAAACACAGTTTGACACGGCCAACAGAGTCAGTGGTGTTAATGTGGAGGGAGGGCTTGTCTGCCAGGAAATGTGGAAGCGAACGAGCTAACAAGTCTGCAGAGACTCAACAGGAGAATCGTCAGGAGACCAGATGAGGTCTCTGCTTTCTGTTCACTCAGTTCAGGAAATTCAGCTGAATCCAGCAGCTGGATGCAGGAGAGAGAAAGCGAAGACTGACCCGGTGTGTAGGTGGAGGGGAACATTAGAAAAGGTTGAACTGTGACTCGGTGTTGGGAAAGATGGTGAAGAAACAGCTGAGGAGCAGAATGAGGGATCATCAGTTTGACAGTTTGCTCACTAACAGGAAGGTTACAAATCTGCAGGTCAGCTTCTGCACCACATTTCTTTTCTGTGGAGGCTTCAGTGACTCCAACCTGACTGATCCACATTCACAGCATACAGGACACAGCCGTGAGCCTGTACAGCTCATTGACAGATACACTCAATAACCAACAAAACAGATGTGTCAAAAGTCAGATGATCTCAGAAGAAGTTGGCAGTTTGAATTCAATCCAGTGTCAGAAGTTATTTTGAGACTGAGGTACCTGTGTGTGTTTTCTGCCTCAGAGAACCAGGAGCCTTTCATGTTGGGTAGCCCAGGGATGTTGTCCTCTGTGCCATTCAAAACAGCCTTATCAAAGGTTTGCATCCATATTGTGGGAAAACACACAAAGATACTGTATACACACACCCTCTCCCACCACTCTGAGTTGGAGGAGAAACTCTTGCTCTTCCTCTTTTCTTCAGTCTCCAGTAATTCACTGTGTTATTTTCCCTCTGACACACAGCAGCATCAGGAAACGTCATCACAGCTTCACTGTCAAGTTAAACACAAGTAGACAATCCAAACACAATAATAATCTGAATAATTTATCTTAAAATTGTATTAAATGCCAGTAAGTATATTGAAAATGATAATTTAATGTCATCATGTTGAAGAGCAGCAATAACTTTTCGATCACGTGACACAGAAAGGGAGACAAGCTGAACCAAGAGAGGGAGAGATTCAGTCCTCTGGCCGCCGTGTTCAAACCCTCGATGTCTGTGAGCTGCATGAAGAATGGTGGTGTGACAGTTTAATAAAGTTAAAGGGTTTCTGCTGTGCAGCTTCAGATCTACACTTTAAGCTCTCATGGTCAGACATCTGTCAGAGCAACGCAAGACAGAGAGGAGGAGGAGGAAGAGGAGAGTGTTAGAGAGTCACCCGAGAGAGAGAGAAGAACATATCTGCCCTTGAAACATGATCAGTGTTTCACGTATTCAATGGAGGCAGAGAAATATTTCCACACACACCACAGACTGCACACAGTGAGCTCACACAGCAGTCCTGTTTACTTTTTCTATGCTGGAAATGATGCCCAACAGAAATGGAAATAGACAAATTAGAACAGGAAACTATTTGAGCTTCTGTCCTGCGTGGATGCTCTGACAGTGACAGAGGTGCTGTTTACAGCTTCCATGTTGCTGCTGACTGTGACCATGATGCCATCTGTGATGCAGCGGAGCCCCAGAGATCATCAACAAGAAGCAGAGAAAGCTGTTCTGGAGCCCGACAACCCCCCAAACTCTCTCACACGCAGCGGTAAACAGCGCTTAACGACAGGCCCACTTTAATTATTTATGGGTTACAAATCATTTGGCAGTCATTAATGAATATTTGATCATGTGAGCTATTCCAAAGTAACCGGGGGATGCTAAATATTACCAAGATGTTAAAAATGAACTGACACTAATGCTTTGATTTCAGCTCTGAAACAAGTCTGAATAATAAATATCAGCAAACAGCAGCTTGACATTATTTCTGGAGGACAGCTCTTTACCTTCAGAGTTCATCAGTCACATGAGGACACAGAGCCTGTGACGGCCAGGAATCAATGGATTTATCTGTCGCCTTTTGTGTGAGTGCTGTAGTGTGAGGATTGTTTGAGCAGCACACAGCAACACGTTGGCCAAACATTCAGATGCTCCACGCTGCAACACTGGAGTCTTATTTAGTCACACTGAATCTCTTTTCATTAAATTCTCTCTGGCCTCACAGATCTCTTTCCACTCCAACCATGACTGTACTAATAGAGCCGATTTGGCCAATCTCAGGCAGCTGAGAGGTGAATCAATTAGCTTCTTTTGTCTTCCCACAGGAACACACTACCTAGAAGAGCACACACCCTGACCAAGCATATTGGATTCACTTTAACACTGCTCTGATGCTGGCAGGCAGCCTGGATGGTGTGAAGTGCTGGATGGGGAGGGGGAGAGAGAGAGAGGGAGAGGGGGGGGCAGAGTGTGGAGACAGTGTGAGGGGAAAAGGATGGAAAGAGACAGACTGAGAGACAGAGTGCAGAGACAGAGCAGAGAGGAGAAAGAGAAGAGGAATAAGAAGGAAAGTGAATCGTTTCTTTTCCATTTGTGATGAGACATCAGCAGGAAGTGAAGCTCTGCAGCACCTTTCTATTGTTCTACGTTCTAGAAGTGATTCTGTGTGTTTCACTGTCTTGTGCCAAACATACACTGTGTTTCACATCAGTGTCCTGAATATGAACGAGAGACTGAAGACAATGACTGAATGCATCATTGTGAGATAAACTGTGACACCTCTGTTGTTTCCACAGAGCAGACAGTGAGAAATGATCTGTCTCACCAGAGTGTCCCTTCACTATTACTGAGTGCTTCTCTTTATGCTCTTCTTCTTCTCATTCAGTTCATGTGGAGTTTATTTCCTGTCCTGAATTTGAAGCTGCTGCTGAAATATTTCGTCTCAGAGCAGAGACTTGGGAGAAGTTGTCTTTTCAACCTGGTGATACTGTGAATTCTTTCACATGGTAGAAATTACTGCCCGCCATCTGCAAATGAACAGATTTCTCATCTGACTTTCTCTCCCATTCTGATCCTGGCAGCTCTCTAAAAGTCTAAACCCAGAGACCCTCATCAGATCACACACAGTCATCTTGGTGGGTAAACAACAGGTGACTACTTCCATCTGATGAACACAGTCAGTGAACTGTGCTGTCTGCTGATGTGTCTCATTACTGAGAGATCCATCAACATGATGAGAGGATGAGAGCTGGAGATTTAGTCTGATCACACTGAGATTCATCAGCTGCTTCTGCTTCCCTCCTCAGCTCAGCAGCTCATCCACACACACACACACACACACACACACACACACACGTACAGACACGCTGTGTGTGACTCCATGTTTGTAACACTGAGTAACACTGCAGCTACTGTGAGCTCTGTGAGAAAGAGGATCCCCACCAGCTTTCTAAGAATGACTCAGTCACATAAAGACCTTTGACTCTGTGTTACTTCTCTGCTTGTTGCATATTTCATAGGTTGACAGGCTGTGTTTGCACACACACACAAACCAAGCACGTCCAGAGAAAGTAAAGCAGCATCAATGTGTGTCAGAGATGAGATCCAGCACGTACTTTAACCACTGAGGTCCTCTGAGGTGAGGAGCTAAGTGATATTTGATGACAGGTTGTAGTTGTTCCGTCCAGTGTGGACGATCAAAGTGTCTTTGTCTTCTCTGGCTGCAGCTTTAAACAGGTGAAGTGCTGTGGAGGTTGTGCTTCAGTGAGTCGGACATCTTTTAGCTGTCAGAGATTCAACCTCGACCTCTGAGAGCCTTTGAAAGGATGAAGATGTCACTGATGGAGGCTTATTTTCTTCTCTTAGACTGAGGCCTTGACCACACGTATGCAGATATTCAGCCAAACAAACCTCTTCTTCTGCGTTTGAGCCTCTCGTTCACATGCAAACAGCATTTTAGTTCACAGAAACAGATTTTTCAAAACACCTCCTGAAGTGCAGATTTTTCAGGACTCCACTTTCTGTGTATCGTTGTCGTTGCAGCCGCCTTCTCATGACACAGATGTCTCCTGTTATGTTCTGGATTTGTTTCTGGGTAAAAAGATGGTTTCCTCTGTGATGTGAAACCTTCATCCAATGCTGCTTCATGACTTTGAATTGATCGCAAAGGGACTCAGTGTGTGGGAAGACAGGAGCCCACAAGTAGAGATCTGTTGTGTAATGACATCAGGGAAGAGCTTTAAATGTGTTCACTGAACACGTTTATTAAGACCTCTGAATATCCACACTCATCCTGGAGGCTTAATGGCTTTTGGGACTGCAGCAGCATCAAGTATCTGACACTTTGCACACAATATCACACAGAATAAAAACAGACATGAAATCAAAGCATCAGAATGTCTCTGGAATGAATTTGTTTGGCTGATCAGGGCTTGTCTGACAAGAATAAAATGAAAATATTCAATGTGTGGATTTGAAGGTTGTATTAGACCCTTTGTGTTCTGGCTCTGTTTGAACAGCTGTTGAACAGAAAATGCTCTTTGCTCATGTTTCCTTCCATCTGTTGATGTGATTTTTCATACTGAAATAATGTGGATGAAGTGTTTGTGTGGCATGAGCTTATCTGATGATCCAGCTGTGGGCCGAGACTGAGAGAGAGAGAAGTATGACAGAGACTGATGGTGAATCCATGAACTACAGACGAGAGGTGAGGATAAGGAAGGACTGTGCAGCAGAGAAAGGGAAGTACAAAGAAGGAATTAAGGATGTCAAGAGCTGAGATAAGATTGATTCCTGAGGGATCAGAGCTGTGCAGAGAGAAAAGACTCGATGCTGAGATTCTCACTGACTCTGGCTTCTATTCAGTGACACCTGAGGATTTAAGTCCTGTTTGACACCAAAGCTTCATCTATTCTCAGTCTCTGAAATGTTAAGTTCCAAGAACTTTACATTTTCTGAAAGACATTTCCCCCAGAGACTTTTCTCCTCTTTGACGATGAAATTCAATTTGAGCCATAGATCAGACTGAGCTGAGAACAAGCTCTCCAAGTGGTGGAAAGATGGAGAATTTCCCCTCAACTCCTCTGCAGGCAGCTGCTTCACGGTCACAGCTCGGATCACATTTCAGGGAAAGCAGGCAGATGTTTCAGCACCAGGCTCTCCAGAGATGTGCAGCAAAGCCGGAGAGAGAGGAGCAGAATCAAAGCGTCAGATGTGTGTCAGACTGTGAGAGTTTGTTAGAATTTGACTAAAAAAGATGTTGATATTTATCGAGCAGTCTGGAAGTGACAAACAGAGGAATTTACTGTCTGCGGCTCAATATTGAAGAGCTGTTTTAGATTTGGCTGAACTTTGCTCGTGCGTTCGGATTCTTGGAGGAAGAGTTCAGATGAGTTGATGTGTTGATGAGGTCAGTCCCACATTGAGTGTTTAACCATTTGCTGCCAATAGTTGTGGAGAGACTGATGGAGACTCTTGTGTTCTGTGACGCTCTCTAATGTCTCTCTCTCTTCTGTCTTGTCCTCGTGTCTCTTTGCTGCCAGCAGAGTCGTTGCCACAGGACCACACAGAGATCTGTCCAATAATGTGGCTCAACAGCAGAATCCGTCTTTGTTCCTCTTTCATCTTCCATCAGCTCCTCTGTGATGAAGCACACTCACACCAGTGAACCGCTGTCGCTTCTATCAAAGGCTTCAGTAAATATAATCTGTGCTCACTGGAATAATTCATCCTCTCTCCCTCTGAAGTCTGTCTGGACTGTCTGCTGACTGTTAGTGGTCAGAGCCCGTCTGAGACTTGGACACTGTTCTGTCCACGCAGAGACATTGATCTCGTCAATCCTCTCTCTCTCTCTCTCTCTCTCTCTCTCTCTCTCTCTCTCTCTCTCTCTCTCTCTCTCTCTCTCTTCACTTTTGCTCTTCATCATGAACTTTGGCATGTTTGTCTGCTGCACACTTGAATGTGTAGGAAGCTGCCTGTCACTTTAAATTGCTTCAACATCTTTTCGTTCTTCTCTCATCATAATTGTTCCTGACCTTCATTCTTCTCTTCAGTTCTTGTTGACTTTTTCTGCAGTTGTTCTGTTACTGTGAAGGTTTCTGGGATGTCAGTCTGTGTTTTGAAGTCATGTCGTGCTCTCCACAGTGATCATCAAATGTTGCCCCATCTAATCTTAATTAAAAAAGCAGCTTTACTGCCTCTGTCTGTTTGCTAATAGCTCGTCTTTCTACTCACACTAATGTGATGCTAAACTTGTGACTATAAATCAATGTTGTCTCGGCTCAGTCCAGTGAGCCTCCATGGCTCAGTGAGCATGTGGCTTTTAGGGAACCATTGTTGGACTAATCTGATCTGATGACTGCCAGTAAATGTTGAAAGGTCTGGAATGGAAAGGTTGATTCATTTGCCAATTGAGCAAGATTCAAAGACTGATGTGATGGATATTAAAATACAAACAGGATCTATCAAATCTACCAAAGCTGTCTGGTCAAAGCAAACCTCCACATCCAACATGCTGACTCTATTGAACATGGCCATCCTGATCAATTCATGACCTGAAAAATCTGACACTTGTTTCTCTGATATGTTTGTGCACTGTAGAGTACAGTCACATGAAAGGATCACTGAGAGAAAAGAGGCTTCATGTGCTTCAGCTGCATCACATCATCTGCTGTTTTGACACGCTTTTCTTCTTTTCACGCAGCACATTTCACAGATCAGAATGAAAGACTCTTGGAAAATATCCTCAGTGTGCAAAGAAGATTAAGGGAATATGAAATCTCTCTTCACATGACTCACCTTGAGTCAGTGCTGGAGGAAGCTGTGTCAGCTGGCTGGGAGCTCCAAGCTGCTTATGTGTTTTGTAATTTCTGAGGAAACACGTTCTTCATAATAAGAGACAGACATTTCTTTATATTTGCATGAAGCTCTTCTGACATTTCCTAAACAAGGAAAGTTTTGTTCTGCAATCCAAACAGCTGCTGCTTTGATATCGTCCTGTTAAAAGCAGCTGTGTCTCAGGAGAAGAGTGTCCTCATAACATTTTGACTCACTTGTATTTTGGCTCCTGCACAACCAGCTGTTCCTAATATGCTCCATTATTTTGATAAATATTATAAATATGTAAGACCTGAAGCATTGAGTCTGCTCATGTGGGATGATGCTACTCTGCCTCTCTTTCATTGTTTGTAAAGTACTTACACACGTTGGTGTCAGTGGGAAATGTAGTCTTGTTTTTGTTGCAGTAAGAATGTGGAGTTCACGTCTTCACATGAATCACATCAACATGATGACAGAGTGGAGACTGAAGGACTAATAGTTTGCATGTCCAGGATTGTCTGATCTGGTTAAATTGCTGTGTTGTGACTATGGATCAGTCTGGAGCCCATTTTCCAACACGCTGTTCCCAGCAGAAGGACACTGTGTTTGCTCTTCAGGGTGTTTGTGTGTCAGTGAGGATTCAGTGAGATAAAGTCAGAAAATAATTCCATCGTTTGTGTGTTTACACTGCAAACTCTTCTGCTCTGTCCCATCCTTCCTTTCTCGTCATCTCTCTCTCTTTCACAGGTTCATTCAGGTTGTTCAGTCTCTGGGTTTGTATCCAGTTAATGATTTACTGAGCTGACACACTCCTGGACTGATTTGTTGCATTTGGAGTCCAGAGGAACCTTTGTGAGAGACGGACAGAGGCAGAGAGACAGATAAAGACAGAGAGACTGTCTAATGTGATGGAGAGAAATACATTTGTTTCCCTCGAACAACAGCCACGTGTACTCTCTCAGCCTTTCTTCCTCCCACTCTGACCACAGGCTTTTGAAAATGAACCTTGATAAGCAGTGGCAGTTATTTATATGGTAATTCACCAAGAAACACATCACACATTAGAGGAACCTCAGTTTAGTGGAGTGGAAATGAGATATCCTGTGTGTGTGTGTGTGTGTGTGTGTGTGTGTGTGTGTGTGTGTGTGTGTGTGTGTGTGTGTGTGTGTGTGTGTGTGTGTGTGTGTGTGTGTGTGTGTGTGTGTGTGTGTGTGTGTGTGTGCTGGTTGCTCCACATCGACCTTGTGGTGATATTATTTGGGGTTGAAGGTGTCGTATAAGGAGGACGACTTTAAATACACACACACGTCCTCACATCTCCCGTTACAGCAGCCAGGTTTCTGAATCATGGTTTGGTCCAGACTCACCTCTCCTGTGTGCCAGGCCCTCAGCAGTGGATCAGATGTTGAATGATTCTTTCTCTGCAACATTCAAGATACTTTCAGTCTACTTGTAAAATAGTGAGGACCATATTGCACCTTTTTGCCAGCAGCACGTTACTGCAGAACTGCTGATGATTCTCTCCATTCATAAGACTGAGGTGCACTGACACACAACCTTTAATGAACCCCTGGCTGCACTGACCCACATGTCTTTGGACAGCTGGGGGACGCTCACACAGACAAGTAGAGAACATGTGACACTGTTAGATTTCTTTAGTGGCTGTGTGGCTCGGTGGGCTGCTTCTGTTGACAGTGAGTGTCGTTACACTGCGTGTCTGTTGTTTCATCATGTACTGCATCACTGTCACTTATTGAAATGTATATTATTACACTGATTTATTACTGTTTTTTCTTTTGTTTTTTGGCTGCTTCCTGGTGTTTTAGACACCAGATGTCTGATTAAAGGAAACATTATTTGACAGAAGCTTCCTGTTCTGACCTCAGGCTCTTTAAACAAAGTCTGATAAGCAGTTATTTATATGGTAATTCACCAAAGAGACACATCACACACAACTTGAATTTCAGATGAATGGAAATTACATTTGCTGTGTGTGTGTGTGTGTGTGTGTGTGTGTGTGTGTGTGTGTGTGTGTGTGTATGGGTGGGTGTGTGTGTGTATGGGTGGGTGGGTGTGTGTGTGTGTGTATGGGTGGGTGGGTGGGTGTGTGTGTGTATGGGTGGGTGGGTGGGTGACAATTATTTGATTAATCAATAAGTCAATCAACACTTAATGAACAGATAAAAATGTGAGAATCAGTCTGTTCTTTGTCATCAAAGCCAAACTCTCTCTGCTTCCTGCTTCTCAGCTCTGTGGACTTGCTGCTTGTCTTTGTCTCATGTGAGGAGCTGTCCACGGTGCTGAACCACACTGTTTTCATCTTTTTGTCTCTTTTGCTGCAGAATGTTTTCACTTCAGCTTTCACTCAGTTCCAAGATGTCTTATTTTGACAGAGACTCATTTCCTGCCTCTTCCTCCCTCCACATAGCATCACCAAATAACCAAAACAACAATGTACCAGTTCAGTATAAACTGGTGCCTTCAGCCATGGCCTCCTCATTGACTGCAGGACTTTAGTTCCTTGAATTTGTATTTCAGAGATTTTTGTTGTTGAAAGCTTTGTTTTGTTTGTGCTAAGTTGATTATTTGTGTCTCCTTATTCATCCTAATTGACCACTTATAAAGGCTGACGTGTGAATGCTCACCACAGTGGAAAACAGACTCCACAGTGAGAAACCTGCAGGATTATTTGGCAGGCGGCACCTTTGTTTCGTCTTATCTAAATGTTGCAGGGCTGAGTGTGTGGCTGTGAGTAAATCACTGAGATTATCAAACATGCACATGAGGTGTGTTTAACACCTTTAGAGGGCTCAGCGGTAATATCTGACATCCCTCAACAGCTAAAGAGCTAAAGACTGCCACACTTTGCTCATCTACATGTATGATTATCCCTGGCTTCCTGCATTAATCAATATTTTATAAACCTCCTATTGATTTCAGTGACAGGTAATCAGCAAACTAATGAGGCCCTTGGTGTGGCTGTCAGACTGAACTGGTTCAGCTCCAGTTATAGTAAGATCTAAAAATAGCCCATTACAAGTCTCTTCACCTGCACTGTCGATGATGTTTCACTTCTGTCCTCCAACGAACAACTGAAGTGAACAGCTGTGGTTAATCTGTGGTTTTAAAGCAGAAGAACTGGCCGAGAAGTCACTCTCAGTCTGGTTCAGTGTTTTGGCAGCATTGTAACATCAGTGTGAATAAAAAACATTTGTCAGCACAGCTGGACATTATCTCTGTTAGGATGTCCGTCAACTGGAGCATCCCAGCAGAGATAATGTCAGAGGGGTGGCCATGCTCACTTATCTTTCCTGTTTGATGTTTATCTAAGGCAGTGCACTGCGGCCCACCCATAAAGCCCACGAGTGCCATCAGCTTCCAGCCATTTGATTAACTGTAGCCTTCGAGTACAGCATCATGTGATCAGAGCTGCTGGCTTTCTGACAGGTGGAGAGAAGGATTGTGGGTGGAGGATTGACGTTTACTACAGAGGAATGGAAGGTGGGAGGAGATGAGACATCTTCATGTGAAAGAGAAACACAAAGCAAACACCAAACACTGTTCCTGGGTCAGTTATAGATCACTGTAGCATGTGTCTTATGTGTCTCAAACGTGGGACAAGTCTGTGGACACACTGACTGAAGCTTGACTCTCCACAGGTTGTTCAGCATCAGGGTCTGTTGTTTTAGTGTTGTGTGTCTTGCTGACAGAGTCAGGAGAAGCTCCAGGAGTGGATGTGACCCACAAAGAGGTGAAGAGAGACACAGCAGGCAGGAGGCCAGGAGAGAGAGACACACATACAATCAACTGCCACACACACACACACACTGACACATGGGCAGATGTTACTCAGCTGGCTGGCATAAAGATTTCCACTGTTGAAGCAACCAGCTGGCATTAACAACCTGCAGCTATGGCAAAGGACAAGGAGCAGCCAGTCACAGCAGGAGAGGCCAGGATGTGACCAGTGAGGGAGCAGAGAGACATAATCTGTCCCAAAGGTAAGATTCAAGACTGGCACCAGCAGAGATGGAGGTTTAAAGTAACAACCTGGCTCTGTGGATCTGACTCAGCCCCAGAGGAGGGACACTGGTGAGACGAGGCTGAGAGAGTGGACCACATGGTGACACAGGATGTTTTATTCAGGACTTTGCAGAGCTCTTACAGAGAACCTTTTACTGTGCTGTGATCAGTGTCGTCCCTCTGCTACATGCTCTGATAGCCCTCTGGCATCCTGCCTGGAAGGACGACACGCGGACCAGACAGCTGTTAGAGAAAAACTGATGTTCTCAGCGGCATCGCCTCTGACTGAGGTCTGAAGTTTGCTGTTTCAAAGCTTTGCGGAGGCAGTTTACTGTATGTGAAGATAGTTAGCTATTATCTATCCTGCACACTAATGTTAGCAGTTTCTGCACTTTTCCCCAGTGAATGTTTGTTTTTGTCGCTCATTGAACAAAATAATGTGCAGGACGAGAAGTGTGTTCATGTTTGTAAGTCAGGTAAGAAGAAGGAGACTTTAGCAGAAAGCTGATGTGGGTTTTTGTTCAGAGTCTGTGGCTCTTATGTGGCGGGCTGCTGTCTGACAGGTTTTTGTTTGTTTGTTTGTTTGTTTGTTTGTTTGTTTGTTTTACTTCCCACATAATTTAAAATCAACACATCGTCTGCTATGGCAGAACGGTGAAATTTCTACCTTTCACAAAGTTTTTGATTGGCTGTATGGAAACAAGTATTTGGACAGAAGTGATGAGATTCTGTCAATTCAATGCAAAAATAAAAGGAGAGGGGGGCGTCCATAAGTCACCAAGACTGAGAGATTCATGCAAAGCAGCACATTAAAGGTGAATCAGCTCAGGCCAGAGAACAAAAGTCTGTGGGCAGGAACATGTCTCCACTCTTCCAGTGTGTTTTTATTCTATGTTTATCAGTTCTGAGGAGATCTGACAGACAGGCATATCAAAGCTCCACGCTGAGCTGCAACTGTACGACCCAGCATGAAACGTTGAGCATGAACATTGTTTTCCTTCTGCCTGCTGTTCTGCCTCCATCATCACACAGCGACTTTGTTCTGGAGCTGTGGGAAGATTTATTTGATAATGTGTGTGAATGTCATTGAAGGAAGTTTGTAAAAGCTGAATCAATTCTCCACAACAAAACACGACAGTGTTCCAGTCTCTCTGGTCCAGCTGGAGACGAGTGAGGCTGCAGACCCCGTGGTTCAGCGTCCATGTGGAGGAGACCCAAACCTTAAAAGCCTCAGTGGTCGTGAGGCTTGACACGGAGCTCCAGGTGTGCCTCGTCCTCCCCTTCCAGCTCGTGCCTTTGCCAAACTCTGCCATGGATGCTGTGGATTGTCCCAAGAGGCTTCACTGTTACCTTCATTTTCAGGAAATGTGTTGTTTTCACAAGCAGGAACGTAGGAGTGGAGCTCCACTGACCTCCCTCACACCTCTCCACTAAATATTTATGAGGACATTTAAATAATGTGATTTTGTTCTTCCAAAATATCATTGAAGTAGAGAATGGTGGAGAGTAAGTCGGTGCAGAGAGATGTCAGAGTCTATTCCTGACCTCACCTTTAAACTGAGCAAAACAACAATCCGTGGTGCTCTGGACACTGAACTGTGATGTGTTATTCCCACAATTTGTTTGTTACTGACAGTGGTGGAGGAAGTTTTAAGTCCTTTCTTTCAGTAGAAGAACTAAAACCACAGTTTAAATTCTCTGTTCCACGTAAAGTCCTGCACTGAAAATGTTCCAGAAGTAAAAGTATGGAAGTACAATCAGGAAAATGTAGTTAAAGTATTAAAAGAACTCAGAGAAATGTCTCCTGTGACTGACTGTTACATATTATCTCATTAGATTGTGATCAGTCGTGCGTTCACGTAAAAGCAGGATTTTCCTGTTGTAGTTGGTTGAGGTGGAGCTCATTTTCAACTATTTTACGAAAGACTGCAGCTCATCATCATTATACCTCCATGTGGCCAGAGGCAGCATGTTTTCGGGTTGTTTGTTCGTCTGTCTGTACATATGTACATTTCTTAGATTATTAGAGTTGTTTTCTGTTGCCTCATGTAAAACTAAGTGAAGACAGAGAACAGTTCATTATCCAGCAAAGGTGGCATGAAATTCAGTTTGTTGATGTCAGAAAGTAAATACGACGCGTTTTAACAAAGAGTGAAGATTGCGTTTGTTTCCAGGTGGAATCGTGTGGAACATTATGTGACTTTCTGTGTTTCCTGTTGTTGAAGACGTGATGTGGATGTAGAGATCATCCGTCCCACTTTCATTTGTGATTTAATGGATGAGTTGCTGAATGATTTCTTTTCTTGGTTAGTTAATCTGTGGTCGGCTGCGGTTTTCTCAGCTCCGAGCTTCTGACTTTAATATGTATTCATTGATTTAATATGAGCCTCTTGGCCAATATCTGTGCATTTATTTCCCTCCATGAATGTGTTTACAAGGCAATACGGTGACGCGATGAGCTGTGTAGACATTCAAGGTGATGGAACTCTCTGCAGTTCTTTGTCATCTTGTCAAATATATTTACTACAGGATCTTTTTAGCACGATGAGGTTACGGCCACACGGAGTCGTGATAACAGTGATCACAATAAACAAGGTGTTTAGTTGTTGTTCTCATATCTGTCAGTGCTCAAGACTGCAGAGCAAAATACTGTAAGCATCCCCGCTTTAATGAGATTGTTTCCAGACAACAAGACCACAATCATGTCGAGTCAATCATGACTACAAGTGCTGAAAGAGTTACTGGGACTCATCAGGTCGACTTTAATGATGCCTGTAGGAGAGAAACTGGAAATGTTCATTTTAAAGCTGAACTGTTGGTCATGAGTCCTGCAGTGTTTCACACAACAATTATACAACCAGCTGGAGCACATAAAGCACAAAACAGCAGAATGTGGATCAGATACAACTGCATATTTTGTTGATAATGACTAAGTTGTTACTCATAATGTTCAACAATTCGACATTTAAATGTGCTGCGTTCACATCCTCCTCACTGACAGTTACGAAGGCGTTTCTCCATAATAAGCTCACCTTTTGCAGAACTGCTTCAACTCCAGAAACCATTAAGACTTTCAGTATTTTCAGTGATCAAAAATCTGAAACAACTTGCATGTTCATCAAATATACAGCAAAGGCAGAATCAGCAGGATTTCCACCCTTCAGTCAGTGGAAACATTTCCTAAAATCATCCTCCTCAGTCCTCATCGTTGCTAACTGTTCCTGTGTGTCTGCAGAGATCCTTCCTGCTGCCAGGGTTTGTAGTTTCTGAATGTTCAGGACATTTCTGGGTGTTGTGTTGATGTGGTGATATTTTTGATTTCTTCTTCGGTCTTATTAAATCTTTACCTGATTTGTGTGACAGCAGATGTTTGACTCTAGATAATAATCAGACTAATGACATAATGGCTGAGTTGCATGGTCAGCCATGTTGGAGATGTCAGCGAGAAAGCTGTGTGCAGCATGTGCTCCACTTCAAGACGCACACAGACATGAACTGTGACCATGAAGCTGAAGGTCTGAAATGGGAAACACATTCTCACTCCCAACTGGTCACATACAGACCCTTGGTCAGGACTGATATGTGAACGTGTCAGGAGACTTTTAATGTTGAAGGCATTGCTGCAGGCAGTGGTGGAAAATATTATGAGCTTTTAATTGCAGCCATGTTTACTTGAAACCATGGAAGTGAAAATATTGTGACATTAGCCTGCTTCGCTGACACAGCAAACAACTAATGGAAAGTTTTCCTCAAGACTCCATAAGGAAGAGGCACAAACAGAGACAGAAGACAGTTGGGAAGATAGTGTTATCATGGGAGAAGCACAGATACTGAATCTTTTCAATGAGTAATGTGACTGGATAACATTTAAACACTCTCATCCATTACATCCACTGATTGAAATTCTCCCAGAGATGAAATCTGGTTTGAGAAATAAAAAGAGCAGCTCTGCATGAAGGAAGCTGTGAAGTTTAAAGAAAGCTCTGAAGACTCCAGCTGTGCTGCAGTAAATGTTCAACTGTCGGAGCAGCAATCATGTCATAGATGTAACATTTCCATTGAAAGTTGTCCGTCAGGGCAGCCACAGTCTGCCTGTCGCTCTGCAGGAGGAGCAGCAGACAAGTTCTGGGACACTTGTGAGTTTCGGTCATGCATGCTGTTGTGTTCAGGCTGCAGTGTGTTGTGTGTGCTATTTTTAGACATTAATGAGGCTGAAACACAGGAGCAGGTTGGACTTTGGAGACAGTTACATGTTTGTTCACAGTCAGCAGCTTAAAAGAACTTTTTCCATGTTTTAGTTTCATGTCTGTTGGAGCAGTGTGGTGTGAAGAGTGTGTGTTGTCCAGCAGCACTGATGATCCCTGATCAGCATCATGTTGAGCTGCTGAATATCTGAGTGTCTGTGTGGAGATCTGTCATCCTTCCTGATCAGCTGAATCTTTCTGAATGGAAACAATAATCATCTGGAGCTTCTCGCTCTGGTTGCAGATCTGCTGCTGTGACTGTGATCAGGGCCCAGTATGCTGCACAAAGACTTCCTGCTGGGAGATCTGGGAGATTACAAGGTAGATTCAAGGAGCTACATCAGCCAGTAATGGAGAATAAATGACGAGGACGGAGATCAAATGTAATCTGTAGCAACAAGTGCAGGAATTATTTCAGTGATGATAAAAGCAGAGAAAATCTGAAAGGGACAAAAAAAGATCCTGAATCTTTGCTCTTAATGAAGGAAGCCATGTTTTCAGTGGAGGTTATCTTCAGAGGCAGCTTGGTTTCTCTCCTCTGTTGTGCATGGTGGCACACAGATGATCCAGTCAGTGCCTTTTCCACACAGTGAGAAGTTGAAATTGACTGACGTGTCTTGTGAAATCAGCTCCTCTTCAGAGGAAATACGAGATAAACTGAAGCAACGTTGTGTTGATATTGTTCTGCTTCAGTGACACACTGACTCAAATATCTGACTTTCAATAATCCTGTGGACAGGCTGGACCATCACATTCACACACACACCAAGAATAAGACACATCGGTTTCTGGTTTGGGTTTCTTGTCCAACAGGAAGTTTTTCATTTTTTTCCATTTTTATTTCCCTCTATGAATGTATGTACGAGGCAGCGGAGTGACATGATGAGCTGTGCAGACATGATCTCTGGAGCTCTTTTTTTGCAACACTGCATCATGACTTTCTCCAATTAGTGCCAATTTGTGTCCAAGTGACTGTGGAGACGATAAAGTCTGAAACTGTTCCAGTATTGAGTGAGAGCGCTGCAGCCAGCAGCTGTGAAACTGGCTGCAGTGGAATCCCTCCAGGTGTTTGTTCACTGTCAGTGTACGCCCACTAAAACTGTTTGTTTTCACCACTGACAGGCTCACTGTTATTCTAAGTGTCTGACAACATCATGGACGGATTATGGGGGACACCAGAGACCAGCGGGGGAAAACAGAGCGTAGAGCCAGAATATTTTTACATTTTACAGATTTGACTTAAACAGATTCTCCTCTTAAAAAAACAGGAAGTACTCGTTGTGTGACGTCTGTCTGTCATGTCAGGTCATTCAGTACAAAGCAGTTCTGTCCAAATGTCTCTTATGTAGACCAGAACCCTGCAGTCCTCGACCACGTCCTCACATGATGTGAACTCTGTGACTCTGTGAAGTCAGTGTTTGTCCTCTTGGTAAACCAGAGGGATGATGTGTGTCCCCTCAGTGTCCAGTCCTTGGTCCTGTCCTCTCATGTCTTTCCGTGTTCTCCTGTAACTGATGCAAATCTGGACAGCTGTCCTCCCTCTTGTGTCCTTTAAACCAGGACAAAACTTCACGTCTCCTTCAGTCCTGTCTTTGTCTCTGTCCTGCTGTCTGCTGCAGCAGATTAGCAGAGTTTAAACAGGATCCATCACATCTGTTTGTTATATTTTACTGAACATGTTCAAAGTGTCAGGAGTCATTTCTTCAATTCCTCCTGATGAGACTTTATATATTTATATTTCCTTCTTCAAACTGAAACCATGACTCATGTTTTCTTTCCACTGTGAACTGGTTTGACATGTAATAATGTGGTGATAAAGTGATGATGCAGGTTATCCTGCAGCATGGAGAGCTTTGTGTTTCCAGTCAAGCATCAAGGAGACAAAGTCAAGTCAGAGTTAATGATGGCTGGTGACACCATCAGTGTCTTTAGACCATAAAGTGTTGATGGAAACAGACAGACAGACTGTGACTGTGTGCTGATGAGCTGTTTGCTCTTTGGAAAGACTTCATTCTTCACCTGCTGTGTGTTTTCCAGCAGAACAGAAGAAAAGAGCATCACTGTGCCTCACACAGCTGGACAGTGGTATATATGCTGACTGCAGCTGAGACTTGGGATTCTCGAGGTGTTTGAGTCAGATGTAGAGGATGCAGGTGTGTGTCAGATATATGGTGGACATGGTCAGCAGAATGGCAATGAATGAGCTAACAGGTCTGCAGAGTCTCAGCAGGAGAATCCTCCACAGAACAGCTGAAGTGTGCAGGACTTGTGTCAGTGACCCTGTGGAGCTCATTGAAGGACACGTTTAATAACCAACAAAAGTAACGTGTCAAGTGTCAGATCTTCTCAGGAGAAGTTGGCAGTTTGAATTGAATCCAGTGTTAGAAGTCGTTTAGAGATTCAGGTATCCGACCTGTGTGTGTTTTCTGCCTCAGAGAAGCAGCAGCCTTTCATGTTGGGTCGCCCGGGGATGTTGTAGTCTGTGGCATTAAGAGCAGCCTTATCAAAGGATTGCATTCGTGTTCACACACACACACACACACACACACACACACACACACACACACACACACACACACACACACACACACACACACAGAGCTGTCAAGACGTCACCAAACATTGTGCAGCTCAGAGTTTGAACATGCAGTCTGAGAATGAGAGGGAGTTCAGTGGAAGTCTGTCTCCTTTTATTTTCTCGTTCACTCTCTCGACTTCCTGTGCTGCTGCTGTTTGTCTCTTTCTCATGAGGTCTTTGGAAAGAGTCTCATGATATTAAAATGTATTTTAAATAACTCATGATGTTAAAGAACACATAGTCACTGATTGGTTCCTGGTTTCTCTTCACTCTTCAAAGATTGGGTTTAATTTGTCGACTGTGAGAGTGTGTGTGCATGTGTGTGTGAAAGGTTAAGAGACAACCTTTATTCAGCATTAAACCTGACAGAACAACACAGAGCTGACTGGCCTCTGGAAGCCTCAGCTGATGTGAACTGAAACTAAATGAAGCTTCATGTGGAATCAGAAACAGAGAAGTCTGCTGTTCCACTTCATCAGCTGGATAATGAACGATGCAGAAACTCTGAATGCTACAGCAAAATAATATGATAACACTCCTTCGGGTTTATAGATTTCTGCCTTTATCTGTTGACCCGACACTTGTTCTTCTCAGTGAGGTCAGGTTAGCTTCAGCTTGTTTGCTCTGTTGCATGCTGGGAGTTTCTCTTTATACCTAAAGGTGCTGCTGAAGGTACGCTTGTTTTTTATCGACACTCACTGAAGCCTGAAAGTTACACCCACCCCATGAAACTGGAGGGGCGACTCCTGAAGGCTCTACCCCCCAGTTTTCAATGGTCAGGAGTTTGTAGTCTTGAGTCAGAGTAGTCAGAGAGCTTTATACAGGGAGGTCAAAGGTCACCATGAACACAGACTGATGCTCACTGTTGTGTGTTGCAGACAGTGGGGGGTGGAGGGGGATCAGTTCCTTGCTTCTGTCCCTGTAATGTTCACACAGACGTGAACATGTGCTGCCTCGAGCTGAACGGAGCAGAAAGAAAGCAAAGTGCATTTTGATGTTCAGAGGAACAGCAGGATGAATTCTGTTTCTCTGCTCCATGAAATAACACCACGAGACGACTGCACATCTCTTCTCTTCTTGTGTGACGTGTGGTCGTCTCTCTTTCTTTAAAAGTCTGATGATGCAGTTTTAATGTGGGATGTGTGTGAGACTCCAGGGTGTGGACATGCTCGTGTTCATTTATCCAAGTCAGTGAAATAATTGGTCCCACAGAAATAAGAGCAGCATGAAGCATTAATAAATCATAAACTGTCACTTTATGTTGCGTTTGTCCTCACACACACAACAGTCTATTACTGGATACTGTAACACAACAGTACAGAGTTTAACTGCACTGATCTACATACTTACTGATCTCGTAGTACCACAAACACAGTGAACTACACACTGACACTGTCTTCCAGTCATTGAAAATCTCTTCCAAATGAATTGATCGGTCTGTTTTCATTAACGTCACAGCAGACTACAGTGAAATCTAGTTATCGACTCGAGTCCAGAAAGGTGATGTGATGCACTTTGGTTTAAAAAGGTAAAATGTTTTTGTCCTCAGTCTCTGAGCGTCTTTCCAGAACAATGTTTAAACATGGAGTTTCCTGTCATTGATCTGTGAGAGGTCACTCTCTGCTCTGGTTGTTAGAGGTGAGAACTGTTCCTCCACTTTGTCTCGTCACAGTGGTCAGCGTGATGAACGCACATGAAAAGGCTGCTGTGCCTGCAGTGTGTTGCCAAACTGCTCTGAACAGAGAAGAAAGAGCTGCTGTTAAATCAGTTTATAAAGGCTGCTTATTAAAAATAAGTCAATCAGAGGAGGACAGAATAAAAGGGAACATGATCCACTGCAGTGAATAATGCAGCTGTGTCTCCACAGCAGTGAGCTGCTGCACTGTCTCTGTCCACAGTGTGACTGGCAGCAAACGCTCGAGTTATTTGTCAGTGATCCAGTTAAAGTCCTCGTGAAAGAAGGAGTTCACTGAGTTTCATTTTTCCTTCAGTCGTTTTCTGATGAACATTAAAAACAGGCCTGAAAAGTGAAGCCATGCTTTTAAATGTGGCAGCAACTTGTCATTTGTCAGTTATGGCTGTGAATTCATGATGATCACTGTGGTTCACAGGATCATTATCACCACAGCAGCAAACTGTTCCACTGCACACTGTGTTTCTCTAACAGGTTTGTTTGCTCATTTATCATCACTTTTGTTGTTTGGCAGAGAGGCTTTAATGAGAAGAAACAAAGTCGAGGAATTAAAGAGAAAAACTCATTTTCAAATCACTTGTTCTCCATAACAAACACAGGCCTTCAGGTGCTGCATATTTATATCAGTGTTTACCAAGAGATGCTGTTGTTGTTGTTGTTTTTCCTGTTTATTGGAGATGGTTTAAAGGAGCTTTAATGAAAATAAATTTATGAAAATAAACAAGGAAAGCCTCCTCACCTCCACACATAAAGAATAAACAGAGGGAATAAAATGTTGTAGTTATTTGTTCGTCCCTGCAGTTCCACAAATGCTTCATCCCAGTGGGAGCTTTGCACTGGAAATCAGAAGCAGAGGCTCATCTGAACTCTGGTTCCAGTAAACAGGAGTAAATACGCTGTTATTGTTCGCCTCTGGCTGTTTGATCAGACTGTACATTTGTGTGGAAAGGACAGCAGGGCTGTGATGAGGCTGAAAAGTGTAAAAGCTGCAGGAGAAATGAAAGCAGATGAGAGACAGCAGACTGCACAGTGCTGAGGAGCTTTCTCCTGCAGAGCCACGTGTTCACTTTGAATCACGGCTGTGAGACGAGGCCACTTACACAACATGTGAGTACGACAGCTACAGTGTGAACATGATCCACTTCTCTCTGCCGCTCATCTCACAAGACATCAGAGCTTTATGTTCAGTCATTAACACGTGAACAAGGTGCTCAGAGCGTCTCGTCTCCTGGCTGATGAGGACATAATGCAGGACGAGTGCAGAGGAGGTTCCTCACATTGTTGTTACATGACTGACACGACTTCACAGCTCATTTCATTTTTCTGCTTTGTCCCTTTAACAGAACAGCTTTCAGGTTGACTTTGAATTGTTGAACAAAGACAGTTTGTGTTGTTGACATTTTCATGGTTGGTTACAGTAAACTGTTGTTTTTTCTCTGCTTGCCCTCAATGACTCCAGTATTCCTCCACAGATGCCCTTACCTGAGGCTGCTCACCACAGTGTGAGTTTGAATAAAGTGAAAATCTGCTCAGCTGGATGTTTACTGGAGAGATGAGGTCGAGCGCTTTGCTTGAGGACACGACAGCAGGAGTCTGAACAGGAAATGATCAGAATAACATCACAGTGTAACACAACAGGAGAACAACAGTGAGTGGAAACAATGAGTCAGCAGCTCCTCGTCCTGAATGTTGTCCCATTTGTCCAGTGTTTGTCTGAAGGAGACGTGCTCAGGGACAGACAGTTAGTTCACAGGATGAGCTGATCCTGATCTGAGCAGTCTGTGTGTGACCTTCGTTTGACCGCTTGAATCAACATTTGAGGAGAGTCAATGATTGGACACCAGATCTGCTGTCTTCAGCACCAAGTGTCTCTCTTTGTCTGCTGGTTGTTGCTGGGTAGGTCGTGTTCAGTGGGTTTATTTTCTGAAAACAATACTGCTTGAAATGAGGTTAATGAGAGTAGTGAGAGTGGACCACACAGTTCATTTGAGGGTCTTTAAATCTAACAATGAGCTGAATGAGGCTAAAAATTAATTTTTCATTTCAACCTCTTTTTTCTGTTCTGGCTGCTGGAGAGGAGACCCCAGGTTCTTCCCTTCCAGCTGCCTCTCATGACTCACAGTCAACATGAGCTGCTCCAGCATGTGATGGACTTCCTCTGTGCTGTTTTCTGCTGTGACTGGACCTGGGGCAATTAATCTGAGTAATTGGGAAGCTTTATGAAAATAATAAGCCTAAAATATGATGTGAAGCTCTTTGATCACATCTGTCAGTTTTGTTATGTGTTAAATTTTAATTAGGTGCGTTATAACTGTTTCAAAGACGGTCGTCTGTCCACTTACCGTCTTTTCAGTCCAAACACTGCCACAGTCAGCCGTCTCCAAATCAAGAGAACTGGTTCTTCAGTTGTCCAGTATTTACTCCAGGTGGACTAATGTGTCTTTTCTGGACATAAGTGGAGCCGGTCTGGCCTAACACTCTGTGATGCTACAAAAACCTGCGTTGTGTTGTGTGGGATGAGAAACGACGTGAGGACAACTTCTCGCTTGCCAGGAGTGGGGGGACTTATTCTCTCCTCAAAGGGTCCTGTTTCCGACTGTGTGAAACACGCATATCATGAACAGCAGGTGTGTGTGTGCGCGCGCGTACACACACACGCCTGCACGTACACACAGAAGCCACCACACATCACATAGTTGACCAATTACGTGCAGCGTGAACAGAAAAAAAATCGAGAAAAAAACAAAGCGGCTCCGGCTCCCAGGCAGGAGCCGCTCCGATCGTTCATTTCAACGAGCCGTTTCATTCGCGACCGACACACCACTGATTCCTCTACCTGTTGTAAAAAATAACGTGGTGGGCGTTATCCTGGTAATTTCTCTGCGTGAGAAATACAAGGTGTGACGTGTGAACGGGTTAAAATGCGTGTGTCTCACGTCCAGTGCGTGAGACTTGAGAGCCCCGTGTTGTTTTATCTGACCCAGATACAATCGTGCTGCTGATTGACTGTCGTGTAGCCCGCCCCTTTCCTTTTTTTTTTGTTTGTTTGTTTTGATTGACAGGCAAGTGGCAGGCTCAGCCTGGACTCAGAACTCCATGGGAGACGTGCTTGATTCCTCCCGGTTCCATATCGACACGACAGCGACGCGCCAGAGAAATTTATATATTTATATTAGAATATTTTTCAGCTGAGAAATACAATGTTTGGCGGCAGTGCGTGACAAAAGACCGAAAAGCGTGACTGTCACGCTCAATGCGTGAGACTTGAGAGCCCTGCCAAACAACTCCATACATATTTTCACTGGGGGAAAGAGAGAGAACAGTGGACTGCATTAGAAACCATCCCGCTGCTGTTAGCCTAACTTTACCTCGTGTAGCTAGCATGTTGCACGACGGCGCTGTACACGATATTAAACACAAATACACACTTCAGTAAAACTACAACAACAACAGACAATATTTGTGACCCATACAGAGTAAAAATGTCACTTTTGTTGAGCGTTTTACTCTGTTTTACACATTAATGACAAATGTTCATACAATTTCACCTCCCCTCTGCGGGTCCTGCTCCCGACTGAGGAGAACAGCGCGAATAGAGAGGAAGTGACGTCATCAAAGTGTAAACGGTGCCTCACCAAAATAAAATTAGTTAACAAAACAAAAGCTCCCCAAAATAAACCAATAAAAACAGTTGTACACATTGAAAATCGACTAAATGTTAACAGAATTGAGTTTCTGGTGAAATATAAATCAATTAAAAATATACATCTGTTGCACAAGCACAGCAGAGACGGACTGGATGCAAAAGGAGCAGCTGAACATCCCTCCCTGCAGGAAGCTGTGTCAGAGCTGACTGGAGCTCCACACAATGATTCACTCCACTGGGATTTAGCCCACCAACATGTCCTCCAACCCCCCTCTGATCTCACCTGGTCTATTTCCTGTCCACCTCTCTGTGATCTGAGCATTGACAGTGAATCTCAGGATAAAGCTGCTGGTGTGAAATGTAGGAATGCAGCAGTGAGCTTGAAGAGCACAGAAAGTGGGAAGTGGGTAGTTGATTATTTGTGTGTATGTACATCCACAGTTTATAGCGGCATACACACACTTGCATGCTCAGTCGTTTGATCATTTATTTGCACTCGTCTCAGATGTTAATCTGTAGAAATCATCATGGGATGTAGATTTAATATCTCAGACAGATGATATAAACCTCTGTGCTGTGAATCACAATTAATGAAGCTTCATCTGCTGTTTACTCCAAAATGCAGTAATGAGGCTTTTAATATGTTACAATAAAGCATGTTATACATTATTAAAGGATTCATCTACTGGCTCCGTCATTTTTAATGAATAAACTCAGAGTATTTGCATCTTGTAAATTCCCACTCAGTGGAACCTTGTCAGGATTGTTTGTTTCCAGACTGATGATGTGTCAAAGGGAGGAGGTGTTTGCTTTAATCTGTGGATGAAAGCAGCTGATGTGATTTGCTGTGACTGATGTTGATGTCTGCGTGGAACAAAAAGCTACGCTGTGGATGATTTGGATGCAGGTCGGTGCAGCCGTCCATGAGGTGATTGTAATGTTTCTTCAGGATGTTGTAAGTCTTGGTCCTCATTGTGTCAGCAGCTTTGACAGTGTGGCCTCGGTGTGCTGCTGCTCAGCATCACTGATGTAGAGGGAGGAGGAGGCCGATGGAGCTGCTGTATCCTGGTTCTCTCTGTGTACATTGAGAGCAATTAGCCAGTGTGTCACTGTGACAAGGTGGCGGCTTCGTTTAGAGGTGAATGTCAGGGATCAGTGTGACGAAGCTGTTTGGAACCAGAGAGTTTGTAGAAACACCTGTTGGAAATGTTGATGATGTCAGTTCACACCATCTTGAGGCACATGAAGACCATAAATGTTCTGCTACATATCTTTTTTCTCAAATATTACAGTCTGCTCGGTGTTGTTGGGGTTAAAGTATCCAATCTGTGAGACTGAGCTCACAATCTTTCCTTTTTTTCTGAAGGATTATTTTCTCTCTGAAGATGAAGAGATTGGATATTTAGGCCCTTGCAGATAATAGAGTTTGCATTTCTCAGCTGTAATGATTTATTGATTTCTGAGTACGTTAGATTGGTACCAACTGATTCAGCCTGGAAAAATGTTCGACGTTAAATGGCTTTTATTGTGTTTAAGTCTGTGTGATTATATATTTATCTCAGAGAGAGAAAGCAGCAGAAGCTTGTCCAACAATCAGCCAGCAGTTTGGAAATTATCGACTCCTTGTCTTCAATTTCAGTGAGCAGCTGTTTAAATGCCCAGACTGATCAGTCCAGTTTAAAATGATCTGAATAAAAATATGAGAGGCTCAGATGAGTTTGTGAACTCTTTTTTTTTTTAGGATTTCTGACCAAAACGTCAACAGTAAAACTCATGTATTCAGACAAAGTTCACAGCATCATGTTGAGGCTTGATTAAAATGCAGTGAAGAAAGAAAGAAACAGCAACAAAGAACCAATGAAAGAATAAATGCGAGCAGTCAAAGTGAGCTTTCAGAGCCTTTCCACAAGAAGCTGCCATGTGTTTCTATTGTTCTGTCTTTGCTCTCTCCTGTCAGAGAGGCTGTGAGTGCTGCTCACTGTTTATGCACTTAATGTTGGATTGAGCTGTTTTACTCTCCACTGAAGGAGACTTAAACACACACACACACACACACACACACACACACACGTGGACAGGGTCGTGCTGGCTGTGTTGTGGGTTTGGCCACAGTGTCAGGAGAGGCTTCAGGAGTGGATGTGATGCTCAGAGAGGTGAAGAGAGACACAGCAGGCAGGAGGCGGGAGAGAAAACCACGACATGACTGACTGCAGACAGAACACACACACTGTGTGTGTTTGGACTGTGGATCAGAGAAGAATTTCACTGCTGAGGATCAATTTGATGTTTATTAGTATTCTGCTGAAGCTTCTGCTGAAGTTGGACTTGTTTGACGAGACAGACGAACAGACAGAGTGGGAGATAAAAGAGCTTGTGTTTCCTGTGTCGTCCCAGTTGTCTCATGGGAAGCATGACGATGACTTTTGAAATAAAGAATAATATTCTGAGACCTTCTGTTTCACATTGACACCAAATTATAAGGGGGTAAATAACAGGGATAAAGGAGTGTTTTTCTCCATGTTGTGTCCATATTGAACAGCTGCTGGATGTCATGGAAATATGTTTTTTCCTCTCTTGTGTTTTTATCAGGGGAAAGAGGGACGGACTGAGAGACCAACAGATTTGTCCAAACGGCCTCACAGGCCAAACTCAGCTGCCTGTTTACTGTCAGCTGGTATCTCTTAATGCATGTGGCTCAATCCTTTGTCATGCTTGGGCTTTTTCCAACTCTCTCTTTCCAATTAACTAAAATAATCATTTCAGGAACTCTAATTACAGCCTTTTGTTGAGTAAACAATAGTCCCAACTGTAGAAACAGTACAACCCAGCAGCTTCTCGGCTGTGTTTTCACAATAATGTCCAAATGCTGGAACAGCACAGCATCGCCATTCAGCTCAAGCTGTAAAACACAGAATCCAGTAATAAAACCAAAACTTCTATTTGTGATTTTCTGAAAATGCCAAGACCAGTGATGAATAAAATAAAGACAAGAAAACAATGATGGGACAATTCCAGGAGTCCACCGTGGACAGAGACAGACAGAGACAATCACTGGTTTCTTATTCTTCATCTCTCTGTATATTTCTACACAAGTCTCAGGCATTGTCTTTTTAGGATGCCCTCCAGCTGAAACATGGATGTCTGCGCTCATTCATCTTTGATCTGTGACTCTGACCTCAGCCAGTGTCCTCTGGCCTCGTCCCCAAACCACAATAAAGCCATTAGCCTCCAGTCAAATACAGCATGAGCTGATCAGAGCTGCTGCTCTCTAACAGAGTGACTGAGGGTGGAGAGGGACTGTGGGAGAGAGAGGTCGACTCCAACAGAGAGATGAGAGGTGGAGGAGATGAAAACAGCTTCAGTCCAAACAAACACTGACAGAAATTAGAAACTGTGTTGTTCATGATGCAGTTCCAGTTCCCAGCAGCCTCGGGGCTTCAGTACGTTATTGTTTGAGCAACAAGCAGTGAAGGATTCAGATTTTCTGTCTGTCGCTTTACAGCAAACTGAAGATTCATAAAGCTCAGTGACTTCAGCTGAGTTCACCCTCTGCAGGGACCTGTGAGTTTGATGCCACGTCTCATCTCTGTCACGTCAGATTTAGAAGCACAGTCTCACCTGTCTTGATCAACATTATGTCTTTAAACTGTGTTGCTCCCTGACATGAAGGAACAAAGGTGTGTGTCTGATGACTGACTGTGTTTTATGTGGTGGGTGTGTGCAGCGTATAGCTTGTGTGACATCATGTTGTCAGAGTCAGGAGAGGCTCCAGGAGTGGATGTGACCCACAAAGAGGTGAAGAGAGACACAGCAGGCAGGAGGCCTGGAGAGAGAAACACCACCCACTGCCAAGTTACACACCTCCACAGCTACACACACTGCTGGCTGCCAGAGGTTAGTGAACAGGCTGGTAGAAGGATTCTTACCACTGAACCAACCGAGTGGCATGAACAGCCTGTAGCCACGGCCAAAGACAAGGAGCAGCCTGTCACAGCAGGAGAGGCCATGATGGGAACAGTGAGGGAGCAAAGAGCCGTAATCTGTCCCAAAGGTAAAGATTCAGGACAGACACAGGCAGTGAAGCAGGTCTAACATGACAACCTGGCTCTGTGGGTCTGACTCAGTCCCAGAGGACAGACACCGGCTGGACGAGGGAGAGAGAGACGGGGAGACAGAGAGAGAAGACGCTGCTGTCACAGATGTACAGGTGATGTGTTGTATTGAGCTCTTTGCACTGGTCTTACAGATAACCCCTGGCTGTGCTGTGATCGCTGTCATCCATTTTACTGGATCGCTCTGACGTCCTTCTGGCTTCCTGCCTCGGGGTTGAACACACAGAAACCAGTCAGCTGTTGGAGGAACTGATGATCTCCTCAGTGGCTTTTCCTCTGAGATCTGAACTCAGATCTGAAGTTTGGTGCTTGAAAACCTGAATCACAGCAGTTGTGATCAGCTGTGATCTGTAACTTTACAGGCATTGTATCATTGGCTCTTTGTTTGTTGGTGTTTCATGAGACTGAAGTGGAACAAAAGAGTCAAACTTCCTGCAGATTTCTGCCTTTAATGACTTGACTTGAAATCTGAGTTGTCCCACAGTGAGTCTACTGGTCTGTGTGAGGACAGACTTTTGCTCTTCCAGCCTTTAATTCTGGCAAACTGATTCAGCGGCTCCACTCTGACTGATTTCATGCTGCATTTCTGTTTGGAAACAAACATCAAGGGAAGATGAGGAAAGATCTGATAATCAGCAGATCGTCTGTGAGTGTTTGGATGGTACAAAGTGGACGTAGGAGGAAAGCAGTTATCCACTTAGATAACACACACACACACACACACAAACACACACACACACACACACACACACACACACACACACACACACACACACGGTGACAGCTTCAAATTCAAATCTGCATGATGTGATTAATAGAATAATTCAATCTGCTCAGATGATATTAAATGATGAATCAGCGGTTATTAAATCAGTCTTTTTGATTCTCATGGTGAATTCAGCTCTCACAGCTGCTTCGTCTCAGACAATCGGCTCCTCGACAGTTTGTTTGCCTTTACAGTGAAACATTTCACTGACAGCAGCAGTGTGAATCTAGAAAAGCTGATGTCGGTCAGTCTGTGTGTGGTTTGATCCACAACGATGGTTTGGATTTTTGGATTTTTGGACAGATGAGCTGCTGAGGGAGACACAGACTGGGAGAGGCTGGAAGGCTCATGTGTGAGGACGGCTGCTCTGCTGTTGGAGGTTGTTGGATGACGTATTGCTGTAACTTGGTGACATTTGGATTAGTGCTCATCACAGACTGAAAGCTTTTCTTTCAGAGTCACTCAGATGGAAGCTGTGTTCCAGACAGAGAGAGAGAATAGAAAGAACGAGGACAAAGTTTAAGAAGTGGCCATCGGAGGAGAGAGCAGAGAAAATGAGATGAGGTGATGGTGCTCAGATGAGTGTTTCTCCTCTCAGGGGGAGAAGACATGATGAAGACAAAGAGGCTCTGAGGGAGGGAGAGCAGCTGAAAGAGGGAAGATGTGAGAGAGGTGTGTCGTCTGCTGTCTCTGCCACCTGATCTGAGGATACTGTCTAGTTTTCAGGGTGACGGATCTCAGTGTCTCCCAGAGGGAGACGCAGCTCAGGGTCCAGGAAGAAGAAATCCAATCTCTCAGCTGGGATAATGGTTCCACACTTTCATGATCCACTTCTTTCTTCACGCAGGCGTTTCTCTTCCTCCAGTACCTCTGACATCCTGAGGGTGGAGCTGTTTTTGTCTCTCACAGTGTGAAAGTGGCTGTTGTGCTGCAGCAGAATGTCATTTCTCAGTAATCAATACAAACCACTGATCAGCCTCCACTGCTGATTGACATGGCAGATGAAGCTCAGTGAGAGTGGGCTGTGTTGGAGGTTGGACTTGGCAGGAGCTGAACTCAGTGGACCATGTCATGAGAAAATGCTCAAAAACTAATTATAATGTAAAGTTTTCCCAGTTTTGCTGTTTGAGTCATGAATAAGGAATTAAGGAATTTGGTTTAATTCATGTTTGAAATGTTTTGATTTTTCATGTGGACATTTTGAAACAGCTTCCTCAGTGACCTCCATTTATTCATGAGACCTTTGATCAACCAACTGCTGAATGACAGTGTGGAGCAGTTTTTCTTGTTGGAGTGAATGAAGAAAAATCCCATCAGTCGACCTCAAACCAGCTGAAGTTTGCCCGCTCTCTGTCCCTGGCAGCTGTGCTCAGTTGAATTTAGATTCAGTTTTACACACTGAGGAGAGAAACATGAGCTCGTCTGCTTTGACATTAAAATGTTGTGTGTTGTATTAAAGAGGTGTAAAGTGATGGAGCTTCAGGTTCTTGTCTTTCCTCAGGCCACATTAAAGGTCGTGTTACCGTCACTCCTCTGTTTTACTGCTCATCTTTTCTTTGGCTCTGACCTACAATGAGATATTCTCTGAACAGATTCAGTAAATCGACTCTTCTTCAATATAATTTCTCTCCATGCTTCTCTCTTATTTTCTAATTTATTAATAAATCAGCTGTTGCTCCTCATTGCATCATATTCAGCCTGTCGTAAATAAAAAGGGTGTGTACTTTTGTACTTTTTGTTCAGTATTTTTTGTATTAGAATGAGGGAAAAGTCTCCCTCGTGTTCAGTTTGTCTAAATACAAGAGAGAAAACAGCCTTTAGTTTGCTTCACTGACCAAACATCCACCAGTGAAGTCACATCAAGAGACAACAGAGACACAGAGTGTGTGAAGTGTTGCTCAGTGTCTTTAATCAACCTCTCCATTAAACTAACTCTTGCTGTGGATGCTCCAAACTGGAGCCATTATCTGTGAATGAATGTGTGCTGTGTGACTCCAATCAGTATTCAACATAGAAGCAGTCGTGCTCTTTTATGTGTCGGCTGATGAGCTGGTGAGCCGTTTGTTTAACATGAGTGAGTATCGACTCACAGAGGTCGGTGTGGTCGTGTGCTTTTCTTCATATCAGAGTTTCACTTTAAAGAGCTTCAGTCTCTTTCGGCTCTGACTGCTGTACAGCTGTAATAACCTGCATACACAGCAGAGAAAGGTGATGTGTGGCTCTAACACTTTGTGATGAACATGCCTCTATCAGTCTAATGGCTCTGTCTGTGTCTGATGTCTCTGTGTGTCTGACTGTGTCCTTTGCCTCAAAGAGGAAAAAGAATATTTGGAGTCTGAGCTGTGAAATGAATACAGTGTCTGTCATTTTCTCTGTGCACTGGGCTGAAACATTGTCTGTAATGAGTCAACGACCAGCCTGAGTTCACATCACTGACATTCAACTATTTTCTGACTCTGGCAGTCGTTTCAGAGACACGACTGAAAAGAAATGATGTCTGTGCCTTTAAGTGTGAAAGGAAGGTCAGTCTGATTAAAACGTCCAACAAGGCTACAGACTACAAGGGGATTAGATGATGTGGAGGCAGGTTTATTTCCTTTGAAAGACTTTTAATTAATACCTCACTAATACTCACTAATCACTATTTCTACCATGAACGTCTGAAGCTGCTGTCGAGGTCGTTCTGTCGGCTCTGTGACTGATATGAAGAATTTAATGTGGGCTGAAAAGGTTTCAGGATCTGATGATGATTTCATCTGAATGTTGACGTTTTGACATCTTGATGTTAATGTGGTTCAGAAGAAGCACAGATAAAATAGTAAAATGTTTCCGACTCTATGAAGATGATGTATTTGTTTTGAAGATGCTTTATCTCCATGTTAACTGAACCTGTGCTTTCTGTTGTTCTCTCTCTTCCAGGTAAGTGCTGCCAATGACCTCCGTGAGAAGAAACAGAGATTTAACAAAGAGCCTCCAATATCTCCAGCACCATTCACGTCTCAGAGGGTTTGTTATTCTTTGCTTTCATAAAGAGGAGAGAAGTGCTGTCTGTGATGACCTTGTAGTTCATCTTTGTTGTTTGGATTAGCTTGTTAGCTTTCTCAGCTCCCCTTGCAGCAGAAGCCAGCAGATACCTGTGTTAGCCTTGTTACCAGCAGAGTGTTGGCCTTGTGTTGGAGCTGACAGGTGAGGCTTTGTGTTATCAGACTGCAGCAGATACTGGATGATTTGATTTCCTACAGAAACCCTCAGGCTGAAACTCTGCAGCAGGTTGGACTTTGGAGAGAGATGCATGTGTTTGTTCAGAGCCAGTGGCAACATCTCATAGAAAGCAACTTTTCTCTTGGTGTGTGTGTGTGTGTGTGTGTGTGTGTGTGTGTGTGTGTGTGTGTGTGTGTGCTGCACTGTGTGTATCATGAGATAGAAAGCACCATCTGACAGGAACAGTAATCAGAGGAAGAAGATTGATGAGTTGAGAGTTTCAGCTCTTCATCGGTCCAACAGCCACATCAACAGGTGAAACTAATGACCTCTTAACGACCCACCTGACACTGTCAACTTCCTGCCTGCAAAAAGAGAAGTAAGAGCCTGTCAGAGTCCCCATATTATTGTTTCCACGTGTAGATTGAAGCCTGACAAACATGCTGAATGTGTTTCAGACCTTGTTGAAACATTTGAAGAAGCTTTTTTCTGAATGTGTTGAAACCTGTTTTTATTTCCAGTCTTGTGTGATTGAGTAGTCGTCAGGTGACCCAGTTGCAGGTATTGTGCCTGCTGGCTCTCTGTCATGGCTCACTTAAATAGAGCAGAGTCCTTGTTAGTGTCAGCAGTGACTCTGGTGCTTCTCCCCGCTGTGGCTCTGAATTCTACAGTATTATTATGTCAGTATCAGTTACACATAAGTAAATAAAGGCTGTGGGGGGGTTGCTGATCTGCTGACTCTGCTCTGCTCATCAGTGAACTGACTTCATTTATTTATTTATTTTGAATGATTGTTGACAGACTCTCTCTGTGTCCAGATGTTTCTGCTGGGTGTTTCGTAGTTCTGCTTTCTTTAATTGACCTGTGAGCTCATTATTCTCTGTTCTGTTAAAGCTGCTGTGGATCTGCATCATGCAGTCAGTATCATCCATGTTCTGTGTTCCTGTATCCTTGTTATTAATGTGCATTAGAGAGAATGGAAGCTTCCACATACAGTAGAGGCTGTTTATCCCTCACGGCTGATGATGGAGGTCTGATCTTCCTCTGCTGACTCTGGTCTGGTCAGACGTTCAGGATCCTGTGACAGTAATGGTCTCATGTTGTTTTGGCCTCTGACACTGAGCCTCACTTCAGTTATTTCTGTAAACCAGAATGAGCTGATGTCAGATCAGTGCTGGATGACTTGAACGGAGGATGCAGCAACTTGAAATCAGTGAGTGACAGCACTGGTATTACTCTGCCTGTCAATCATACATCTCACTCCCTCATTGGTTCAGTCATCTTGGTAGAAAAGCTGTCCTGTGTTGATTGAAACTGACAGGGGATCAGATCACAACTCAGACAAGAAGAAATTCTCCAAACAGCATCAAAGAAAAAGCCACAATCTTGGATGAATATTTTCTCAGAGATGGACAGAATAGTGAAATAGTTAAAGCTGAGATGGAGATGATAGTCAAGAGGATGTTTGGCTGTGGAATTATCAGCCTATTAAATCAGATTTCCAGATGAAGTGTGAAGGTTTGCTTCAGCTCTCTGATGAATGACAGCTTCTCTGTGTTCATGACTTTCCCATCATGCAGTATTCACACACTGAACTTGAAGGACCTGACAAAGGTGTTGTTACTGTAAACTGGATCTTTCCAGCTTCTGATTCTCATCTGTTGTGGTCTTCCAGTTTCCAGCTGCTTTGGTACCATGACGTCTGTGAGTCCATCAGCAGCACCAGTCTGCTGCACAGCTGAACACACCAACAACACTTTGTGCTGCACTGAGACAGCAGATGGATCCAGCTGGAAGGAGAGGAGACACTTTGATGGTTTCCTCTCTGTGTTTGTGTCATTCCTCACTGGCATTTGGCAACTGAGCCATCCAGTAAGAAAACATGATGAGTGGATTTTAATTCTTCCCTCTTAAAACATGCACACTGTTTTTACTCACTTGAGTTTTTGCTCGTTTGTCAAACATTGACTGACATTCCTGCAGATCGTCTCACTATTAGAGTGAATAAATGTCATATTTTCCATCTATTTTTGTCCATTTGGTGACAGCTAATATTCCAATATGCTGCTGATATGCAAATGAACGAGCAGATATAATTGTGAACACTGGCTTTCAGATGACATTTAATGTGTTTGATGAAATGGGAACATTTCTCATTTGTGACAGCAGTAAATTAAGATTGAGGGATAAAAAAAACATTTGCAAAGTTTCACAATCTTGTTTTTCTCTGACTTTATTCAAAGTGACATTGAGTCTGTGTTTTAATTTGAAAACATGTTGTTTATCTGACAAATGATGACGAGCAGCCACCATCAGCAGTGAATCTGAATACTCATCTCGACTCCACACAGCTGGTTGGTTATTGACAGCAGCTCGTCAGATAACATTCATGTCAATCATTGATTATATGATGCAAATATATTCAAAGCAAATAACTGTCAGTGGAACCTGCTGTTAAACACAAAGCTTTCAGTCTTTAACCCTGATTTTCAGCTCATCAGTGAACCTTCTGGGCTGCTGTGGTCTCTTCAGCAGACAAATATGAGACACTTTCATGTCAGCCTCAGCCCTTTATGGCTGACCACAGTGATGATGTGAGACTCCAGTGTTGGTTATTACAAAGACTCAATGGTCCATGAGAAAGCTGTAATGTAGTGAGGAAATGAGAGGAACATGGGCCTCCCAGTCTAATATTACTCACAAGCTCTTTCAGCCTTCCTCCAATATCACTCTGTGTGAATGTGTGTGTACCCAGTCTGAAAGTTGTTTTGAACAGCACAGTGTGAATCCACAGATAGTGGCTGGTTGTTGTTTCTGCTATCAGTGTCTCTAATTTACTGAAAACATCAGCTGTCTCTCTGACCGGTGAGCAGGAAATAAAAATAATGAACAGGTTGTTGAGACACATCATTTAAAGTTTGCTCTTGATTGATTTCCCTGAAGTCTGTAACAGCAGAGCAGCTCTATTAAACTGCATCACATGTGAGCCAGTACCCTGCAGTCCTCAGTGGAGATGAAAGTCACGTCTCCTCACATGACGTGAAGTCAGTGTTTGTCCTCTTGCTCAGACAGAGGGATGAAGTGTGTCCCCTCAGTGTCCAGTCCTTGGTCCTGTGCTCTCACATCTTCCCATGTCCTCCGATAGAAAGCTGGACAGCTGTCCTCCCTCCCAGCCTGTCTTCTGTCAGAGCCAGAGGGCTGGAGCTGCTCTCTTGTGTCCTGTCAGGCTTTTCTTGGTGCAACAATAATGACACTTATGTTGAGAGGAAGAACTTGTATGTTTTTGCTCAAAGGACGGACGTGCTTTATTTATTTATTTATTTACTTGAGAAAGCTGTGATAAGAACAACATTAGGTTTCCTGATATTGGCTGTAAGTTGAATTAATGAATCGTGGTACCAGTTGCTTGGTTTTTACATTGGGCTGCCTGCCAAGATTGTGTTCTGCATAAACACTCTAACATCTCCACTCTTGTTCTTTCTAGAATATTAATACATTTTCATGAGGCTCAAACATCAATCTTTAGATTCAGAACCACCTCAGAAGCAGCTTCTGTGTGTTGTTGATCTGTTGTTCTTGTTGCAGTCAGCTGAACTTTGAGACCAACAGTCTCAACAAAATCCCACGATTCTCCTTTAACTGACTGCTGAGTTTCCTTTTTATTTGACCAAAGCAAAAGGACGATGCTCACTGACCTCCATTCACTTCATATGTGTGATAGTGTTGTCAGTGATTCATGAACTTCTCTTTCTCTCTCAGACAATAGTGTTCATCTTTAAGATGTTCACCCTCTGACCTCATGTACTATAAGAGTAAAGCTCTGACAAAGATCTCTGTTCCTGGGTCAGTCTCCATCTCTGGAGATTTACATGATGGATGAATCTTTGTGCTGGCCAATACAGCACATTTAAAGATATTTAAAGGCATTACATCACACAGGAGGACTTATAATAAATCACATTAAATCTCATGGGAAATCCAACAGACCTGTTTTTTCTCTTTGAACTGAAACTTCAGATATCAGATGTCAGATATTTGAGTCTTTTTCATCCTAAAGCAGAGTGTTGACACGTTCTCGTCTTGCTTCCTCTGACTGCAGCTCTAAACAGACACAGTGATGTTAAAGTTTTGCTTCAGTGAGTCTGAATTCTTGTAGCTGTTGAGGATTCAGCCTCAGTCAGTCTGACAGAACAACATGAAGCTGTAAAACATGCTTTGTTTGGCAGGACATTAGAGGCTGATAGACTGTGTTTACTGACAATAGGAAAGCACACAGGAAACAAATGGAAGCTGCATCTCATCCATTATGATGCTGTCAGATGCAGCTTTGAGTGTCAGTCCTGTAAATGTCATCCTTGTTTCCTGATGGCTGTCAGGGTGAAGAATGTGCTCTCTGGTTCTGACTCTCTTTCGGTTTCTGACCTCCTGAGATTGAACTCCTGAGCTGCTCCACACTGAAAGAGACGAAAGCTTCAGGGAGGAATCATTTCAGCAAAGCTCTCTGTTTCCTTGAAAGCTGCATCCTGTTAAACAGAACTCTAATAAATCGCTCCGTCATGAAGCACTCATGAAATTACTGGACTGCTGCGTTGGAGTAAAGTGGGACACATTTCTTGTTTAGATGTTGCAGAGCTCTGAGCCATTCTGAAGAATTAGACAATCAGAAAGTGAATTTGGCCTTTGATGAATGTAATTATGTGTGTGCTTCAAATGGCTCAAGGTCTGTGTGGAGCAGCTCGTATGATACATTCTGTTTATGGCTGTTTACTCTCAAACTGTGAATATTTTGAGCTGACTGCATGAACAGAACACAAAAGCAGTTTGTCTGAGCAGATAGATGAGACACTAATATTTTAAGATGTAGAGACACACACACACACACACACACACACACAAAAACAAACAGCACAAAGACAATATATTGAATGTTTTACTTCACCAGCTTCATTAATTTTTGTAAATATATTCTTGTTATAAATTTTAGAGACTGTTTGTGCTGCTTCACTGATTCTTATAATATCTGTGACAGCAGAATAAGTGCTCAGAAACCTGTCCTTGGTTATCTGAAAGTTTTCTAGTTTCCCCACCTGTTCAAGTTAAATCCGTGTGACCTGGTCATGATGCATGAACCGTCCTTCAGTCTGACCACCAGAGACCAGCAGACAGACAGAGATTTGCACTGAGCTCACTTGTCTCCTCCAGGACCAGCAGCTTGGTGTGTTTTTGGGTTATTGGGCCTCCTCAGGCAGATAAACCCACATTTTTTGGCCTCATCTCTCTGGAGGACACAGCTAGCTGTCAGCTTATATGTTATCAAAGCTACCAGAGAGACGTGAGAGCAGGACTGAGAAACTGGCTGAGGTGGACTGAGGAAGACAGGACTGGAACTTTATCCTCAGGGCTTGAAAAATAAATAAAAGTTAAAAAAAAGAAAAAAAGAAAATAGTCTCCATCTTGGTCTTTCATCAGCCCAGATGGAGGCTGCCAAGCTGCTAAATGATGCCTGTTTGTCTCTCACTGGCAGCAGCCTTCATGCTGAGAAACACACAGATTAGCTGCCACACAAACATACACAGTTTCATCAGATCTCTGGACTCATGAGCCTCTCTTTGTTTGGAGTGCACATAGAAAGAAAACATGTTGTCTGGGTCTGTTCTTCTGCTCCAGGATCAGTTTTCTCCCTAAAGTTGTCGGTGTCGGTGGCTCTCAGGCTCAGTGTGACTGTGAGACTCTAAATATAGAAGTGGTTGGATTCCAGCCACACAAAGCTCTGCTCACTGTATCGTCACTGGATCCTTTCTTTGACTGAGAGCCCTTTAAAATGGCCTCAGGGAAAACAAATGATTGTCACGGTCAAACTACAAACACACAAACACAAACACGAGAGGCTTCAGGAAGCGTTTTCTAATCTCTGTAGTCTCCCCTGTTTCTTTCATGACCTCCAAACCACGTCAACAAGTAGAAACTGAAAGGTTGAGTTCTCTTTTCATTGATCTGATTTTTACTTTGTCATTATAGTGCAGAATGAAAACTTCAATATATGATTGTGTGTTTTTGGTCATTGAGCTGCTGACCTTTTTTTTCCAGCTTCCCTCCACTGATTCATGTGTTCCTCACACAGACGTCCTCACCTGAGGCTGCTCTGCACAGCTCAGTTTAAATGAGAATAAAATGTATCTCCTCAGCTGGATGTTAGCAAAGCTTTTAGGCTGAGTGCCTTGCTGGAGGATTCAGAGACAGAGCGCTCTATGAATCATCAGTAAAATGAAGGATTTTTACATTGATCAGCCAGTCCAGCACTACTTCAGTGCTCCTTGTTGTCTCATTAAAATTACTGGATGAAGTTTGGAATTGAATAAAGTAGAAATGGAGGCACATTCTGAAACCTTCCTTTCTTTCTTCCTGTGTTGAAGCAGAAACTAGTTTCTTATTCAGTGTGTGCTGCAGTCTGTCTGTCACAACCCATTTACCTCTAGAAAATGTGTGTGTGTGTGTGTGTGTGTGTGTGTGTGTGTGTGTGTGTGTGTGTAAGCCTTCCTATGATTTTTCCATTGGATGGTCAGTGAACTCTGGGCTGAAGGCTGCTTGATGTGGCTCATAAAGTCAGTTGTACAGTCTCATTAACAACTACAAGACACAGAATCTCATCTGAAGCCCTGACCTCATCATCCTGCTGTGTGTGTGTGTGTGTGTGTGTGTGTGTGTGTGTGTGTGTGTGTGTGTGTGTTTCAGAGGACATTTTTCTGTGTAGTCATGTCGTTCAGTCTTGTCAGCACAGCAGTGACCTCAGCTTTGTTTCTGTTCTTCCTTCCAGTTTGAATTTGAATGAGACCAGAGCTGAACTGAGCCTCCTGCAGGAGCAGTCAGGAGGACCCGAGGTCGTAGTCAGTAGTCGTCAGTAGTAGTAGTCATACTACATTCACGGGCTCCTCGTGGCCTCTGCTGGCCTCCTGACAGTCGGATCAGTCTAAACTCTGGTGGACAGCATCCTGCAGGGTCACAGCAGCTGTCTGTGTTTCACTCTGTCGCTGTGTGTTTGTGTGTAATTCACACTCGATGTCAGTCATCCTCTCTTTGGTTGAACACTGATATCTTAACACTTTGTTTCCCATCATGCTCGGCTCATTTGCTGCCCTCTCTGTGCCAGAGTAGAATGAGCGTTGAATCATCTGTTCATCACATATTCTTGAGTTGAGGAACCAGAGACATGAACTCCCAAAACAGGCAGCAGGAGAGGAAGAACAGAAGGCTGCAGGTTGAAGAGAGATGAGGGGATGTTTGCACAAAGTGGTATTTGTGGTTGTGTAAATGCTACGCTCAGCTGTTTGTCATTCAGTCCTTATTTCATCATTTCCTCCAGAGACCACCTTAAAGTGCAGCAGAGGAGCTCAGAGACATGGAGCTCAGGGAGGCAGCGCCATGTTTACTATAATATTAATAACACATATTTCATATATGACACTGCTTGAGCATGTGTGCAGGTTGTCAGTGGACTGAAATCAATTAGTATTTAGTGACCTCAGTGCTTCTCTCCTCATGACAAAACACAGCAGCTCCTCTACATAAAACACAGCTTTCTAAAGGCTGTGCAGCACTTTGGTGGGTCCATCTTTATCACTTCCACACAAAGAGGAAGTGATTTTTCACACAACTTAAGAAGAATTAAGCAGCCTCATTTACATTTGCTAATTTACTTTGAATCTTTTTTTTTTTGCCAGAAAATGTACTTATTGCTAATTAATGTTCCCTTTAAAAGCTTGTGTGGCAATGCGACGAGGGTTATATTTTACGTTAGTTAAGTATAGATGTCCGACAACGCCACCTAGGGGCATTTCACCCCCAGGAAAGATGCTAATACTGACCACAGGTCACACAGGTCCGACAGACACTAGAAACTGACGTGATTCCACATGAAAATATACAAATAAAAATTTATTAACAACAACTTTTTAATAGAAACAGAAAAAGAAGGGCACAGGGCTGAGGGCTCACCAGGCAGAGATGACTAGCTGAGGGGGAAAGGGAAGGGTCCTGACACTGCACACCACACGTGAAAAAAAAGAAACACACACTATTAATGGACACCCAAGTGCACGGCTACAAGGAGTGAAGGGACCACCACCACGGGGGGCTCAGTCAGTCCCTCCCCACACCGTCCCAACAGCGCCTGCCCAGCAAACAGAGAGAAAAAAAACAAGTAACAAAGAACATATATTGAGGGATAATTAAACCCAAATCCCCAAAACCTACTTAACAATAACTAATGATAAAACGAACTGCAAACCATAAGCATCATACAAAAATCAGAACATGTACAAATAAGGACAACTAAATTGATAAAGCTTAACAATAAATGAAAAAAACCCAGACAAAAGGAAAAAAAAAGAAAGAACTAACGCTAACAATAACAACGATAAAAAGATTAAAACAACTGCAAGCGAGCAGTAGCAAAAGCGCAGCGACAGAACAGCAGTAGTGCAGCGGCCGCTCCAGAGGTGGAGGCACTTCGACAGAACAGGTGCAGCCTCCCAGGTAGCAGGCGAGGTAGCCGTGAAGAGACCCAGCTTAACACTCAGGAATCCAACGCAGTGCGTGAATTATTACGCGCAGTTCCGCGCCACCAGCGCACTCCCAGTCCCTCACCTCCGGCAAGAATACGGCCGACTCCACTGATGAATGAATAGGAAGGAGGAAGCTCAGCAACCAGCGTCTTAAGACAGCCACGTGGATCCACCCAGCCACGCCAAACAATGCTCCGGCATACAACCCAGCTCCAGCAACAGAGAATGACACATCTGAGGCGCGTGGCCCTTCAGCAGATAAAGCTGAGCACAGCCCCGCCCCATCATCAAGGTGAAATTGCACCCAGCCTAGTGACATCCGATGGGTGGGGGAGGAAAGAAACGAGCCCACCCAGCCATTTCTACTGACTCACTATATTAAAAAACCAACAAGTGGAGACGGACCATGCCGTCCCTGCCACATCTGTCCTCATAAAGGAGGGGCTAATGTGATAAACTGTAAGTACTGAGAGCAGAGCTGGGCCTGGACTGTGTTTGCTTTCAACATCTGATTACTTCACTTCTCTCAGTTTAATCAACATAAGACCAATTATGTGTGTGATGTTTGGAGCCACTGGCTCCTTTAACCTCACAGCAGCATAGATTTAATGCAGAAGTATCACTCAGGCTTCACTCTGACAGTGACGTGTTGACTCTTGACAACATGCTGTGTCTCTCTGCAGTCTCTTGACTCCTCGTCTCTCAGGACATCTTGTCATTCTCTCCTCTTCGCTGACCCTCCATCTCTCTCTCTCTTTTTGATGAATGAACACACACACCGTCGTGGTTCTTCACAGATCTCTGCTACATTAAAACAAATGCACAGTTTTATTTGTTACAGCTGAAATCTGCACAGATTTGAAATGAATGCATCATGGATTAGACAATAATCAGAGTCGCGCTGAGCCAGAAGCTGGACCAGGTCCGAGCAGACAAATGAAGCACAGTCTGGGAGCTCATTCAGCCAGATCACAATCTGTCTGGATCCTGGATCAGATCATGTTAGCTGAACTTGTGTATTGCCATCACTAACTGGACTATTAAGACTGTGAATGAACTGCTGGTTTTATTAGGACATGCTCTGCCCTCTGACAGGCTTCTCTATTGGTCACCCTCTGTGACAGATGGCTGCATTCACCAACCAATCAGATGCAGTGTGCGCTTTGTGCAGGGTGTCCTACAGCTGAGGTCCTCTGCTGCAGCATGTGCTGGATGTCTTGTCTGTCTTTGGAAGCAGGGCTGGGCAGGTTTCCCCTGAGGCCACCGCTCATCTTAACTGTGAATTGATAACATAATTAAAGTGGCGTTCGCTGACTGACGCTGACTCCATTTCCAAGGAGGTAATGGTTTCTTTTCTCTGAGCCAGTTTATTTAATGTGTTGTGAAAATCATCAGTGTCATATTGGAGCAAAGTCAGTGGCAGTCAAAGCAGCTATTTGCTAACATGATGGATCAGTGCAAAGTGCAGTGATGTTGTTGTTTCACAGTCATGGATTCACTGTGAAACATAATGAAGAGAACAACTGTTCAGCTAAAGTAGAGCTTAGAGAGTGGACACACACACACACACACACACACACACACACACACACACACGCACTGTTGACGGGTCTTTATATTAGCTGTCAGTCCACATCGTAACACTCACCTGTCCTTCTTCCCTCTCACTCTCCCTCACACACACACACACACACACACACACACACACACACACACACACACACACTTGCAGATCCTCATAGGATTCAGTGGTCTGATACGTCCTGCAGTGTTTCCCACAGGATTTTAGGAGACTGTGGTGGGAGGGTCTCTGACCCTCGGGGTTGGGTGTGTGTGTACGTTTTCAAGCCTGATGTATCTCTTTGGGGCATTTTGAGACCACTGAATGTAATATAAATTGCTGTATATGAACATAACAGGTTGGTATCATCCTTAAGAACATACAAAGGCATATCAGGAATATTTCAAATTTAATCTTGAAAAAAAAAAACCATGACACAAAGTCATTAATTCATTCACTCACTCATTCAATCAATTGTTCATTTGTTCATTCACTCACTCGTTCATTCATTTAGAGCATACAAAACTTAACATCAATCATGTGAACAATCTTCACTGTCAAACAAAACGATGAACAAAGAACACTTGCTGTCCATAACACACTATTGTGACACTACTGACACACTCTGCACCATGGTCAGCGCCGTGGATTTTACCAATAATTTGCTCAAACCTGGGTCAGACGCCCGCACTTCAATCAGATGTCACTTTCTGTCAGATGCACACACACGCACAGCGAGAGAGAGAGAGAGAGAGAGAGCGAGAGAGAGAGAGAGAGAGAGAGAGATCGCCAGACAGTGCAAGAGAGGTGGCATGTCCTCTTAATCTTCAGAAACGCTCTGATTCAGACTGTTTTCTCCCCGTTTTTTTTTTTTTTTTTTTTACACTTATATCTTTACAAATACAGCAGTAAGAGACCGACTTTCCCTTTTTGTTTTTTCGGCATCAGCCTTGCGATGGGCCCCCTCATAACCGTGGGCCCGGGGCAGCCGCACCCTCTGCCCCCCCCTCCGGCTCCGCTACAGCTTTTAAGCCATAACCTCACCCCTCTTCACCGATAAGGCTGTGGCAGAGTCCCTGACTCAGTGCTGTCGGATCCCTCTTTTCTTTTTCTTTTCTTTTTCTTTCTCGCCGACGAGAGATATTAAATAATTAATTTCATGTTAATTTTTATAAACGGGTAGAGAGAGAGCACAAACGACAGAGGGATGAGAGAGAGAAATAGCGCGAGCGGGAGAGGGAGAAATAGCGGACAAGTAGCTAGCTACCGGGAAATCAGCACGAGGGATAGCGGAAAGTTAGACTCTGTTTGGTATGTTAGAAGTTGACTGGTGCAATGAGATCAGCAACATGGCCGACACTGCTCCGTTATCGAACTTGATACCTGCCCAAAAGGGAAGTTACACTTACCTCACACAATCTTGAAATGCCGTCCCGGCCTGCTGTCATGTATGGATCATAGACTGTATGGATGCGGATCGCGCCAAATGCAGCAGACAGTAGGACCGTCTATGAACGCGACCTGTTGGCGCGTGCGTGTGTGTTCACGCGCGCGCTCTCGCTCGCGGGCTAAAGAGTAGAGTAGGCTACAGCTGTGTAATCGGCTGACTGACGGATCTGGTTATTATTATTATTTTTTAGGTGGGGAGGAGGGTGGAAAGCGGGGGGGGGGGGGGGGGGGGGGGGGGGACGAGACTGTGGCGGGCCCAAACGAGACTGTGGAGGGCCGCCACAGTCTCCTTAATTGGTGGGAAACACTGCGTCCTGAATATGAGTGACAGGTCAGAAATGAATCATAATAATCTTTTCTCACCCAGAGGTCTGGTTCAGTCTCAAAGTGCAGTGAACTAATTCTGCATTCTGGACACAAACTGCATTTTGTGTCATGAACTGTTTGTTAAATAAAATCCATTATTTAAAAGAAATGCACAGTCAGCACATCACTGGTCTCAGCTGTCAGATGTCAATTTAGTGTAGATTTTTAGTGCTGTTTCACACGAATAAGAAGTCAGGCCATTTTCTGCCTCTTCTGCTCCTGAACAGTGAAGTGGAGCCTGAAAGAGGTTTTACAGACACACTGAAAGATTTCAGCAACAAAAATCATCTTGTTCTTCTTTTTTTGTGGCTCAGAATACCAACATAATTATTCTTGGCTTCATTTTGTGATGATCAAAACAACTTTGCTGCTGAAAATATTGGCGTTTTGTTTTTTCCACAATGGGGACGACTTCCTCTGCATACAGTCGATGGATAAATCTAATGGGGGATCAGCAGTGACAGTTTAGTCAAAGAGAAAGTGGCCTGTTGTGCCGTAGATTTGACCTCTTTTTGAACGCTGCTGATGGTCCAAATACACTGTCTGTTACCAGAGGACTCAGCAGACATAAATCCCACAGAAGACACTGGAATTGGCCTTTTTTCCTGCTTGAAGACACTAATATAACACGGATGGAAACTGAAGTTCTTTGTGGAGGTTTTCTCTCATTCAAAATGAATTATGACCTTTTAAAGAACCACTGGAGACACAACACATGCGAGCTCTGCAGTTAGAAGCATTTGGCTGTGCTTGGAAACGCTCCTGAATGTATTTAGCTTCCTTCTGGTCAGGGTTGGCTCCGCTATTGAACAGATAAACTGTCTGCTGCTGCATTAAACTGTAATCTAACTGAGGAACATGACTTTTGTTACACTGAGACTTCCTGTATTCAAAGATAAAAGAAGATACTCTTTGACTTTGTGTCTTTTTATTTTAGTTTTCAGTCATTGATCTGGATTTGTTCCCAAGTGTTTGGCTGATTCCAGCACTTTCTTCACCCAAAATCAATGATGCATTTTTTAATTCCACATGTGAAGCAGCTTGAATTTCTTCAGCCAGCAGCTTCAATAAGATCACTGAAAATTCACACTTTAATCTGACAATAATTAGCTCATAATTGGCCTGCTGACAGACTGTGTCATAATATCCTGAGAAGAAGCCTCTGGCTGGAGGACGAAAAGACACACACACGCACGCACACACACACACACACACACACTCACACACACACACACACACACACACACACACACACACACACACACACACGCACGCACATGCACACGCACACACACATACACTCTTCTGGATGACAAGCTCTGCTGGTGTGAAGCTTTTTTTTCTTCTGGGTAAAATGTCAGACTTCTTCTCAGTGTCTCTCTCTGCTGCTCTGTGCTGTGACTGATAGAGTCATTACTCCATCAAATGCTGCAACATCCCTCCTCACATTTTATATAAGAGTCAAAAAAATATTTGATATATCTTTAAATTGTGCTGATATCATTATATTATATTTCATATGAATATTTCTGCTCTTTCCAGTGGAGTCACTGTTCATCCTGCTGAGTGTTGTTTCTGAGTTCTGCTCTTTCCAGATGTCAGATTAGACTCTCTTGGTGGTTCTCTGTCAGTTTGTTTGGAGGCTCAAGCTGCAGCAGAAGGACAGTACAGGTGGGGGGTGGGACACCACTGTGATGTAGAGATCAGGTAAAGGCTCCCGACCAGAGGTCAGGACCCCCTGATGGTTCCAAGTCTGAAGGTTTGACAGTTAATTAATGTGCATGTTAATATCCAGAAGACACAAAACACAATCCAATCCAAAGGAAAGTGTCGCCTCCAGCAGCATCACTCTCAGTTTGATTGACAAGTTTGTTCATATGAAGATGTTTTCTGAAGTGTAGTTTCAGTGATGTCAGCAGTGTTTTTGCACCTTTTCCTTGTTTTCAGTCTCTTCTGTGTTTTTCTGTCTTTTTAACAGCTGATTCTGTGGTGAACCTTGTGCCTCTTATCCTCACACCAAATGTCTGAGCGTATTATTGGCTCCAGTGTCAAAATGAGAACTGCTAATGTGCTCATTAATCTGGGATTGCTTGGAGGGTCTCAGTTATGAGCACAGAGCAGAAATGTCAGAGCAGCCGTGATCACTGTGAGCCAGGTTAGATAAATCACATGAATCATTCCTGCTTCTGTCACACTCTGATCTTCATCTTCACACCTCAGTTGCTCTGCAGCATTCAGACACTTTCTGTTCATCTGAGCTTGAACTCGAAGCTGTCACAGACATCCACACTTGGAGGGTCACAAAAATGTCTTTCCATCACTGATGAATGAACTGATCAATGACAATCTGTTGATGAAACTCTTGTTTGTTCTTTCAGCATGTTGGTTTTGGCCTCTCAGAATCCTCAATAGAGAGAAGCTCCACTGCATGTTGTTGAGGCAGAGACTGCTGTCTGACAGGAGGAGAGTTTAGGAAGCAGATGGAGAAAGTCAGGTGGAGGAGATGGTGCTGGAGAGTCAGAACAGTGGAGTTTATACTGAACAGCTACTGGATAACAAGCACGTCTGCACACACCTGGAGCAGCTGTCAATCAAACCAGCACCAGCTGTCACAGCCATCACTGTCATTTCTACAGTACACACACACACACACACACACACACACACACACACACTGGACCATTTATTAACTTCACAGTTAACAGATCACATTAATGCTCTGACAGACTCGTTCTGCATACTAAGTGCTGTTCACTGTTCTTTCTTCATCTTATTTCAGAGACAAACAGCTGCAGTATATTTACTGGACATATTGTCCTTCTAATGAGTTTCTTGTCTGCTGTAAATGGTGAGCAGTGTGAAGTTTGTGTGATTCAGTGTCGGGCTCAGTGTTGGTCACTGAGGCCTGTCTGTAGCTGTGATCTGCTTCACTGGAGGGAGAATCTCTGAGGGTCAAACTCTGATTGGCTGTTTGCCTCTTTGTCTCAGTGCAGTAATACAGACACGCTGTAAGACGTGTTTCCATCTGTAAGAGTCACTTTGTTTCCTCTTTTCATTCTTTACTTCACTTAGTTTCTGCTTTCTTTCTTTCCACCTGAATCTTTTCTCTGTCTCTCTGTCTCTCTTCTTCCTTGTCCTCATCTTCTTGTCTGTCCTCATGTCCACCTGCTACATCAGAGATGAACTGTCTTTCTACCCATCTGTTTTGAGTTCCAGCTCCACGATGTCTTCACCCCACAGGGGGAGACAGAACACGCTGAGCCCCTTTTGACTCGTCCTCCTCAGGCTTCACCTTTCATCTCCACCTGTCTGAACACACAAAACACACATTCAGTCTCTTCAAAGGCCTTTGCAATGTTAGCTTGAGAGTCCAGCCTCTCCTTTTCTACCTGAGGAGAACAGACTCCAAGTTCTCTCCATCCTGCTGTTTCTGATACGTTCTCTGTCTCCATCCTCAGCTCTCTGCTCTGAGCTTAGACTCATATCTCAGATCAGACTCAGAGGAAGTGCTCACTGTGTGTGAGTGAGTCGACTGTGTGAGTCCACTCAATAATTAATTGACTCCACAATATATGCACTGGACATCCCACCCATGAGGCCTGTTTTATGGACTTCCAGGGACAGTATTATAGAGAGACTCCACAGAGAGGTAACAGTGTGTGAGTCAGAATAACCACCATTAAACTTGTGTTACCCCCACCTGAAATTAGAAAGTAAAACAAAATGGAGGGAAAAAAAAGACTTAGAAACGCATCTAAAATCTGAATAAAGGCTTTATTCAGTAATTCAGGAAGAATGTGGCATCATCTGTGTCCTGCAGCTCATTTCACAGCTCATTTCACACAGAAGTATCTGTGCTTCTCGGGAGCTAAAAGCCAAAATGTTTGATGAGGTGCTGCAGCTTCCCTGACTGCTGGGTGAAGAGCAGCAGCCCTCAACCAAAGCAGCATAACTTCACTGTAACCTGGTCCATTTCTTCAACTGGGCCCCGTCGTGGAGGCAGAGTGACGAGTTTCTGTCATCAATGACAGCTGGGATAGTAGCCAATGCCATTAAGGCAAAAAGGCAGGCACCATCATTCAACCACCCTCTCCTTCCTAAAAGCCTTTGGGCCTAAAAATACACAGTTGTCATCCTGCTTCCTGCCCACTCATGTGCAAGGCAGACTTGATGATGCCCCCACCCAAAACCCACTCAACACTGTCAACACTCAACGTTGTAACTCAGACTGGATCTCTGAGCACAGACACGTTAAAATACACACACTGCAGATGACGTTCAATAATGGAGACATTTACAGTGACACAGAGACACTGAACCTGACAGAATCCTGTTCATTCATTCATTAGGACTTTGTAGATTTTTAATGTTAAATGTCTGTTAAAGTTCCTCCTCTCAAAGGGTCTACAGGGTCCAATATTTATTTAAAGTTCTACCTTTATCTCTGCAGGTCATGAGCAGTCTGAGGATCATTGTGATTCCACTCGAGTGGAAAAATGAAGTGAACTGAATGTTTGCTGCTTTAAAATCTTCTTGCTCAGCAGGTCCCTTTACAGTCACATGTCGTCCTCTGTGAGGAATAATATTCTGTCTTTTCATAAGAATGTAAAATGTTCCCTTGTGATTTATTTCACCGCTGTTCTTATTGTTGTTCCTGGAAAGCAGCAGCTGTATCTTCAGGACCGTAGTGTCTGAATGAAGTCTGCACTGCGTGCTTTACTTGTCTTTTGTAGCCACAGCCTCTTAAACACTCCATCAGTAATATCAATATTTCAGAGTCCGCCACAAGGGGAGATAATGTCTCATCCATTTGTCAGGACGTGCACACACTGATGTCATTTAAAGGATTACAGTATACTGAGATTTGAACACGTTCCTGCTAAATGTCAACCATCCAGCCTCAGAGACAGATATCGGTCTCAGCATCGAGCCTCATCACGTCCCTTTCTGGAGCGTCTTTGGACGAGCAGAGACAGATGTGAGAGATGTGATGTGACTCCTGCTGCAGGGGATGAGGCTGATCAGAGCCAATAAAACACGATGGCAGCTGCTCTGTTGCTGTAAACCTGTAAAGGGAGAAGAATGAGTCTGACTGGAGTCCAGTCCATGACAATGATCCCATTCACCCTCAACACAGTGTTGTATCATATTTGTGCAGTTTGGTGCTCAGCGTGTGGATCTCGTAAAGTCACAGTGTTTCTGCTTGAACAGCACTTCAACAAACACCAAGCATGTGTTTGTCCACTCTGTCCAAACTGGCTTCCAGCACAGAGGGATAACTGCATGTGGTTTAATGTCTGCTGGAAGAAGACGTTCAGAAAGAAGATCAGTTCGTGGAGTTAAAGCAGCCTGTGGTTCAGCTGCAGATCATGTGATTACTGTTCTGTCTGCAGACTTCATCACAAATGAGTTTCATCCACATGAGTCAGTTATAACAGCAGTGGAAGCTGGTAAAGAACTCCATTATCCAGCACACACACTGGAAAGTGTTTGATGATGATGAATTTCCTCCATTTCAAAGTCAGGGAGAGCAGAGATTAGAGACCAGAGTCGTGGACAGTAACTTCTTTGTATCTCTTGATGGAAACTTTGCTTCCGTTGAATGAAGGTTTTCCTCCAGCAGGATGGATTTATTGTAGTGGACAAAGAGGAGGGTCAGTTCTCTTCTTCGTCACAGGTCAGCAGGTTTAACAGCTCCCTCCTCGCTGTCACCTATCAGCTGGAAGGGTTTCTATTTGTCTGCTGGACAAAGCTTTGATGTGGATGAGGCTGTGTGGTGCAGCAGGGTGTGTCACTGCAGTAAAGACTGAGTCCTTTATATCAAAGCACATCTAGCTGTCCATGGATGTTGTTTCCTGTGTCACACTGACGTGTTTCTTCAGGTGAATTACATGCAGTCACTCTGTTCACTGACATTTATTGTGCTCAATAAACATTTTCCATCTTCTGTCTAAGAGAAATATGATAACACAGGCTCTGAGCTCTGAGTTTTTCTTTTTTTATCAGAATGAAACTCTTGATAGATCAACACAGATTGATTGAGACAGTGTGAGATTTCAGCTCCACAGCTTTGCTTTGTTTTTAAAGTGATTGAGGATTGATTTCTCTGTGGAGCAGAATGGACTGAATATTTGGGCAGTGATAGATGTAATCAGTGAGGTTTATGAGAGGCCTGTTTGTGCAGATATTACATTTTCATATCTTAAATCTTTGGATTTGCAGGGAAAACAATCTGTGAGGCAGCAGACGATGAGCATTCAACAGTAAAGTGTCCTTTAATAAGTATTTGAATCCAGCTCTGTGTCCCTCGTCTGTCCTCTCATCAGGACGCCTCTTTTGTGCTGCTGATTGTCTGTTCGATGAAGCTGACAGCTGAAAACATGATATGTGTGAAGAGAACATTTTGACAGTGGACGGCAGAGCTTTAGAGCACAAATTCACGATCGTCTGTGGACAACTGGCTCAGCTGAGAGACTTTTGTTTTTTACCTGAAGGTCTCTCCAAAGAGTCTTTAAAGGACAGCTGCTGGATTCAGTTATTTCCTCCTCCTCTCACTTTATTTCCTTTTCCACAGTGAAAGAGAATCAATAACAGCAATTACATTCAGCTTCTGTTTGTTTGCACGTGCGGTTTTCTGCCTGTTCATGAGCCGAGTGGATATTGTTATTAGAGAACGAGGTGGCTGTTAGGAAGATTTAACGGCTTTAATGGAGACTTTAGTGATGCGATTTGTCAATGTGAATTACAAAGACATAACTGAAACACCACAAGGAGCCGTTTAGCTAAACGGTCGTGTAGCTGTTGTCTTTATGGTCAATGAGGTGAGAGAAAAGGATGGATCATGACAAGAGGAGTCCCTGTTGATCACTTTTACTGAACTGTTGTACAGTGACAGACGACAACACTCACAGGAGAAACAAAACTCAGGTTGTAAACAGTTGGAACATTTCTCATGTCTCAGTCTGAGGACGCTGTCAAACTGAACAGACTTTAATGTCGTTGCTGCAGACAGTTACAATGACAGCAACGATGACACAGAGAATAATGAGATCTCTGTAACATCAGGCAGCAAATGAACTTCATTAAATGTCTCTCAACTCTAACACAAGAAAACAAATCTCCTCTCAGCACTAATAAATAACAGGCAGGGAGTAAATATGATCCATCTGAGCTCACTATTGAATCCATTTAATGAACCATCTTTATTTGAGCAATGTGCTGCAGCTCTGGAAGAGAAACTTTGATTTCAGAGTGAACGTAATGGATCAGTGTGACCTGAGGTGGACTTTTAGAGGCCACATGTCTCCTCTCTGACAGCTGAACAGTGAAGCAGATCCAATCAATAGTTACTAAATATCCCACCTACAGCTTATGGAACAATAGAACAGCTTCACATAGATTTAAACATGATAATTAGCAGGAACTTCCTGACGAGTGGATCCATTTTTATTCACCAATATTTTCCCAGCAGCATCGGTCTCGGCAGAGTCGTCCAGACTGTAGTGTCTGACCATCTCAAGTCTCGCTGGCTGCTGCTCAGTTGGCATTTAGCAGACTGAACACAGAATCTAACCTTTAGCTGGAACAATTCAAAACAAAGATTCACCTCATCTCAGACGCCATTTTCATCGAGTGTCCAGACACAAGAGTGAAAATACAGAACAGCCAGGAAACTCAGAGCTCCATGGCCCATTCCTCTGTTATTGAATTCATTTGAAGTGTGACGGCAGGAGATGAGGAACACATTGTTTTGCTGTAGAGACGCAGTTTGGCTTTACAATACCAACACAAAGGAAGGTGAAGGATCTTCTCATCTCTTGTGGTCATGTTGAGCTGGTGAACGTCTGTCGTGTCTCAGCTCTGATTACTGTCAGCTTTCTCTTGCTGTCAATCTGAGTCCCTCCTCCTGTAAGTGGGAATCATTTCGAGCTTCCAGCTCTGCTTGTTGCCAGCAGGGCAGATCTGCAGGTCTGAGTGTGCACTGATTGCAGCATGCTGCATCAGGAGGTCCTGCTGAGACGGTTCCACAGTGCTGCATGAATACAGGATGAATGAAGAGATGACAGGGCTGCAGTGAGCCGTCAGGGTGTTTGAGAGTCAGAGTCCATTATTCTTCTCTTTGTCTTACTGTGACTGAGGAGATGCTGAACTGTGGAGCTGCAGAAATAAGAAGCAGATTCAGAGTGAGCTCCTCTCTGTCCTCCTGGAGTCTGAGAGCCAATCAGACTCTGTTTATCTTGTCATCTCACTCTGTCATTGGTTCAATCCTCTACTGAGAGAAAACCTGTTCTGTTTTGACTGACACTGACCTGAGATCAGGCTTTCAAGTTTTCAGGTTTCTGATGAATTATCTTGTGTTGTCCTTCGTCACTGTCGCTCCTCTTCTGATGGTTTGTGTATTTAAACACTGACATCAGTGTTTGTCCTTCAGAGTTGTGCAGAGGCTGAACTGAGCTGCGTCTCTCTGTCACAGTGAGGTGGAAAGATGCTCTCATGAGTGTTTGTCTGCTGGCTGCTGATACAAATGACTGTCGAGTGTTTTTGTGTCTTCCATCAGTCCATAATAAGTCCTCTCCCCCTCACAAATTCTCCAAATGAAAGTTTGTCAGAGGCAGAAAGTGAGCTGCTTCATCACTCAGCCTGATGACTTCAGAGAGGGTTGAACAATCACATGACTCACTCAGACTGTTGACTCTCTTCTTCTTCTTCTGTTGAACAGTTTACATGTCAGCTTTGAGCCTCTCAGCCCTCTCTTCTTCCTCCCTTCTCCTCTTTGCTCATCAGTTAGTGTTAATGAGCTGCCGATGCAGCAGGTTGTGCATTTAGATGTAAATACAAACATGTTCATCTCAAATACTGCCTCATACATCATTTATCAAATGCTGTGTTTGACTCTGATTCATGAAGCAGCTTGTTGAGTCTGTCCAAAATGAAATTCACACATTCACAAAGAGTCCCTGCATCCTCAAACAGCCTCACACTCACACACCTTCACACCCTCACAGTTCACACAGAGGTTTCATGTGTGAAGAGACACATGAGAAGAGATGCGTTTCAGTGCAGAGTGGTGTCAGTGGGTTCTTCTTCATCTCTCTGCTCTGATCTCTGCTTCATACTTCTGTCACTTTGCTGGATCATGGACTCTTTCCTGTTACTCTTTCTTTGTTCTGTCTCTTTCTCTCTCTTCCTCAAACTACTTTTTCTGTTGCAGTCGATATTATTTTCTGTGTGAAGTGTTCATCACTTTTTTCACAGGCCGCTCTGGATGTTCATCCTCATGCAAAAGATGAATGATGAAGCTACGCAGAGAATAATTCAGACTAAATGATGTTTGATAAGGACCACATACGACTACTGCTGCTAATTATTGACTTTGCAGAGCTTTTCTATATTTGTGCAGAGTTCTGCTGTTGAATGTTGAATCCCTTCTATGAAATCTTTCTTTTCATCCCACTGAGCACGAAACATCAATTCATTCAGCCTCCATCTGCTAATAGACTGAGCCCTTTTCACCTAATGTCAGACCTGACCTCAGGCCAGCGTCTCTCGTGCTGCCATGCCAGGCAGAGCTGGCACACACACTGTCTCAGCCTGGCACAGACCAGATCCTGTCAGCCTCTGTTCCTGCAGGAGACATCAGTGAATCAGGCGACAACAAAAGACACAGAGAGAGACGAGTTTTAAAGATGCTGCTGTTAAATTCTCAGTCTTGATGAGCTTTGTATCACTTCCCACCTCTTACATGATACATGATGATGTTGCTTCATTTTAGTGACTCAGTGAATCTTTGACACTGTTGAACCTCTGAAAGTTAAAATATAAGCTGCCAAAAACACACCTTCAAATAACAGTCACACCTGTCATCTGAGAAGATGATGAAGGAGGGCAGAGTGCTGATGGAGGAAGTTCAAACTGACACCATATCATCTTATTCTGGGAGGAGAAGCTGTGAAATATAACCAGGCAGTATGTATCACTGAAACACTGTTTTAAACTATTGGTATTTTTGTCAGTGTGAGTTGAGAGAGAACATGATTCGTTCTTATCCAGATGAAGTGTAAGAGTTTACATGTCGCTGTGTTTGTGTATCACAGTGAGGTCAAGGTAGTGAAGTGAAGATGTTTGTGTTTGGGGGATTTCCTGCATCTGTTTGTGGATGCAGACAGAGAGAAACAGGCTCTGTCACTGTGTGACCTTCTCTTCTGCTCTCACACCCAAAGCAGCTCTGAACTGTTTTCATGTGTGAGCATGTTTCTGGTGTGAAGTGTCATGAATTCATCAAGTGTCAGTTGAACTCATAAGTCCACACAGGCTGTGAGTGTGGCCCAACAATCTGCATTTGAACACATGAAGTGACTCGTTCTGAAGCTCATCACACAGAGGGACAATGATTCTTCATTGTGGTTGAATGACTGACATGTAGAAGGTTTTGTTGCTGGATGTGTGTTGATGGAGACAGAATGGGTCAGAGCTGTCTTGCTCTCTTATGGTAAAAACCTTTGCTGATTCTTTCTGTGCGGCTGTTTGTGAAATGGAGGAGTTTGGATCGAGTGGAGATCTAAAGGTGTTTTCAGCACTTTATTTGATTTACTTTTAGATGCATTTTATTTTTCAGAATAAATTGTTGAGGGATGTTTGAGGACGGTCTGATGTGGAGAATATAGGTTTTACTGCACTGAGCTTTCAAAATGTTGTTGTGTGTGAGCAAGATACAATTGATTCCCACCTTTTGGTTCATTTGTGTGCATGAGATAATTCACTACATTGAACACAAAGGTAGACTATCAACACACATCTCCATCCACATGAAACCACCATGTGAACAGACACACAACTCACTGTTAGCTGTCCCAGGAGACAGGTCTGCAGCATCAGCAGTGTCTTTACAGACAATCAGGGAATCTTAACTCATCCAGTTTATTCTCATCTTGTTCAGAACGAGCAGCAGGAATCATTCCAGCCTCTCCGTGCTCTCTCCTCATGAAACACTGCAGACACACTATCGACTTCAGCTCAACAAGCTCTGTACTGTCAGCAAACCCTGAAGCACTTCAGAGAAGCCACATGTTGTGTTTGGATCCAGATGCACTAATGAAGTGTCTGAGCATTGTGTGGTGAACCCAAACTAATGAAGAGCCAGTCATTAGACTGAGCCCGTTATTTTCTATGTACCACATCCAGCCAGACGTTACCTTTAGTGCTTCATTTGTCATTTTCTGTGATTGATGTCCTGATTTAATGAATCTGTCCTCATTAAAGGTTCTGATCTTGACATTCACACCTCCACATTTTAATTTGACATCATTGTCTGAATGCATGACTGTTTGCATGAATAACAACACTTGTGATAAACACACACATTATATTTCCTGGACCTGTACAGTCCACTTACAGTCAAACATAACAGCAAGTTTTTATACTGACATCCAAAGTTTAGCTGGGGGACAGAAACACTGAGAGCTGGACATTAATTTTAAATCAAGACACCTCGAGGTCAGGAGCTTTCAACTGAGTGTTCAGTAGAAGACATGAGCTCACTGCATTAATGTGAACTTTCTCTTCAATGAGGGAGTGTAATGAGGAGGACTTGTTTTCCCCACAGTGACACGATTCTGATTGCAGAGCTGTAAAACCCTGAGGATTTGTCTGTAATGACAGATTTCACTGGACTGGTGGGTTTGCTGCTCAACTTGTCTTGTAGTGTCAACTGTCTGTGTGTGATGTTGTAAAAACTTGAATCTTTTGTAGAGATTATTAGCACATCGGCTCTTTGAAGCTAATTAGTACTGATGTGTTAAAGATGTCACCTGCCAACAATGAGATGAGTCATTATCAAACCACGACCAGATCAATATGTAAAAGTCAGCACACATACAGTAAAAGTTCTCCAAAAAAATCAGCTGGACTCTCTTTGAACTGCAGCAGAGACTCGAGGCAGAGGAACTCTATCAATCCTGTATTAGCTCTGCAGTGCTGAGAGGAGATCACTCTGGCATCCAGACGTTCATTCATCATCATTTTGTGCCGTGTCATGTATCACACAGTGGTTGGAGTGATACCTCACTTATCATATTTAAGGCTGTTGGTCAAATATTCCACATGATCTATTTCAGTCATGAAGTCTGAGGTTCAAAAACTTGTTTCAGTCTTCATCATGAAATTGAATCAAACATGTTTCGATGCTGACAGGAAGTTTTCTCCTCTTTGTAGTTGTACTCTGTTCATTTAGTGCCAGTAGTGTTTATTAAAGCATGAAATACCAATCCTCTCCAGTGGACCATAACGCCTCCACCCCTCTGACTCTCTTCCTGTCTGAGATTCTTGTAATAACGTGTGAGCAGAGTCAGAAGCTGTTAAGTGTTCTTGGTTATCTGAGTGTCATCAGTGTAAAGTAGCTTCAGCTGGCTGAGTTTCTTGTACAGTACAGGATGAAAACATGCTGCTGGTCATATTTGAGACTCTGCTGCTCTGCTGTTCTGATGTCAGCAGTGACTTTTTGTTCTGGATGTCAAGTCATCGTCTGAACGGGGAAAACCTTCACATTTCTGCACACAAAGAGAAACTATCCACAGACTGCTGAAGGTGTTTTGTTCGTTCCTGCAGTCAAACACAAACTCTGAATCCCAGTGGGAGCTCTGCTCTGGAGATCAAGAGGAGAGAAACACTGAATCCAGTTTAACTTCTGCTCTGCTCTCACTGTGCTGTGATCAGATACACTGTACATGTCTGAGGTGACGACTGCAGGCTGAAATATGGAACAACACCTGCTGGATAAATAAAAGCTGAGTTTATTTTCCTGAAATGCTCTTTAACATTTACACAGTTTGAGCAAATACTGAGCAATGAAACATCATTCAACTTGTACACAGACACACAGACACACACACACACACACGCACACGCACACGCACACGTACACACACACGCACACACACACACACACACACTGGGTAATTGCTCTCATGGGGTAATTGTGGGTAATCAGGTATCTCCTCTCATCATCAGGTTCAAAGGCTGGCCACCCAATTGCATGCTGGGTCACCACTGAATCATTGTCAGTTCACTCAGACTAAACGTATTAAATAAATGAACAAGTTGCAGGAAAACAGAGTGAGTTTGGATCAAAGAGAGACAAAGAGGCGTTTTCTGCAGGTGAGAAGAGAAGCAGCCACAAATTTACAGATGTGATGATTTAAGTTCACGTTTTCGTCTTTAAGGACTTCGAGTCCTTTGGCTGTTTCTACAGAAACCTCAGTAATAAACATCTGAGGACTGAGGAGAGGAATGGTTGTGTTTCCTCAGCTGCTGTGTTCTCACCACAGATGCCCTCAGCTGAGGCTGATCCCCACAGTTTGACTTTGAATAAAGTTGTTCATCTCCTCAGCTGGATGTTTACTATGGCTGTTAAATTTGGTGCCTTGCTCGAGGACACAACAGCAGGAGTCTCAAGACTAAATCATCAGTAAAATGAAGCAATGTGAGAGCAGCCAGCTTCAGTTGTTTTTGCCAGTTTTGGTTTGAGGTTGGATTCAGAAACAAATAGAAGCAACTGAGTGTTTCATTCATTGATCCATGAATCAGCTTCATGGAAAGTTCTCATTAGTCTTTGGCAGACAATGCTCCACAGGAGTCCTCAAGCTCAAAGACAAGCAGTGACAGAATTTTTTTTTTTTTTCACTGATCAGCATCCTGTATTTCAGTGTGGCTGTAAAGTCAGACCAGCACAGAAAAAGCAGTCGGCCATTTGAAGCTCCTGCAGAGAGCAAAGCACGTTTTTGTGTGGAGCTGGTGGAATAAATCTTTCTGGGAGGACTCCCACTGGTCTAGACTGGAAGTCTGGCTGCTAAAGAATGAGTGCGATGAAGAGAGAAATGGCTGCAGTGAAAGAAGAGAGGCTGCTGTGTTGGCAGAGTGGGTGTTGTACAGTGTGTGATGCTGGGAGTGTTGCCTCAAACCAGTGGAACAGCACTGGTGAACACTGTGGTGCTTTTCCATGAGCTAATCTGACTGTGGAGCTTTGAGAGGGTTTCAAAAAGCAGAGAGGCTCCCTTTCTATTTAATGTGTGTGTGTGTGTGTGTGTGTGTGTGTGTGTGTGTGTGTGTGTGTGTGAGGATGTGAGGATCTGTGTGTCCTCTGGTCTCTGTTCTTGTCTTCAGGGTCTCGTGGCTACATTAGATCTATTAATTATGTCCGTTTGAAACAGAGAGCGAGGAGAGGATCTGACAGCTCCAACGTCATTTTTATCAGTCAGACACTGTTTGAACTTCTCCTCTTTACCCTCTGCTGCCTTCCTGTCGAATTGCTCTTCTTCAGTGGAACTTCTTCCTCTTCTCCCTCCAGAAGTAGCTTGAAATGCAGCAGAGCAGCTTGAAGGTGTGAAGTCTGTGAGGCCACACTGCCTCGAGGAGGATTTACTGAAAACCAGAGAATTCATGAGCCGACCTGCTTCACTGCTGCATCAACACTAAAATACAATAAGTTTCAGGAAAATTCTCCTCCGATCAGCAGATTGTAATTAGTTAATGTTCAGAGCCTCCATTATAATCACAAGAGGTGTTCCAAAGTCATGAATTCATTTTGAAATACTGAACCAATGAACAGGAAAACGATGACATCATCGTACAGTATATCAACTATCAGAGCATTTCATTTGTGCATTGGTGCCTGAACGCAACACATTATTGTAAAATGTGCAGACGTGGTCGAAATAATGGAGACATTTTGAGAAATTAAACACTGAAGCAGTTAAATCAGATAATTTCATGATGATGTTAAACTTGATGAACTGGATGTTGTTTTTCTGTTCTCTCGGGTATTTAAGTGGATTCAAAATGGTACAGATGCTGTAAATCAGCTGGACGGTGAGTTTGGGTGTGAAATGGAACAAAAAGAAAACAGAAAAAGATTTGCACTCAGTTCCTTCACAGTGAGAAGGAGCGACCTGGTTGATATTTTGAGGTGTTGTTTCAAATCTTCATCTCAAGCTGGTTTTCCACAGTGACTGATTCTAGTTCATGTGGCTGAAATCACATGAGATCTGGTTGTTGAGACTGTGACTCTGCTGCAGTGAAGTCGTTCTTCATTTGGTTCATTTCTGATTCATCTGTAGTCAGAACCTCTGAAGGAAGTGAACTCTGAAGAGTTTTTGAAGGTGGAGTCCTCTGGTCTTCACATCTGTCTGTGCGCCTTGAAGAGGAACTTGAAAGCTCTTCAAGTTGAAGTGTCGTCCACTTCAGTCCAGTGGAGAGCAGGACGTGCTGATTTTAAAGTCACTTGCAGAGATTTCATTGGATGCCTGCGAACACTGTCCGTGTTCAGTGAAGTTTCATCTGGATTTTGATTCACACAGCAAAGATGCTCCATGTTCCTCCTTTTTGATACGAATGAGCAAGTTGGAGAGTTTTGAAGCTTCCCTGAGTTTTTCTTCTGGCATATTAAGACAGTTCAGCTAATGTCAAGTGCAGATGTGGACAGTCTGTCTCCAGTTCAGAACCAGTCAATGTGTGATATGTTGCTCTGTATCTGCTCGTCATTGTCAGTGACATCAGAGGCTTGTTGGACGTTATGTTGTAATACACACTGTGATAGCAGGTCGAGGTTGGCGCCTTGCCGCAGTTTAAACTCTCCAATGTGCTGATGTTTGTGAAAAGATCAAACAGAATCTGTCAAATCCAAAGTGATCCTGCTCTCTGCTCTTCAGCCAAATGCTTCACATTTCTCTGACTGACACAATGGCTGCCTTTCCTGAGGCGATCACACACCGTGGAGACATAAAGATGGAGCCCTGAGTTTTAAAACTGTCTCCCTTACTGTCTCTTTCTCTAGTTTCTCTCTTTGACACTCTGTCTTTCTCATTTCGACCTCTGAGGAAATGTTCCCTCTGGGTCAGCTGTTCCTCCTCACAGTCACACCTGCTTCTTCATGTAGTCCAATAAGAAAGAGGGTTTAGAATAGACGAGGGGTCCACTGATTGTCCTCTAATGAGACGCTGATGAGAGGTTGATGTTATTGTCCAGAGCCTCTCTCCTCCTCTTGGCTCTGTGTTTGATAGCAGTAACCTCTTTGGGCCAGAACTGTTGAATCTTTATTGTCAGATGGATTTAAACTGTGTTAGTTTCTGTTTCTCGATGTGTTGTTGTTGTTAAATATACAGTTAGTCCTGTTGTCTTGCTGGTAATTCATTGAGAGACACTTGATGTGGTCTGACAGATGGCTGAAAGTGACTTTTCCTCATGAAATTGAAATTACAGTAAAATAAATCAGCTGGAGTTGAGGATGTCACTTTGTAAAAGTTTGGCCTGTTTTTATCAGTAAAGTCTGCAGAAGTGATGCACAGCTGAACTTCTTCATTCTGTGGTTGTCGGCTTTCTCACCTGTTGGTAAATTGACTGATTTCCAGCCTCTTCATTGGCTGTCTGTCACTGTGACGTCCTAATAAGATCTAAATCTTTCCAGCTCCATTTGAAAATCATCCAGCTGCTGTCAGGAAGGACAGGACAGGAAGTGCTGCCGTGGTCTGATCCGTCTGTCTGTCCAGTATGAACTGCACCTGCATCAGCCTGGTTTCAGGCTCTTCTCTCATTTCAGTATCAGTCACTGTTGTGGCAGTGATCTGATTTCTTGTCGCTCCATAAATAGATGCTGGGATGTCTGATTGTGGAGCTCCTCTTCTGCCATTTCCTCCACTCGAGTAGCGATGCCCCACAAACCTGACTGTCCTGCTACAGTCACAGATCTCCTGACATTTGACATCCAATCCGATTGACTGGCTGCCACTTACCACTTGTGTCGTATCAGCGTGAGCTTGAACCTCTTAAACAAACATAGTGTTGATTGTAGACGCTCACAGAGTGAAACCTCAACAGTCTCTGTGCTTTTGGTAGAGAGCATAGTCACACCTGATGCTGTTTCATTTTTTGTTTTACTGTATAACATTTATTTAAATCTCTTGTGAATTATAATTAGAGGCCTCTGTCTGCACATCAGCTCCAGCACACAACCTGTATTCAACCAATAAAAACTGGGGAGTGAGCAGAGAGAACTCCTAATAAAACAGTGAATTAGCGAAGCTGCAAGATGAGCTCCTGTACCTGCTCCAGTGTTGGAGACTGACTCTTAAAACCATCCATATCCGTTCTAATTAAACAGCAGGACACAAACCTTCCTCAGTTAGAGACTGGATCTGAACTGCTGCTGATTTCATTTGGCAGTAAATCAGGTTGGGAATTAACAAGGTTGTTGTAAAGGCAGTTGAGCTCCAGAGAGATTCATTCAGACAGAGAGGAGGTGATGAACAGAGACAGAAAGTGTGAGGACAGAGAGAAGTTCCACACCTTTAATCATTCACCTGTGTTGTCTGACAGGTTTCTCTCTCTCAGGTTTAAGCTGAGTCATGCTCTGCTGCCAGACACCAGTCAGCATTAATAATTAGTTCATCTATCCAGAGACTCACACTTCTCCCCTCTGTGTATTAAACACAGACCTCCTGCAGCTTCTATACATAATGCAGACCTCTCCAGTGGCAGCAAAGCTTTGTGTCAGAACAGCTGTATGTTATTACTCACTCACAAAGGAAAAGAGTTTCAGCAATTTACTCAAGCAGGATCATGTCTTCATTTACATTTGTGAGTCAGGAGGCAAGTGGAAGCTAATTTTCCTCCAATGGATTCTTCTGGAAAATCTAATTAGTGCTTTTTATTGTCCTCATGAATTCATTGTCCTGACTAGAAAGAGCTTTTGTGAGTGAAGTGCTCGGGGCTCAGCTGGTCCTGGACTGACTTTGCTTTGCTTTCTAAATCCCATCACTTCTTTTCTCTGTTGTTTGAAGCTCATGTTACTGTGTCATCGGGAAATTCATGAATTAAAATTCAGCTCGTATTAAATATAAATCATCCTTTCAGGACTTAAATGTCCTGATGGACTATAGATGCTCTGCATGCTTTTCTCTGGCCTGTGCAGCCTCTCACACAACCCACAGCCTCTAAAATCCTCCATTATGAAGATCAGTGTTGCAGAATGTCCCATCGGCTGAGATCATGTCTCATATTTGATGCTGGTCTTGCTGATCTCAGCCATGTGGGACTAAACTGTTTCTCATTTAGCCTCAGTCAGTTTCCCATTTTCACTGGAGATGAAATCTGAGATAAAATCATTCATTTTAACATTGTCTGTTTTTTAAGTTCTGCTGCAGTCACATGACCAAATTTATTGATGCAACAGTTTTTCAATGATAATTCTGACACACGACAAAGATTGTTGTTCACTTCAGCTCTGAACCTCATAATATCTTCTCTAGTGAACATGTTTTTAGGATTCTGGACACAGAGGGCGTCCTCCATCATTGTTGTGTTGTTTCCAAGGGCAACAGAAATTGGAGGATGATGAAGGTGAAGTCAGGGATGAAGGAAGTTTAGAGCTGACCTTTTTCTTGTTACCTTTCTCCAGCTATGTTTGTCTTTATCTTTCCCAAACTTTCCTCCACAGCTTGAACAGAAGGAGAGGCAAAGAAAGGAGGTGCAGACAACAGCAGCTTGTTTTTGCTTTAGCAGAATGGAGGTATTGTGTGGCTGAAAGTTGAGGGTCAGTTCGGTTCTCTGTCACAGTTCACCAGGTTTCACAGCTCCCTCTCTGCTGTCAGCGAGAAGACTTTCTGTCTGTCTGCTGGAGAAAGCACCATTGTGGATAAAGCGGTGTGTTGCAGCAGGTTGAGTCTGAAAACTTTCGTAACTTTCTGAAACACAAAATTCCTCTTTCCTGTCTGCTTTCTGCAGTGATTGAGCAGCTGTGAGTTGGTGTGAATGTGGCCATAAGTTTGTCCTCAGTAAATTTTGTGCTTTGCAAATTCTGTTCTCATTCATTTACCAACATCCAGTGTCAGTTTTAAACTGGGAAAATCATTTTACCTCAGCCCTCCCAGTACTGACTGCGATGAAGAAATGTGGGATTCAGGGTTTTCTTGGCCACATTTTTAAAAAGGCAAACAGTTGGAGAGCAGCACATACTGTGTGTGTTTGCGTGATGGAGACTGTGAGGAGGAAGTCAGCAGTGATCCAGTAAGATCACAGCCACACACCCACTCGTCTTATTAACATGGTGACAGCTTTGCCTGCTAATCTTTGCGAGGAGATTAATGAGGATTTGATGCAGAAGAACATGATTATTATCATTATTCAGTCCTCTCAGATGGCTGTTAGGGATAATAAAATAATGATTTTAATGTTTAATTCTGCTCATTCTGTTCACGCTAAGTGTTGATTCAGGTTAGCTGCTCTGTCCACATTCTTCAAACCTCAAAGGAATGAACTGAATATGTATGTGCTCTCTGACTGATGGAGCTCTGAAACCACTGAAGTTACTGGAAATTCTTGTCAGTGGATAAAAACAGTCACTGTTCACTTGATTTTGCATTCAAAATGCCGTAGAATCAGGCTTCTGATTGGCCAGCATGACTTTAGGGTTAGAGTAAAATCACTGCCTGTTGGTTTGGCATCCTCTTCACAGCCCTTCAATTGTGTTTTCATATGGATGGAGATTTGTTTTAACACTGCTTGTGTAGGTGGGATTTTTCTTGACAAGGAAGGAGGAAAAAGCCTGTTTTCAAAGTACGATGTGTGTGTGGACGACAGGCCTGATTCTGTCCAACAGCACAAACATGAGAGAGGAGGAGAGAGCAGCAGATGCACAAACTCTACGATGTTGAACAAACACTGATTATCTGGCACGAGAGCTGAATCACTGTCAGCAATAAACGTGTGAGACATGAGGGACAATAAATGTCTCAGCTGAAGTCGTGATATGAAGCTTGTCTTAATGCCTCCAGCTGAAATATGTTCAGACTCTGCTGACAGCTGGTTTCCAGCAATGTGCCTCCACCTGCACAACATTTATGATCTTTAAGATTTTAGCAGATTATTAGGCTGATTGATGTGACTGTACAGTTTGCCATTCAAAGAAATCATTCAGAAATCTCTCTCTCACTTTCTCTCTCTGTTTCTCTCACATTCAGTTGTCATTCAGTTGCAAAATTACAACAAGCAGAAAGGTGGAAGTAGAAAACCTCGCCTGGCCTCCCTCATACCTCATCATAAATATTTATGAAGACATTTGAATAATGTGATTTTGTCACAACAAAATATCATTTGGAGGAAGGAAGAGTAGAGAGTGGGAAGGTGAGGAATGTCAACAAGCAGAGGAGGAAGAATCTGCCACAGTTATAGTTTGGTCTTCTGGGGCTGATGAAGGAGACGCAGTTTGGGTGTGAAGATTCACATTTTAGCCGCAGTTTTAAACATTAACCCTCCAGAACAAACTCCAGCTGAGCTGGTGGTCAGTGGAGATTAGAACAGAGCAAACAGAGGGTCTGAATGGTAATCCTCCACTGTCTGTTCTGTTTGCTGGAATAGAAAAAAGTCAATGAATAAATAGAAGCATCACATTTTCTATGAGCTGATGTCCACGGCACGCAGAGTCACCAAATCTATTTCCACAGAGATTATTCAAAGCCAAGAGGACTGTCCTTTTAAAACATGGATTATATCTCCCCCCTGTGAGGACGGGATATTCCTTTGTTTGCGTGTGTTGATATCAGGTAGAGCTGAACATGTGGTGAGGATGACAGGACCTGAAATTCACTTCTCAGCACAGCAGCAACAGACTCTTTGTGACACATTCAGAACAGCAGGAAATGTGCTGGAGATGAATCTGCTGTATGTGTGGATACAGAACAGGTCAGACACGCTCAGTGCAAACAAGAGAGGCCTCTGGACTTCATTACAAATCCAATATGCAGTCACACACAATGGAAACCCTGCAGGTTAATGTTGGAATATTGTTTCCATCTTTATTCTACTTGTCATGTCAGTTTTTCACTGGAGGTTTAGATCATAATGTTTGTGGATCTCTCAGTGACTGAGTGTCCTTGTTTGTCCAGTTCACCATCAGATATACAGGAAGTTTACTCGACTGTACTGAGTCTGATGTCTGGCAGCATGTTCAACATTTACTGCTCTCCTGCTATTTTACACACATGTGCTTCACATCTGGAGCTCAGGAAACTGTCATTGAGATGAAATATTCCAAAGTTTTCATGGTCACAAATGATAAACATTCAGTCTGTTCCTTGATGTGGAATTAAATGTATAATTAACATGTTTGACGGATTTCTTTCTGCATGTTAATGCAAATCTTATATTCATTGTGTGATGATGAAATGAGGTTTTTCATCTTTCTTTCTGCTCATTTATATCCATCAAAGGTCTCAGGCTGCTCCTGTTCTGCAAGCTTGGCACATTTTACAGACAAATGTGTCTAATTTATGTATTAAAGAGAGGATTTTTTTTTTCTTGGAAAAAGAACAGATAATAATTTCAGTGATTTAAATAATTGTAATTACTGAAGCTACTGGATAAAACTCTGGTGCAGTCATCCATTCAGCACAGTGAAACTCCCTCAGAGAGAAAACGTGGTTCTGGCCATTACACAGAGCAGTTCTGCTTATTAAACAGAAACATTTTCACTTCTCACTGATTCATTTAAAGCTTTTAACAACATTTAGTTTGAGTTTTGTTGAACAAGGTAGCCTCAGTGGAGCGGTTTTGTACAACAGTGAAACAAGTCAATAAATGTGTGAGTGTGCCTCACTGAGCTGATATTCTGTGTGCAGACTGTATCAGACATATAAGTGGGTGAAATGTGGATATCCTAGAAGTCAAAATGTCTCGTGTTTGTTCAAATCCACACATGCCTGCAGCTTCAGATGCAGTAATCATGACAGGAGAGACGGAGAGTTTCAAACATAAGCTATAATCCCAGTGAGAGCTGCTCCTGAAGTGTGTTTGTGGAGAAGCTTTAAATCCTGTTTAAACGCTGTGTTTTCTCTGTCCTCTGTCGCTGTTTCAGCCAATGAAGTCAGCCGCTAAATTCTGATCAGATACTCTTTATGTGACAGATCAGCCATGAGATAATTGCTGATGAAACCAGGGGATTGTGGGTAATCAGATAAGTCTTTTAATCAAAAGGCTTTAAAGGCTGACCACCTAATTACATGCTGGGTTATGACTCTATTATCGTCTATTAGCTTGTATTAGACTGTGTGCTGAACAACAAGCTGGAGGTGAACAGTGAGGATGAAAACAGGCTTTTGTTTCCGTCGAGCAGCAACACTCAACAGTGTCAGCAGAACAGAGAGCAGCACTTCATTTTACTGCACAGCAGGTTTGTTGTGGTCCAGTCATACAGTCGTTTGTGTTTGTGATCAGAGGCTGATCGATCGAGTGGAGCTCTGCTGTCAGTGGACAGACTGTACGTTGATCTGTTGGTCAGTCTGATCAGGTTTGAGGTCCAAGTGCCCCTTAAGAGCCACTCAAATCATCCAGAGTGCCATTCAGGAGTGAAAAAGATCCAATCTGTGAAATATTGTGGCCCTGATGAGAATCTGTGCTCTCCACTGTTTCTCATCTTTTCTGACCAGTGTTGAACAGTTTGACCAGGACTCTGCTGTTAATTCAAAGGCAGAAAGTCCAACAGTTTCAACAGGAAACTCATGTTCTTCTGAGTCTGTGCAGAAAAGGTCGTCGTTTTGTTCATGTTCAACATCTGCAGACTGAACATAAAGACTAGATCCTCCTGACTCATCTTTCACATCATTATATTTGACATGTATAACTGGGCCATGTGTAAAAATATTCCAGTGTTTGACTGTATTAGGGTTATATATGCTGTCCATTAGGAGGAGTGTGTCCAACACCACATCTGACAGCTTCAGTGTCATTTTAATCAGTCAGCCACAGTCTGAACCTCCCTCTTTAACCTCTCCTGCCCTCATTTTATCTCTTGTTTCGTTTCTCATTGCTAATGCAGATGATAAATGAATTATTGATGTGTTACCTCTGCCTGACGCCGTATTAAAGCATCTTAATATTGTCCACTTTCATCTTTCCATGTCTCCAGTAACTTTTTCTCGACTAACTTGCTCTCAGTCTTGTGTGGGTTTGGTGAACAGTTCTCCTCTGATCTTCATCACAGTATCTGAACACAACTCTGTTAAACATCAGGGATCAATGAACGTGTGATTCATTCTGCGGCTCATTTGCTTCGTACCAGACTGTGAAGCTGCAGCGCTCTAATTGAGAGCAAAGGCAGGATGTGAAACATCTTCGCAAGAGATTGATTGAGAATCGAGTTCACTGTCTTCAGACATCGTTCACCACAGTTCAGCAAAATGCAAAGTACAAACACTGAAAGGGTTTGATCTGTGAGACAGAATATACAGAATAATATCTGTGTGAGGAGGCCATGGTTTCCCTCCATCACCATCACAGCTTCTTTCGAATGTCGTCCAATGAGAATGAGGCGTAAAACTGGATTAAACAGCTCTCAGCATGTACAGTTTGGATCTAAATGTTCGGTCTGTGGAATACAAAATAAGATCTTTGTGTCTCTCGTCTGTAATTTGTCTCATTTTTCTCTGTTCCATTGACACAGTGTTTAACTTTGTGCAGTCAAGAGTCTTTATGACTAATAACCTTAATCACAAAACGCAGCTTTAGTGCAGAAGACAAACCTCTGCAGTCTCTGGAAAAGCTGTTTGGCTGAATCTTTGTTTATTAAATTCTCACAAAGAGAATCTTTTTTCTTCATCCACTCAAAGCAGGATTATATTTAATGTTCTGCGATTATCAGTCATGAAGTGGCAGAAGCTTCTGTTCATGTTCTTTCTGTGGTCTCTGTTGGAAAGTCTAATTAGAGCTTAATCTTGTCCTCTTGAAATGATTGTCCTCATAAGAATGAGCTAATGTGATTAAAGTGCTGGGGGCTCAGCAGGACCTGGACTGGCTTCGCTTTGTTTTCCCAAATCTCATGATGTCACCTCCCTTTGGTTAACTTAGTTCAGTTTTTTTAAAGAAAATGTCTGAATGCAGTCGTCATTTTTCATAGAATAAACATACATGAGTTCCTGTGACAGACAGCTGTGATGGCGCTGTGCTCTGCAGCTTCTGCCTTCATATCATAATGATGTGTTTGAGTTGTTTCTGCTGCTGCTCGTCCTGCTGATGATGCATCTCACCTCTCACCAACAACCAGCATCCATCTGTCACAGCTGTGTGCAGCTCGTCTCTCTGTGCTGTCACTTCCTTTAAATGATAGTTTGCACTTAATGAACTTCAACAGAACAGAATATGTTAATAACATGGTGACATCCAATATGTCAGCCATGCAGCTGGAATGTTGCCTGTTAAAAAATAAACTTGAGCTCATTCATGTTTGATGTTAGAGCACGGTGTTTCATCCAGTCACATCGTCTTCATGGAGCAGTTGTACCTCTGGAGAGATGCAGTGCTGTCACTGAATAACAAGATGTTTTTGCTCTGTTGATCTCAAGCTGTGTACTTCCACTGTCAGACATGGCTGTGTTCAGCTTCAGCTGCAGTAATCCCTGCATTTACAAAGTCATTCTCATGTTGAGAGCTTTGCTGCGTTCAAGGCCGCTGAGCCGTTGACTTCAGCCTGCACTGACTCTACAGTGTCATGTAATGCAGATGAAGAACAATATTTGTCCCCTCACCATAAAAGACAGCGAACAGTTCTGCCTCACAAACATGTCCAGCTTGTATTTTAAGACCAGCCTTTTATATTCACTGAAGACTCAAATATTTCAATTGAACCCGAAGCCTCGAGCTCAGAAGACAACTGAGAGATGAAGGGTGCAGCAGCTCTACATTTCAATGAGGACTCCTCATTTCAAAAGGTCAAATTCGGACTTGAATTTCAATTGAATCTTCCAACAGGGAGAACTCTGAAGAAGTAAACAGTTTCCTCAAGACCACAACAACATGAGCAGACTGAAATTTTCCTCCCTGGAGAAGATTGGAAGAGTCTGGTCAACACATCTGGCTGCAATTGATCAACTTTTCATTAAATCTCCACTCCGGATTTTTCCTCTCTTTGAAAGCAGCTGTTGAATAACCAGCTGAGCTGCTCAGGTAGAATATTTTCATTCTTCAGAGTTTTGTACAACAGCAAAGTAAATACACTCTGGTCAATAGTGTTCATGAAGCTGAATGAATGAACTGTGAGTGTGTCAGGATCACAGAAGGCAAAACTAATGTCGTTTCTCATCCAGCACTAAACGATTTTCCTCCATCTCCACCTTTTTATGAATACTAGTCAAAAGTCCCACTTTTCCACTCCTGGTAATTTACATGACTGAGCACATTTTTCCCAGAGTTCTTTTCTTTTCTCAAACAAAATGGAGCATTTAAATGACAAAGCACAGCCACAGAGAGGTTCAGCCTTGTCTGCTGGTGTTGTGGACAATAAATGAATCTTATTTTGAAGACAGTAAATGAAACATGAGCAGCACACTCCTCATGATTCAGCCATATTCCCTCTGTTTATCATCGAAATGAAGCTTTCTCCAGTGATCAGACTGGATTCAACACGAAGTCGATGAGTCTGTATTCTTTACAGGCATCACACTAATGTGATCTTTTGGCTTTATTCCATTAAATCTTCATCTCACATAGCGCACGTCCCAACATTAATCATGTATATCTTTGAAGGAACTTCACTGCAGGTGTTTACATGATTTTCTGCTCTCATATCTGAAACGACTGTCAGACTGTTTGCAGGTTGATAATCAGCCTGAAACAAATTGAACCTCACTCCCGATCAGGTTGTTCTACCACAACTGTCACAGTGAATCACAGATCTTAATGGAAGATTAAAGTGAAGCTCTCTGATAGGTTTAGCTGTGCCTTTTGATTTGCGTATTATCTCCAGAGTCACACAAACAGAGTTTTCCTTCCCCCCTCTTCAGTCAACACTCTGACATCTCAGTGATCGTTCAGAGAGTCCAAACATTTAACAGCAGTGTGAAATCTCTTCTTCCATAAATCACTCTGGGTGTGTGCAGGTGGAGGATGTGTCGGGGCTCACTGGGAGCTCCAATCTGCTCCATCACATGAACTCACACTGGGTTGTAGGAAGCTCCACATGTCCTTCCATCCTCCTCTGAGCTCACCTGCTCTACTTCCTGTCCACTCAGTGACTGTAAATCCAGTATATTCAGTCAAAGATGGGATTACAGCTTGTGTTTGTGGATCACAGTGTGTCAGTTTGTGGGCTGAGCTGTGTTGTTGTTCTGCTTTAACAGCAGCAGCAGTGAGTGTACTCTCTCAGTACAAGTCTGAGTGAAAGGCAAACCATTTCTCTCTTGTGCATCTTCACACACTGACATGAAGAGTGTGCGTGCTTTATGGTGTGATCTGCTCGTTCTCATCAATGATGCTTATCTGCAGAGCTGATTTATTTTCAGGAGTTGAATGAATGTGTCTTCAGTCAGGCAGCGCTCGACAGAAATCTGGATGTGTTGCATGATTTCACTTGTCTCATGCAGACTCCTGCACAGCCTCACAGCTGAACCACATACTGCTGAATCTCTGAAAAGGTGAAATCATGTTTTTGTGTATTTCTACCCTAAAACTGATCCATTACATTTATTAGCACTATTTCAGACATCTGTCTCATGTCAGATTTTACTGCTAAATCTCATCCCTCCAGCGACACAGAAGGTTATTATTCTCAGCACTGAGACATTTTCCATTTATTTCTTGGGTTTCTGCAGACGTGCAGCAGCAGAGCTGAGAAATGTGATTTGACTCCTGCTGCAGGGGGTCAGGCAACCAAGAACCAATGAAAAGCTCTGGCAGCTGTTGTGGAGCTGAAAACATCTGACTGGTGGTCACATCTCACACAGTAGAGGAGAGAGACAGTAACAGAACCAGCAGCAACCTCAGAAACAACAAGAAAGAAAGATGGAGAGGGTTATGGAGGTGAAGAGAAGGGGAGAGACAAAGAACTGGTGGACAGAATAAACATTATTGTGATGCTGCTTTTAAAGCAATTATCTTTTAAAAGAGTTGAGAAGTTTTGGTGGAGAAGGAGGAGGGTCAGGTCAGTTCTCTGTCACAGCTCAGCAGGTTTAACAGCTTTCTCCTTGTCACCTTTCAGCTGGAACAGTTTCTGTTTGCTGGATATAAAAAGTGCCAAAGCAGATTAGACTGTGCTGGAGGAGCTTGGTGTGACGAGGCAGGTGCAGCTGTGCATGGAAATGTTTCTTCTGGATGTTGTAATTCTTGGTTGTAAGTGGTTGGTGGGCTGGTGGCAGCTGAAGCCTGAATGCTGCTTCTCTCAGTCTACATTCAACACTTGCAGTCAGTTATCAGAGACAATGTAAAAGCAGCTTTTATCAGCTTTTAAATTCCAAGGATTTCTCGTGACTCAAAGCTTTTCTCTGTCAGATTTTCTTACAGTTACAGCAGAAAAGAGAGAAATGCTACCAAGTGTGATCTCAGTGGAAACAGTGAATTTAAATGCTCTGCTCACACTGAAGGTCATTATTTGTTCCTTCTTGTGTGATGATGAAAAGATGGTGATTTACTCTGTTGTTGAGGTAAATAAGCTGAACGCTCAGCAGGCTTTGTTTATCACTCGGTAATGAAGGATTGTTTTCTTTAACAAGTGGAATACATTGAATATTTAGACACAGATTAACACAACAGGTGATTATGAGAGGGCTGCAGTCATTTTGGAGAACGACTGCTCAGAATGATTTTTTTGAATCACAACAGATTAAAAACAATTGAGTGAGAAATATTTGGGCTCAATGCAACACAGGTAGATAATCCATATCTAATCCGTGTGTTGTTGAATTCAGTGTGAAGGATTCACAGTCATTGAAGTTACTTTACAGAAATACATCTTTCAACAAACACCTTCGTATTCCAGCTGTGATCTCTATGGTTACATAACTGTCTCGTGCCAAGGGACAGATGTTATGCAGAATGACCTTTGACCTCTGAGAAAACCTTATTAGAGCCAGAGTGTCTGCAGCAAACAGCTGAACTCCACCAGCAGCCCAGCATCACTTTATTTCCTCTGCTGATTCATCAGTATGAATATATTGGAGCGCTGACCAAAGTTATGAAGAGGAACCTTTTAGAAATGCGTGACTGAACCACTGGGCTCAGTGACTGGACCACTTTTATTACCATCATCACAGAAAGTCCATTTACCAACCATTATTTTAGATGATTACAATCCTGTGTTTAATTTTCCAGTCGAGCTGTTCCACATGCAGGTGGTACCTGAACATTTCCATAATGTCAGATGTTATTCAGACCTCCCACTGAATCATCTTGGCCCTGATTGATGGCTGAATAAATAATAAGTCAGTCTATGAAACAGGATGACAGAAGCACAGAGGAAATGATGGACAGCTCCCAGTGGCTTCACTTCTCCTCCAGCTGCATGTGGAGAAGGAGCTCAGAGGACAGGCTGCTGTGGCTGCAGAGCAGACTGACACAAGTGAAACCAGAAAGTGCAGAGAGACGAGGAAACACACAAATAGATCCCAAAGACACTTCAACAGACACAGTGAGGAGATCTTTGAAGGTCAGCTTGTGGTTTTAGTTTCACTTTCTTTCTCTTTTCTTTCTTTTGTTTCCAGTGCAGATCACTGACATGAGTTCTGGCAATATGAGTGATTTAGTGCTACTAAACTTTGTCCACACATGTAAAAAGAAATTAAATCAGTTGGACTTCAGTTTGAATCTGATCCAAATGTTACTCAATGGTTTTCCTCATGATTGTTTTATAGAGGAACCTTGTGATGCCCACCCCCGAAAGAACACTAAAAAAAACCATGAGCTGAATCTCAGAAAGGAACGAAGCCTTCAGATCCAGCTCTCCTCAAAGAGCTTTATTTCCCATCATTTTTATTATCCAACACAACAACCACATTATTATCATCAGGTTCATCATTTCTCTTCTGCTGTCGATACGTTTTTAGTCGATGTTACATTGAAATCTTTTGCTGCATTTTCTGAGAAGAGAACATGAGATTGCAGGTCAATGATAAGTGGCTGAAAGTGATGAACTCAGAGCACAGAGCGACACTGTGTGGGCAGAACCATGTTTTTATGATTAGAATAACTTTCACTCAGTTTTTCTATGCAGCCTTGTGTAATCTTATGAGGACACAGGTCACAGCAGCTAGCTTAGCAGGAGCTATAACGCTCTCTGCCTTTAAATGTGACGTCTTCATTGAGTTTGTTATCTCCCTCCTGGCAGTGTTCTGCGTGAATGTGAAGACACAAAAAGATCTGCAAGAATTGAAATTCCTGAAATTGACTCAACAATCAAACAAAGCATTCATTTTCTGATGTGAGTGATTGTCAGCTATTGTAATCCTTCAAACGGTCCCTCCTGTTCCTCCCTTTGTGGGCTAATAGCTGCTATCCAGATGCTCTTTCACAGGAATGTCACCACTGGCCTCCCTCACAGTTCCCTTTTCCTCCCTTTTAAAACCTCATCATGAATATTTATGAGACATTTAGCTAATTATTTTCCTTTGGCAAAAATGCATTTGGAATACAGAACAGCAGAGAGGAGAAAGTAAAAACAGCTGAAGGAGGATTCATCTTTGAGATGAACATTTGAGTTCCTGACGACTCAACTTTTGGTGCTTCAGAGTGGAGGAAACAATGATCAGTGTCACTGTGACGACAGAGGCTGCAGTGTGTGAAACAAGGAGAGAAAGGAGAAAGGCAGCGCAAATAAGGTAGAAAAGTGACAGAATCACAGGTGAGAGTTTCTCCTCTCAGGAGAAGAAGATGAAGGAAGAAGACAAACTGTGAGGGAGAGAGATGAAATGTGAGCTGTGAGGAAGAGGGAGGGCTGTCTGGTCTTCACACTGCTGTCTCACATGTGGACAGAGTGGACAGTTCAATAAAAAGCCTGATGTGTTCACACATAAAATGGCTTCAGAGAGAGAGAGAGAGAGAGAGAGAAAATGGAAAATGTGTCTTGTGAGATGTGTCCTTCAGTGAAAATGATGAATGGGATCAACAGCAGTGTGTTGATGTTGTTCTGCCTCAGTGACACAGTGAGTCAACAGCTGCTTGTCTTGTTAAAAGCCTCTTATCAGGCTGACCGCCCTCCACATATTCACACGTGTGCACACAAACACACACACACACACACACACACACACATATAAAAGTGTAAACCTCAGAGAGCCCCTCACCCTGTCCCTGAGGGTGAGTCCAGACTCCCTGCAGAGGAAGCTTGTTTTACTCAGAGTTCATGACCTCAGATGAAGCTTTGAATGGAGATTTTGAGCTTCTGCCTCAACAATGGAGGCTTTTTTAAGCTGCTCGACTGGGATGGAGGAAATGTTCTGACAAAGTCCTCACAGTCAGACATTCCCAGTTCACCCACTGTACATGTTTGGCTTTACCAGTTCTGTTGACTGTTCAACACAACTCCAGATATAAAGTCAAAGTCATCAATCATTAGTCTGCAGTTTTCTGGTGCCAAACCCCCTGATGATAAACCTTAATGCTGTGGTAGTTATGGATGTATGAGTAGCACAGAAGTCCAACGGCAGAATGAATTATTTTGATCTTCAAAGAACTCTTCTAAGAGCCTGAGGTTTCCTCTCTAATCTATATTCATCAGTCAAATGTCATTACTATTTAATATTTACAATAAAAAATGAATTTAAAGTTCACAAGGTTGGACTGCTGGAGAACTTCTCTGTCTGATAGATGATAGAGTCAAAGTAATAATAACAAAATGGGTTTTGCTTCATTGTCACAGTCCACAGAAGTGATCTTCTATTAACCCGACAATCCACCAACTGACTTGGAGACGTATTGTATTTATAAATGTTGTATGTCTGCTGTTATTCGTAGTGTCAGTGTTTTTAAGACCTCCGTAAAGTGATGAATTATAACTTTATTCACAAAGTCTGACTTCTCTCAGCAGTGAGGTGGAGGCACAAGAGCCGACTATAGAAGTGTCTTGAGTTGAGTGTCGCACTGGATCACCAAATAAAGTGAAACCAGGCAAAATGTTGTTGCTGCAGCTCTGCTCTGCTCCCAGATCAGTCAACAGATTGTGTATTGTCTGGACCATCAGTCATGCTTTGACATCGATGCATTACCAATCAGTCCAGATATATTTCTCTTATGTTTTATGTCTCAGTGCTCACACATTTAACATTCTCTATATCAGTTTCATATTAGAGTGAATGGAGGCAGGGGGGTGTTTGAAAGCTCCCAGAAGGGCTGTTTATATCTCCCACTGCTGATGGAGCTCTTACTATATTGGATGAGGCAATATTCCTCCTCTTCTGCAGAGCAGTAGAAGTCGGGTGTGAGAGGGGTGTGCATGTGTGTGATGAGCACAGCTGGGCAGAGTTTTAACACCCGGGCAGCTGCTTATTTAAGAAATGAACAAGCTGTTAGATCTAGTTAGAAGTTTGAGTGTGAAAGTACGTGTTGTCTTTCTCACTAAAGAGTTTTTTTTCTTTTTCCCATCAGACAGAATTAATTTTCAAAGTATTTCAAGTCAGTTAATATCAGCACGATGTGTCTTAAATCTACTGAACTTGAGGCTGAACTAAATCTTGGGTTTATTCTGTTGTCCTGTAGAAGTCGAGAACATTGAAACACCATCCTGTCTCTGAATTTACAGGAAGGGACTGCAGAAGAAAAGAGTGGAGGGACGAGAAAGAAGAGAATAAAAACATGAGCTTTGGTTAAGGTGTGAGAAATGTTGTGATTTCAGTTAAATGCTAAACAAAAATCTTCCATCTCAAGTCACTGCTGCCTTTTTGTCTTAAAACAGATTCTCTTTCCTGAACATGAACCAAGTGCTGCCAGCGCCTAAATAAAACCATAAAAAGTTGAATAATGCTGTCGTCACTACAAGTGGATCGTGCATTGGTGGTTTTGGTGGAAAACAAATGAAAGATGTTGTTGGTGATCATTTTAGTGACACTTTTGGACCTCAGCTCACCTCACTGTGCACTTCTTCACAGCCAAATCTACTGAAGTCTAAGGACAGCAATCCTTGGAGCACTCCTCAACAGAGAGCAACATGTTGGCACAGCCAGCCTTAAATTCAGACATATTCAGAGTATTAGTCCTCTTCTTGAATAATTATCTTATTTACTGACTGTCAAAGACACACCACAGACACGCTCTCACATTCATTCTCAGTTTGAATTGTTTCTGTTTGGACTTTAATTTGGATGAGATTGTTTTGGTGGAACTCAGGGTTTGTTTTATGGTTTTCCATCAGGGCTTAAACACACGCTTGGATAGTTTTGTTTCAATGCAAATTTCCCTTTTTTCCATGTTTGATCCAAAGACGAGCAACAGCAGGAATATTCTGTTTTGGCAAAGCAGAGAGAGACAAGATGGAACATTTTTGTCCAAGAAACCAAGAAATTACATTCACAAATGTTTCTCTTGCAGTTTCTGATTTTATGAAAAGATATCTGAGGGACTGTATTTCTAAATGTGGCTGACTGGGTGCAAGAAAACTGTGATGCAGTAACTCAGCAAACTGTATGAAAATACATCTGTAAGAAATATCAGCAGAAAGTCGGCTGAGCTAGAGAGGAGCAGAGCTGAAAACAGTCTGTCAGGAACAAATGAGGAAGTCTTACCCAGTTTCTTGAGCTGGATCTTGTGTCCATGTTGGCTCAGTGAAGATAGAGGAGTGGCAGTGAAGACAGTTGTTGTGTTTCACAGGTGGAGTTCAACTTGAAACTGTACTGTAGTTTCAGAGTTGTAGTACTTTGTGATAGATGTTGTTGTTACAGAAGATAAATCTGTAAATGGAGGGATATGTTGTATTTTGTAATAGCTGACAGTTTGTTTCCACCAAAGACAGAGACGTAGTCCTCAGTTCAGGTCAGATGGGAAAGAGGTTTTTCTAAAGAGGCAGCTTATAGAGCCAAGATGTTGACAATGATGTCATCATTCTAGAATGATGGTCATAACTGAGCATTCTCATCATGTGTTCTAGATCCTCCCAATTCAAACAAAGCGTTTTTTCTATCAACCATTTGAGCACAAACACCCACAGACAGTGTTGATCTCTGTATTGTCACAGGGAGTGAACACACTTTGCTCTTGACAGTAATAGGAGACAGTGTTTTATGGTCTGACCCTCCTCAGTCAGTGTCCTGATATATAACATGATGAAATTAGTGAATACAACTGATGTTTGTGTTGAATCAAATCAGTTCAACAATCAGTGATTTGAGCTTTTCTTGCTGTAATTTCTCAAACCTCCAAATGTGTCTGTGATTCGACCGTCATTTATTTGAAGTCCACAAGTTCTTTTGTGCTGCTGTCCAACCCACTTCAGTCCCAGCAGTGTTCAGTCATTTGTTCTTGTCCAGAGGCTGAACTGGGCTGCATCTCTTTGTCAGAGCGAGGTGAAGAGGCTCTCTGATGACTGTTTGTCTCCTGGCTGCTGCTTGAAATGACTGTGGAGTGTTTTTGCAATCCATTCAGTCCATAATAAGCCCTCTCACATTCAAAAAACCTCCAGAGGGAACTTTGTGGAGGACACACGTTTGAGTGGAACGAGCTTCAATCAACAAGTAATCCTACAAGTTAAAATGGTTCAAAAATATCCACATTTCTTAACTTCTCTTCAGTTGATGTGTAAAAGTCTTTTCAGAACTGACCATGTCTCAAGGCTCATGTCTCCACAAGGTCTGCACTGATACATTCAGACAGTGTTGTATGGACACAGGTTTTTCAGAGTCTTGTCATGTACTTTTCAGTGAATCTTAATTCCCACCTAGACTTCACACAGCTGACTGATCACTGACAGCAGCCTGTCAGTGAAGATGTGTGTCACTCATCAGTCAAATTAAACAGAAAAGCAGTGAAGTGTGAGAAATCGCACATCATTAGATCCTGAGATTTAAATGGACTTTATCAAGGGTTGAATCAGTCCTCATTTTCTTTGATGCTGGTCTATTTGTGTTGTATCTGGAAGGATTTTTGTGTTTTTTATGAGTAGGAAGTTTTCATTGGAAACTCCTGCATCTGAACTCTCTGACTCTTCTTATTCCTCTTTGGTTTTGCTGTCATGCTGTTTTGTTTGAACTCATCAGATGTGAAGACAGTGTGTTAATGGAGGAGGTGTTATTAAAGTTTGGATGGAAAGAAGGTCGACGTCTTTGTGGAGACCAGCACTTCTTCAGATATCACCATGGCTCAATGACCCATGGGAAGTTATAATGTAGTGAGGAAATGGAGTGAAAATGGACTTTTCAGTCAGTCGGCCTGCAGCATCACTCAGGAACAATTTCACCAGCCCTCCAATAAACCAATTATTGCAACCAATGGTGGTCCAGTTTTTCTGCTGTCTGATGATCCACTCTGCTGAAGATTTTGCTGGAGCACATTACAAATCACCCGAGGGTTCACACAGAGTCGAGCCAGAGCAGCAACACTGCTGAGTTAATGCTTTAAAAGCTTCCAGAGACTCAACAGGGAGAAGCAGCAGGCAGAGGGCCGGTGAGGTGGAAGCAAAGTGGAACAGAAGCCAGTGAAGGAGGAACAAGAGCAACAGGTCATTTGAACAGAACGCCTTGTTATGAGAAGGGATTTTATTTGATGTGTGTAGGGATCAGTGGACAGACTGCCAACATGTGACCCTCGTGTCCTGTCTGAACTGACACTCCAGTTCAGACAGAAACACTCGGCAAGTGAAACCACTTGGAGGTCATGGAGGTCTGAACAGGTGATGCAGCAGAACAGGAGTGATGGTTGGATCAAACTAAACGTATCAATGATTCAGTACCTGGATCTGACTTTTTCAGATCCACGTCATCATTTATTTTGTGTGAAACACACAGTAAATGTCCCTCAGTGTGCTGTGTGTGTGTGTTTGTGTGAACATGAATCTCCTCTGATGAAAAAGAAGACAGACGTCTCTCACAGTAGAACATTTGACTTGAGATGGAGCGTCGTCTCTTTCTGTCATTCTGACTCTTCAAAGGAAAGATGTTTGCTGTTCATGCTGAACTGCCAGTGGCTGTTTCCAGTTTGGCTCTGTCTCCTCCTCTGCTCTGTCTTTGCCTCTCACAGTCTTCATGACAAGTTTCCAAACTTTTTCTTTCTCCCTCCATGAATGCAGAGCCGCTCGTGGGCTGTGACACTCTCACCTTTCTGTCTTTGTCCTCCTCCCACCTTCTCTCTTTTCCTTCTCTTCAGCTCAAAGTCATTCAGTCTCTCCAGTTTGTCTTCTCATTTTGTCTCAAAGAAGTGGAGTGCAGTGTGTGGATGTTTCTCTCATCTTGTGTTTCACTGTGGAGCTTGACTTTCATTTGACCGACTTCACACACTCTTTTCTCTTTATTCATTCTACATTATAATAGTTAGACATGCAATACTTGTGCAACCCTGCCCATCACACAGTCTCTACAAGGCCTGTGTGAGCTCTGTGAGCAGAGAGGCTGAGGCCAACAGGACGACAGAAGATTTAAAAATATATAAAACAGACTGGAAAACCCGCTGAAAGTCTTCATTTCTAATCCTGAACCCTCTGACACAAACTGTGGACCACACATATCAAACATCAGATCTTATCTAATGACTCTTATTTTAAATCGTTTCATTTCAAGCCATAATTTAGACCTTTTTCCTTCTAATTGAACATTAGTAAAGCCAGGGCAGAGTGGCTCTTTCATTAAGCTGTTTCCTGCTAATCATAGTGATTTGAATATCCTGCACCTCGGCGGCTCAGTGGGGAGCTGGGACAGACTCCACACAGAAAGACTGCAGCTGGGCTTTTCACTGCCTTTGGTTTGAACTAAAGTAAAAGCTCGATAATTGTTCAGATTTATAACCAAAGATTCTTTGGTGTGAGGTTGATGTTAAACAGTCAAATTACTGATGCTCGGGTGCAGCTGATCCATTATAATGCTGCAAAGTCACTGTGTTGTGATGAATCTGTAGCAGCTCAAATAAATGTGAATGTGCTATTTCCATTACTTATTTCCAAAAACTCACATTTACTGTGTGTTTTCACAACAGCTGATGTTTGAATGGAGTGAACCTGCTGCTTTAAGACAGCGTTGCATGTTGGGTAGTTTGCAGCTGAATGTTCCAAAGCGAGCAAGTTTCCACCTCATCTAAAAATGAGCCTGCTGTTATCTTTACTACAGAAATGGAGCACACAGAAACTGTCAGTCAAGCAGGAAACAAATCCAGTTTCAGGGAACATGATGGAAAAACTTGCTGAGCCAAAATGGCCGACAGAGAAAGTTCTTCTCAGGTTTGAACACTGAGTGTGTGAAGATGTGACTGAAGGACTAAATGAAGCACCAGCTTTGACTGACTGCAGTGGAAACATACTGGGACAAGAGACACACAGGTGAGATTTCTGCTTCATGTGAAGGAGTTTCCAACAATGAGACCAACTTTGACAGAACAAACATATCAAGATGAATGTTTGTGAGCTCACGTATTTGGATATTCAGCTGAACAAACATGCTGTTATTGGGCTGAAAGTTGTGGAAATGACAGTTTAGTGTCTGGTTGAAAGGAGGGTTTGCTCTGCTTTGAGCCAGTTCAATCAGCAGGTAGAGCCTGCTGTCTGCAGCAGCCATGTTTGTTTGTTTTGTCATGTATTTGTTTGTTTCTGGTTTCTTGAAGTCTTTTTCTTCAGTCGTCATCAGTCTGCTGTGGTGTCCACATCCCCGCAGAGTTAACACTGTGAAGTTTAGAAGAGAGACCACATGAAAAAGCCTCTGAGTTCTGCCAAACAACATTTTAATGGTGGTGTCATTAGTGTGTTTTCTAACTGTGTGGCTTTAATTGTCTGGGTATGAATCAAATTTCAGTCTGTTTCTGACCGAGTTTCTGATGTAACAACATTCATTTCCCAAGAGCAGCTTTAAATGAATGAGCCTTCACATCATCGGCTGTTTTTCTTCACCTGTTGTTGTTTCAGACGGCTGAACACTGAGACCACAATCACAACAAAATCCCACGATTCTCCTTTAACTGGCTGTTGATCATCTTCTCTCCTCCATTCCCTCATTTATGAAGTGACACAGCAGCTGTTGGTTCACTCACAGCAAAGAAACCTCATGCTGTGATTTAAAGGCAGCGAGGTTCAAATTCATTATTTCATCTCTATTAATTCACTTTTTTTTTTTTTTTTTTTTTTTAGAGTTGAATTGGCCTCACAGAGCAAATTTAAAGTATTTTTCACATCACAGTAGAGACAACCAATCTGTTCCACTATCAGCAGTATCTCCACTTTTAATCAGTCAATGCAAACCTGCTGAGCAACAAACTCATTCTCACCTCATCCAGTTTATTCACATCTTGTTGAGAACATGCTCACTAAACCAGACAACCTCTTTGAGCTCTCTGCAAATGAAATACTGGACACACAGAAGTTGGAGTTCAGTTCACCAAACCTTTGTTCAACAGTCCACACAGTGTGTTTCCTGCCTGTGTCGTCCACTGTCGAGTCTTTGAACCCCTTTAAAAAAGCGGCTCCCTGCTATTCTTAGTAAGACTCCACCAACCAACCCTGCTGTCACTCACCAGAAAGAAAGACATGAAGGAGGAGAAGGAGGCCATGTTGTTCTCCCTCTGTCAGTCAGCACAGAGGACCCCTGCCCGGGCTGAACCATGCCTGTTCAAAACACCTGTCCCCTGCAGACCCCTGACATTTGTTTCACACTCACATCCAGTTTTCCTTGTGAATACTGAAATGCTGAAGGCGGGACATTTCTCATCACTTCAAATCAAAGCAGCTTGAGGTTCACGACTTTGTCGTTGAGGGAAAATCCTCTTCTGTGCTGCTGCAGTGAGTTTAGACTGTAAAATCAATATTAGTACAAATCTTTTCTCCCTAACCTGGAAACCAGAGCACCAAGACTTCAGATTGATGATGTCATCAGGTGACACATTGAGATATTCAACCCAAAAGAGTGTCATGTGCAGGTCTGCACGCTCACAGCTGTGAATCAGAAAATGTGCCCATCTCACAGTAAAATCAGCTGCTGTCACAGTGTCCTGTTGTTCATCACTCTCTGCCCACAGAGCAGCTCCAGGATCTGTCTCTTGTTCACAGTGTGACTTCAGTCTCTCTACGGTCACAGAATAGAATTAGTGTGTGTGGACTGAACAGTGTAAAAAGGCTCTGAAGAGGAAATATAATGAGGTGGGTTTGTTCTTACCTGCAGTGACCCGTCTTTGATTGCAGCATTGTAAAACTCAGAGATAATGTCTGTAATTATAGACTCAGTTGGACCCGTACATTTCCCATGATGCTCTGCGTCACGCGATGTCGACTACTTTAGATTTTTGCTTTATGTTTTGTAAAATGATTCCCACAGCAGGTAAAAGCTGCCATCTGCACTCATTACTAACAGTTGTGTGTGTGAAGCTCTGCTCATCAGTGCAGTTTGTTGCATTGAACCACGATTCAAACCAGAACTAGAACCAGAATGTGTTTCTGTTTCTGTTTCTTCTCAGCAGTTGGTCAGATTGGACTGAATGAAGGGCCGTCAGCTTTTCAGGGTCCCTCCTGTAGTGGGCAGTTTATCAGCTATAGAGAAGCTCTGGACTCTCTCATTGAGAAGCTGCTCACAGTCAGGTGTTGTGTGTGTGTGTGTGTGTGTGTGTGTGTGTGTGTGTGTGTGTGTGTGTGTGTGTGTGTGTACTTGTCAGGATGTTGATTTGAAAAGTCAAGACAAGACAGCAGGGTCCATATAACTTCATGGAAGTGTCCCTCTGGCTTTCCCTCAGTGTAAAAGCATCATTTCTACCTCGTAGTGAACATCTGTGTGAATCAGTCTGTGTGTGAGAAGCAGCATCTGCTTCAGTCTGTTGATTCAGCTTCACTCTGCTCTTTCTGCTTCTCATTGAAGTGAACAATCTGCTCTCATTCTTCTTCAGTCTGTCAGTGCTCTTCATCTTCTGAGTATCATTCCAATCACAGGTAGCTGTTCCACCTCTTCTGTCTTCCTCTAACAAGGCTGCTGATCGTTTATCATCGCTGCTGTGTTTGACAGAGACGCTTCATGAGAGAGAACTAAGTGGAGGAAATGAATTAGAAAAGCTCCCTCATGAAACGTGAATCAATTTGTCACCATGAACAACGACTCTCACAGAACATGTTTGTACTGGAGTTACTACAGTAAAACAAATCAGGAAGTCATTTATTCCTCCAACATCTGACTTTGTTCCATGTTTCTTCTGTCAGACTGCAGCTGGCTGAGTGTCAGCATACAAAGACTCCACAGAGGAAAAGTGAAGCAGCATTAGTTTGTCTCAGAGATCAGCATGTATTACCACTGTATGGTCCTTTGAAGGTGAGGAGCTGCAGGAAGATATAATGAGTTCAATGCTTTGGCTCGTACATCCCGAGGTTGAGCACAAACTGAACTTTTCATAGTTCTGATAACAGCAGCTTTAAAATGTAAAGTGCCTGAAAGGTTGTGCTTCAGTTCATTGGAACATTTCTAGCTGTCAAGGATTCGGCCTCAGTGAGAAGGAGAGTGTTAAAGATGCATTTTGTGTGATTATCAAAGACTTTGAGGTCAGATTTCAGAGAGAAATGACCTCTGGCAGATTTCTTTTCTCAGAGGGAATTCTCAAACATGTGTTGGTGTTGGCAGCGGAGAGCAGATCATATTTCATGTGGCCTGAACCAGAATCATAGTGAAGATGTGGGAATTACTCAGGATGGAGAATATCTGCCTGAAGAGGCGCTGAAGCTCTCAGTCTGCTGTTTTCTTGAATGTTCTCTGCCGTCTCTCCTGTGAACTTCCTCACCTCTGACTGGATTTGTCCACTGAGGCAGCAGAATAAAAGGTGTTTGGTTCTTGTGGGGACAGATGGGCTGCAGGTGTCTCTCTGTTAGGGAGCAGCTCCATGACTTTACTGTCCATGCTCAGATTATCGTGGCCTTGACTCTCCAAGAGGCTGATTGCAGTTTCCTGTCTGGTGTTTTCCAGATCATCAGGACATTGTGACCAATTCTTCCACACATGAGAGTTTGTGAAGCTCTGACTGGCCTCAGAGTGACAATTACACTGTTGATGATGGAGAAGAGAAAAAATTTTACAGTCTGTCTTCTCTCTGTTCTCTCTTCTAGGTAAGACGACCGTGTGTGTGTGTGTGTGTGTGTGTGTGTGTGTGTGTGTGTGTGTGTGTGTGTGTGTGTATGTGTCTTCTGCTGGCTGGATGATAAAGACTCGACCTCCTGCTTTGTCGTCGTCCTCAGAACTGACAGTAAGAACAACTCTGATATTTCTGAAAAGTCAAACGTGATTGTTTTGGATCAGCTGATGATCAGCTGATGTGATCTTGTGTCTGGTCAGAAACTCTCTGAATAGAATCTGAATCTCTCCCTCACTGTCTGTTCTTTCATGTATCTTCTTTAGAATGAGGTGATGCTCCACTGATTGCTCTCTAATTAAACTGTGATGAACAGGTTGATGTAACTGCTCAGAGTCCTTCTGCTCCTCTTGCTGTGGCTCTGTGTTCAATAGCAGAAAGCTGGTTGAGGCAGAGCTGCTGTCTCTTTAGTCTGAGATCTTCTTGGTTGGTTTCCTGCTGTCTTGTGTTTTGTTTGTGTCTGCAGTCTCTCGTCCAGCTCTCTGCCTGTTGCTGCTTCACAGTTGTGGCACTCAGCAGTGAAACAGACTCAGTCTGTTGCTCGTATGGACACACATGCTGGAGCTGTGAGTGTCTGTGAGGCAGCAGTCTGTTTGGAAATGTCCTGTGGTTCTGAGAGACTGCTGATGCACTGAGACATTAGACTCTGAGATGTTTGAGTTGTTTCAAACTCATAAAAACTGGGATCTCTGCTGCTTTTTGTTCTTGCGTGGATCTGTGAGTTCTGACTGGAGCTCTGGAGCCAGACACTAATGATGAGCCAGCATTAATAACTGCTTCCATGGAGTCTAATTCAGTTGTTCGTTTTTGTCCTTGTCTTTCTAAACATGATCTGTGTGAACAGAGAGCTTGGAAATGGGCTCAGCTGTTTCTTTATGGACCTGCAGGTTTAGTTTGCTGGATTGTGTCTTTACCTTCTGAAAGCTGAGCATGTTGCACCTTTTTATTGGCTTCTAACACATCAGGGGTATCAAACTATGTGTCATGCATCTCAAGACAAGTTTTTGTTCCAGCTGCAGACCACAGCAGGTGATTTCACTGATTCCTTCTTCTTTGGCTGCTTGAAGGTGTGATTATCAGCTGTCACAGGGTGAGAAAAACACAATCATTGCAAGAGAAGAACAGGAAGCATGTTTTATTCTGAAAGATCCACGTTTCGTCAGGAAGGGTTTATTCACCTGAGGAATGTGTGGATCCGCTCATCAAACCTCTGATTTTTGGAGATGTTCATGAACACTGACACACACTGTGCATTCACACCACTTTAGGCAGCAGCACTTCACACTGAGAGTCATCTCAGACCATCAATATGCTGCCAGATATGAAAACTGTTTGTTTATTTCATATTTATTTTTGTTATTCAGTTCACGAACATGTTGAGCTAGTTGTGCTAACCGTAGCTAAATGCTAACCCTTTGTTGTGGCCCAGCAGCAGTTGCAGCAGTGTGTTTGCCTTCAAATTGAAACTCTGATCATTTCGTCTTTTTTATTGTCTGTCGTCTCTTCTTGCTCTTCTTTTCTCTTTCCTCCACTCTCAGCTTGTGTGGTCAATACATACGTCAGCTCTTGAAACAACGCTGATTATTATCTGTGCACTTGAATTCTTTGAGTAATCGTTTCAGCCGTTCTCTATATTTCACGCCAGACTTCAGACTTTAGTTTTTCTTCATTTTCTTTCCTCTTTGCCTCAAGCATTTTATCTCACTCACTGCTCCTCCTCCTCCTCAAACTAATTACCAGGACCAAGACTCATTTTTTATTTTACCTTTAACCAAAGTTTGCTTCTCAAAGACAATCTGAATGCAGCATAATGGGAGTGACAAATGAGATGGAACTGCAGCAGGACTGAAAGTAATGAAGCCCTGATACATCTATCTATCACTGGAGAGAGACGGAGAGAGAGAAAATAGAAGAGTTTGTGAAAACACAATCAGTGAGATTTCTCCTCTGCCCTCCTTCACTGGCCTGCTGACAGACTGTGTCTGAACATCATGGAGGAGACTTTTGGTGGTCGAGTCTCAGTGAAATAAAGAGTAACGAACATTGACCTTAAAACCTAAAAACTTTCCTCATACATTGTTGATTCCACCTTCCATGGCCGATGACGTTCCTGTTCATCAGACTTCCTTTCACATAAAATATTAATTTGAACCTTTGCCACATACCAGTAGTTCTTGGCTCACATGGTGACTGAATGATGGTGTTTAGTCCAGCTGAAGACACTGACACTTACACACATACTGACATTTCTTCCTCACCAGCGCAGCCTGCTGTTCAGGTGGGTGGTAGGAAGGCGCTTGTAGCCATCATGTAAACAGGAGCAGCTGGTCCTCTCACAGGCGTCAGGAAACAGTGTGGCTGTTTGCAGCAGAGCAGAGAGAAGAGCTGGCCTTAACTCCCTGCAGACTGACAGCTCCCTGAGAGTCACACACACTCTGGCTGCAGACAGACTTTAGCAGGGAACAGCTTTTTGTTGGCTGAGAGGAAGCAGAAAGCTCCCATGTGTAGATAATGAAGTTTGATGACTTTGGTGAAGCCTTTTTTACTGTGTGATGGTTAAATGTGATGAGCAGCAGATGGAAGTTAGTGTTGTCTTTTGAGGGATTTTTACATTTCCAGAGTACAGCACAGAGTCTGACAGGACTTTTGAACAGTAATGTTACCTCACAGCATGTTGAGATGATGATGACTGCAGAGAGTCCTGCACATTTTATGCTGAATCACACTGATGCAGACAGACGCATAAATAAAGACATAAACACTTCAGAAAGCCCTGATGTCTAAAGCCATTAGAAATGCAATCTGAATGTGTTTGAGAACGATGAGCTGAGGTCACTGTTTAACACGTAATGGCTTTAATGTCACGCACTGTTGTCTTCCCAGAGAGAACTTTAAATGAGCCACACTGAATGCTTCATTTGCTTTGAGGTCCTTTTAGCCTTTGGATTCAGTGTTAATTAGAGGCCAAATGAAGTGTGTCAGAGAGATTAGAAGAATCTCCTCCTCCAGGTATCACCACCTCCACTAAACACAGCCAGTGTGTCACCAAATGTCAATGTGCCTCCATGAATATTCATTTGAATCAAATTACAATTAATGTGTTTATCTCACTTTACTCTGATAAACCTCATATTCAGCCCAAGTAACTCTTTCAGCAAGGGCCTGACTGGCAAGTTAGAAAAATATATACACATAAAAAACAAACATAAAAAAAACTCTGACTCTGCAGTAAAACCTACAGCCTGAGTCATTTTATATTATCCATCCAGTGGACACCTTCAGATAAACCACAGCCCCTAAAACACATCCTGTTTAAACTGATGTGATTTCCTGAGTTCATACCACTCAGTGCTGACTGGAAACTGAAATAAATAATTGTGAGTATCATAGAATCTCCCAGCAGCAAAGATCAGGACTCGTCCATATTCCAGGACGCTCTGCTCTCAGTCATGTGGGATTGAGCTAAACCTCATTCAACCTCTGATATTTTCTCTTTTTCTTTGGAGACGACATCTCAACTGACATCCATCCATTTTCATCATTATCACTGTATTTCAAAACATCTGTCACACTTTCATCTTTTAAAGTCTGACAGTCAGATTCTGATCCTGAACCTTTTCCTCTTAAATGTCAACCCTTCAAGCTGAAGAGAAAGTTATCAATATCAGCATCAGCATCATTCATTTGTCAGGTTTCTGTGGACGTGTGAAGTGTCATCAGATGTGACAAATGCAGTGTGACTCCTGCTGCAGGATGTGAGGCAGATAAGAAGCAAAACAACACTTTAAAAAGCTGCTCTGCGGCTTTAAACCTGTAGAGAGAGAAGAAGGAGAGTTCAGTCAAGTGTCAGAGAGCAGTGGAGGGAGACAGCAGCAGGACCACCACTGCAGGCCAACATGTCCATTTAGAAAGGCCAAAGCATGTGCTGTGTGTGTACTGTAGACTGGAATGAGTGTTTAATCTTTGCTGAGATGAAGAAAAAACTGTTACATGACTGATGCCAACACAGAGGAGCAGTTTATTTCTACTGGAAGCCATTACTAAATGGATAGAGGCTGAGGAAAAGGGCTGAAATATGAGGGTCAGTTCAGTTCTCTGTCACAGTTCAGCAGGTTGAACAGCTCTGTCTTTGCTGTCACCTATCAGCTGGAATATGTTCCACATACCTGCTGCAGAAACACTGAGCTGGATTAGACTGTTGGAGCAGGTGAGTGTGACAGGGCAGATTATCCATGCAAATGATTTTCCACATCCTGCTTCTCTCAGCGCACGTTGAACAATGACAGTCAGTTTGTCACTCTGACAGTGGAAAGACTCCTTTTGGCAGCAGATGAATGCAGGAGTTTCTGGTGACATCAAGACATTTGTAGCCAATCTGTGTCTTTGCTGCTGTCATAATCTGCTGATAAGAAGACAAAGAGACAGTAATTAAAGCTCTGATCTGAAAAGACACAATTAAAACACAATTAATTGACTATTATCTTCCTGAAGTGAAGATGCTGTCTGCGCTTCATCATGTCAGCGTTGGTTGTTTCTCACTGCTGAAACTGGAGCTGGTTGTTAGTTCTGATTAAAAAGGTGCTGATGTTGTTGTTCTGTGCTGTTGAGACAGAAAATTCAAAGCTTGAGCTCCTCCAGCTCAGTTTGTTGAAATGTTACGAAGGATTCTTTTCTCTCTGAAGGGGAAGGAGAGAAATTCAGGAATAATAACAGGAATACATTTTGTTCATGAGGCAGCTGCTTGAATGTTTCTGTGTGAGTACAAACTACTTCATCACTATTAGTTTGCTCTAAATCAGTTGATGGAAATCTTCTTCTTCTTTGTGACGTTTCTAAAGCTCTCTTCAAATTGCATCAGATGGAAACTCGGCTCATGTTTGACACATTCTGTTGCTTTATATCCAACACATTTCATGCTGTGATCTCACTGTCGCTGTCTCTCTTTCCTCTCAGCCAAAGTAATGATCTGTTGAGTGAACATCTTTCCTCAGCACAGCTCTGATTGTTTGAGTCTCCCACATGGAAGAGTCATTTCCTTCCAGAATGACCTTTGACCTTATTAGAAACTCAGGAGCTAAATCATCCTCAACAAACTCCCTTCATTTCCTCTGAGCTCCTCAGGCTGCTGTGCTGTAGGACTCTTCAGTGAGACAGAAAGCTCTGCTGTGGCTCTGGTTTATCTGCTCAGTAAAGCTGACAGCTGAAGACAGTGTGAGAACAGAACAGCTGACAAAGAGTTTGACAGGAAGAAGAAATGTCTTGTTACATGCAAAGTGCCAAAGGTCAATTACTTTTGGCTTCAATGGAAACTTGTGAAAAAAACTATTCTGCTCTCATATCCCAATCGGTGCCTCTCTGTCTCCTCAGAAGGGAGGGATCATATGAACCTGCAGCAGAGTCACACCTAGATGGATGGAGATGGATGAACTGGATTACAAGATATTTTACAGTTTGAAAGAGTGTCCATGACTGCTGTTGACCCCTGCATGGTCAGAAGATTTAATGAAGCTTAGTACCATCCAATCAGAGAAACAGGCAAAAGTCCACCACATGAAGCCACAGAAATGCTGCGTTTACTTGCATGTGTGACACCAGGTGTCAGCAGTCAGAAAGGCAAATATAATTTCAAGGTAAAATCAAACTCTGCCTTCTGATCTGCACTGCTGACATTGGCAGCACCTGGATGAAAATAGAGCCCTCGCTCTGTTATCACTGAAGGTTCACTGAAACTGGAACCCTGAACAAAATGACAGTTTGGACCAATGAACTCTATAAATAACCTTTATTCTGGGTCAGATTTTGTGAATCTCTGTCTTCACAACAGCACAAAGGTGAGCATGAATGTGGCTGCAGAGGCAGCAGCACAAGCAGCCAGGATTTTACAAACAACATTTGAAGTCCATGCTCTTCTTTGTCTTGTCTGTGCAGCTTGTTTGGATCTGATCGTTCTTCAGGTTGATGAGTCGATCCTCTGCTCTGCTCCCTGTAATCAACTGAAACCTCTTGACTTTACACAGATGATCTCCATTGAACTGATTATGTGACTTTTAAAACCAAATGGCAGCACTGGTAATGATTCAGTCTGACTGCAGGGGCTGAATACTGATACAAACACTGATTTTATATTTATATCAGAAATTAATTCAGATACTTTATTGAGATCTGTTTTGACCATTTTTAGTTTTAGTAACAGCTTCGGAAGTTCTCAGTCTTTCTCTCTCTGTCGCTCTGTTCTGGCTTCTTAAACAAAGCTTGATAAGCAGTGAAACTGAAGTCGTGTTGACTCTTTGGATGATTGTAAGGAGACTTGCTCTGCAGTCAGACATCAGAGTTGAAGCTATGTGGAGGTCTATGTCTGCCAGATTCTGTGTCCAGTCCAGTGCACGCTGCCTCACAAACTCTCCACTTGTTAACTGAAGTGATTCAGCGGCTCTGACACTAAACAGCTGTGAGCTACAGCCAATGGGACGTGGAGGGGAGGCAGCAGATGAAACTCTGCTGCTTTGCTGCAGAGTCAGATCTGAACAGGCTGAGATCTCAGTGAACCTCATCATTATACAAACACTGAAGCTGTTATGACATCATATATGTTCATGACAGATAGAAATGTTAATTATACATTTGCATTTTAATGGAGACATTGACTTTTGTCACATAACAACAGAAATCTTCAGTCCTGCAGATGTGGACTCACTGTCATCACGATCCCAAAAATCCCTCCTTTGTCATCTTTCAGTCACGAGTCACAAGAACAATGAATCCTTTTCCAAATTCTGATCAAATTCAGCAGTTTCAGTCACAGAAACTCTGTTCTCTCTCTAACTTTCTCAAAGGAGCTGAATCTATTTTCCTTATCAGTCAGACAGTAAGTTGGAGGAAGAAAAGAGCAGAATGAATGGAAGCCGACATACATAAAGGATGAGGAAGGTGTTGAGATGGATTTGAACAAAAGCTTGGCATCTGGAGACGAAACGGTCCTCCTGAATAAACAGAGCTGTGGAAACTGTGGTTTGAGAATTTTAAAGAGATGATCGGAGAGAGAGAGGTAGAGAGACTGAAGAGGGACAGAAAGATAAAGACAGACAAAAGAAGATGTGAAGAAAGGAAAGAAACAAAAGAGAAAAGAGAAAAGGAATCAGGACGGGCCTGTAGAGAGAAAACAACATTATTTTTAAACTTCATTTGTCTTCTTCTGTGGTGGTCAGCTTCATCTTTTGCCTCTCCAGGGCTCAGCTGGATTATATGTATTTAGAGCTGCTTTAAATGAATAATTCCACTTCAGTTCCACCAGAGAGGACGAGGCGTCCAGACTGCATCAGATATCTGACATTTAATCTCACTTCATTTGAGGGTTTCAGTCTCACACGTGCTGGAAGAATCACTTGTTGCCACGGTAATAAGTGGACATTTTCTTCTTCATTCAGACAAACTGCTCAGTGATTTAATGTCACACTCTGACTTCCAGACTTCTGTCAGTGATCATATGATGTGTGCAGGTGGATCCAGCTCAATGCTGATGAACAGAGGCAGCTGAACTCCCCCTCCGCCTACGTCCATGACACAGACAGCCTGACACTTCACATGTATTCTACGACTGATGACAACAAGCTCATTGTCTTCCACTGGTCATTATTATTAAGTTCAGAGTCATTTTCATTTACTTCAGTTGAGCTGATTTCTCCAACATGTTCTGAAGATGTTAATGTGCTGTGAATGATGAATTGTCCTTTGTTGTATCAGCACATTGTTTCATCTGTCGACTCAGCCATGAGTCTGTTCCTGTTTACACTTTCTTCTTCTTCTGTTTGTGAACTTCAGTGCCGTCTTTCTGTCTCTGTCAGAGAGGTTTGGTCAGACGATGGAGATCAGTTGGGCTTCTAATGTCTCTCCATGGTGTGAAATGTATGAATGAACTTGAATGAGGAGCTTCACTGTAGTTCAGTCCTTGTGTGGTCTGAAGTTTCCTCTTAATCCAGATTATATCATAGAGATGAAACACTCACTAAAGTCTCATTAGTATTTAATGTTCATCATGAATTATTCACATTCTCAAGGCTGGAGGATCTCAAAGAAGAACTGCTGGAAAAATAATCAGTCTGATTAATCATGACAGGAAAAACAAATTCAATATTAATGGACTTTAGTCTGATTGAGGATGATCAGAGAATACATTTCAGACATGGATTAGCTGGAAAATCCAGTAGAGATGAGAAAACCTTGTCTGGACCCCAAAGCATCTTTTAACAGAAGGTATGAGAGCAGAATAAGATGCTCCAGCCGTCCTCTGCTCCCTTCAGTCTGCAGTCTACACTGTGTTGTGTGATGCATCAGTCCTGCTGTGACGTGTGTGAGACTCTGTCTCTCATCCGAGGGGTTTGTTCAAAGCAAAGCCGATTGAAAACACACACAAATCCAGTTTATATCTGTTTGTTGACATGTGTGAGTCCACCACCAACAGCAGCCTCCTGCACCGTTCAACACTGTGACAAAATGTGTCTCTGCACTGACATCAGTGCAATGAAATTAGATTTCATGGTTCTCCAGATCTGGAGGTTACCGACACACAGAGAGAGTGTGTGTGTGTGTCCACTCAGCTTCGTGTGTGTGTTTGTGTGTGTGTCTCCGCCTCTCAGCATTTGTGAGTGCTGTCTCTGCTTTAACACAATTCACTGTTGGTGCTGATGCAAAGTGGACAAAATAAACTCTGGAAGAAACACAGTGATGATTTCAGCTGCTCAGAGTTCAACTCAGAGATGAACAGTGTGAATTTCATGTTGAGGTGAGTCGTGGTGATGAGGCACGGTACTGAGAGAGGTTTGATGAGTGTCTGTCTGCAGGCTGCTGGGAGAAATGACTGCACACATACAGAGAGATCATTTATTTATTCACTGATAAATCGACCACATGGAAACAAAACATCATTCCAAAACAAAAGCACTGATCACCATCGAACCTGTCGGGGAAGCTAAAAATAGCAGCGCTGCATTATTCTGTCCACAATAACCACATAATGACTGAACACTCAGAAACACTGAGGACTGCATGTCCAGATGTTCATGTGACGTTCAGGGACTGTGTTGACATTCAGTTGTTGCAGCATGAAATTAATATTTTGGGAGCACAAACTTCCTGTTTGTGAAGTTCCAGCATCTTTGAGTTTCTCAGCTTTATTTATGTTCATAGTTTTAATTTCAAAGCATTTTTATTTATTTTCTGACAATAATAAGCAGCCTCCATCAGCTCTCATCAGTCTGTCGGTTCATGTGTCACTGATGAATCACGTGAAACAGGAAAACAGTCAAATGGTGCAGAGAAACAAACAGTGAGCCTGAAATGAAATGGGATTATCAGTGTTTTCATCAGTCATAACTCACATGTGTGTGTGTGCAGAGTGGAGCAGAGCTGTTTTTCTCCTGCATGTCTCCTCACCTGTCTGATCCTGTTAGATCACAACACGTCTGCTGAGCTGATCAACACTGCAGCCCAGCAGATGGTGAGCTGATGACCGTTCAGAATGGAGGAAATGAACATTAAATCAGCTGATAACAGCAGTGAGATCAGCTTTGACCTCCATTAAGCCTTCAGACTCAGTGTCGTGCCCAGAGGTATTTCCAGTTTGGACATACGTGGTTTCCTTTGAAAGCAGCAGAAGGCTCTTTTTCAAATGAACTGTTTTATTTTTGTCAAAATCACCTTTTTTTTTTTTTTTTTTTGGGCCATTAGCAGCATCTATTAATGGCAGTACATCCTGATCTCAGCCTCCTCGTTTTTTCTCTTCATCTCCCACCTGCTCTTTCATTGCCCACTCCTCTACTCTCATTAACAAATGACATCTTTTCAGTGTTAATAAATGTTGTGCTGGTTTTATCTGGAAAAATGGACTAACGAGCTGATGATGCATCTGGTTGGAGCTCAGCAGAGACAGTAAGAGGCTCAAAGGTTCGACTATCAGGCTGAGGAGCACAAGGTTGATGGTCAGATTTCCAAAGACCAGATGAGACTGTGTGTCTGGAAAAGTAAAATCATCTAGAAACACGTCACTGTAGCTCACAAGGTGACAGTATTTGTTTTAAACTTAAAGTGACTGAGTGGACTTCTACAGTCATACAGCTTTTATTTTGAAATCGGTAGCCTGAGGAAATCAGGCGAGCTGAGTTCCTTTCATTCAGTCCTTTTCAGTGTGTTTTATTTTAGTGATTATTTTCATTTCATCATCTGCTTTGGTCAGTTGTTTGAACTTTTATTGCCTTTTTATTTGCTTTAATACATTATATTCCTTTTTGTCTTTCCTGTTTTGCGTATTTCATTTGCTGTTTTAGTCTCTTATCTGTCAAATTCCTTCTGTAACTTTGTCCATAAAACACATGAACACATCATTTCACCCCTGACTGACCCTTTTAAAGGGAGTGTTTGATTGATGACCATCAGTCTCTCTCTTGCTCTGAGGAATGCTGTTGGCTCCTCTCAGTCAGTGTTCACTGCCAGCTCACACTTCACATCACTTTACACTTGCCAACTTACACCTCAAAGCCTTTACAGACAATCACACTGGTGCAGTGTGTATCACAGCTGTGATGGATGCTGACATTTCACTTCAGAGTACCATCTGTACTTCTGTCCAAACCTTTCCCAGATTGTTAGCAGAGGCCAGAAATGCTGCGACAGCTGTGACTGAAAAGTGACTGAACAGAGAGTTTTCAATCACTGACTCATGGCAGCACTTTGGAGTTTGCTTCCAGTGGACTGTGGTCAGTTTGTGTTCCTCCAACTCCAGTCTGTCAATTTACTGACCTTTATTACTTATTCTTCATTTTCCTTGAACAGCGTTCCATCTGTTGTTGTGGGAGAGAAAACTCCCTCTCAGGACAATAACATCATGTTATTTTAATGAAATCCATTTGGAGAGAAAATGAAAGTGAAGTTCTGTGTTACACCCACCATCTCATCTCCTCTGTTCCTGCATTTTAGCTCCATTAAGGAGAAACGACTTCAGGGTCCACCGGCCACATTTAAACAGAAGGACTGAGGCCGAGTGCAGGAAGGAGAGGAGCGACAGATGGTTCAGTCAACCCTGTTTGTCATCTGGTCACTTCACTGATTTCTAGAGAGCTTCAGACTCTCTCATTGTTTTGGATCTTATTTATTTACAACAGAAGGTCTGAAGAAGAAGCTGTTTGTTCTTCTGTTGTGTGTGATATTCATTTCCCTCCACTTTGTACTTTTGGCAAACAGTTTCTGTAAGTCTTGAAAATATGTGGAGATGTAAATGCTGCAGGAAGCTGAACACACACCTCTACACACACCTGACGGGTCGGTTATCACTCAGTATTTTGCTGTTTCTGTGGAAGATGTCAGATTCTTGGAGCTTTCTTTCTTTCTTTCTTTCTTTCTTTCTTTCTTTCTTTTTAGACAACATTGAATTCAATGTTTGATGCTTCATACACATGAGGATCTGTGACAGAGCTGTGAGACCAGTCATGTGAGCGGCTGAGAGAATATGTATTAATCAGCACACCCTCTGATTTATATTCACCTGCATTCAGCCCTTTTCTACTTTGCTCTGCTGCACTGACATGAGCCAAAGAGCAGATGTGCTTGGAGGCGTCCACACAGTCTGTATGCACAGGACGCACCGCTTCACTCTTTGTATCAGAGTGAGACTCCCTGCTGTTCATGGACAGACCACATGTCCATTGTGTTTTCATTTAGCAGAAGAAAAGACATGAATGAGGATTCAAAGCTTCTGACAAGTTTTCCTGAAGCCTAAAACAGTTCTTCTCCTTCTGTCAGTCACAGTTCCTCTTCAGAATAACCAGTCTTATAGAAAAGCTCAGCAGGAGCTGTCCGACCACTTCCTGTTGGAAACACCTCCAGAACAGAGTGAACGCAGCTTTAATGGCTCGTAGCTTCATGAGAGTCTGAAGCAGAATGGACGAGTCTTGTCTTCTTGGGAAGTTGAGCTGAGAGTCTGCAGAGAGACAAACTGATGGAGATTCATGGAGGTCAGAGGTGGAGATCATAGATGTGTCTCACCTTTGCTGACTCGTGTTGTTTTGTTTAGCTCTTGTTTGTTATGTTGTTTTCTTGTTATTTTGATTCTTCTTCATTTCTTCTGTCTTCAGTTGGGCTGAGGTTTGATCCAGGGATAAGCAAAGTGTTCATTTCAATCCCAGCATGCTCGTGGCTCTCAGTGCATCATGGACAGTGAGCTGTTACCTGCCTCAAACTCTGCTGCTCTCACTGTAAAAACACTGTATGATCAGAACTTGATGGTCCTCCTCTCACAAGCAAGCACAGCATGAAGACAAAAATCTCTCAACGCCTCCAAGTCGGCCCTGAGGTTCTGAAGTTCTCCTGAAAGAATCACAGAGTTTGAAATGTGCTCAGCTCACAAACACACAGACATCAAGACAATCTGACTGAACATCCTGAGCTGGAGGTTTTCTCACTGACTGCAGAAGCTCAGTCAGAGAACAGAAACTCTGCAGGCTGGAAATGAATTATGAGTGAAGACACCCAGAGGTCAGAAGCTTTGAACCTTGTGTTCAGTCTAAGAGACGAGAGGACGAGACTGAGGAAGGTCAAGATGAATTTTCTGCCTAATGAGGGACTTTAACGAGCTCTCTCTTCATCTGCAGTGATCAGTTTGTTCTACTTCAATCTACACGTGTTAACAGTAACAGATTGAAGTGGATGGTAGATCTGAGGGCACATTCACATGAATCTCATGTCAACTGTCTGATTTTGGGAAAACACAATATGAAGAAAAAAAAACAAAAAAAAAACCTGTTGGCAATTTGTTGTCTTCCAGTACATTAAAGCTGCCATCTGCCCACAACAGAGTTCCTCTTAACAGTCATCTGTGGAACATTTGTCTGCATATTTATGCAATTTGTTTCATGGAGCCTCGATTCAAAGCAGATTTAATGAGCTTTCTGTGTACTGCTCCATCTGTATCTCAATACATCAGGTGTGTTTATGCTGTGTACAGTGTGTGAGTCACCCACGACTGAGGCACATGTTCAGTGTGTGATGGTGTTACAGTGTGTTACACTGGATGACATGTACTCACACTGTACAGCATCATGAATAATGTGGATGTCAGTGCAGTTCTCATTTCCATCACATCGTCTCACTTCTCTGACTGGCGGCAAACTTTCTTTTTCATCATATTTATTTGGTGATTCCACTGAACCTTTGTGTTGTTTCTGCCTTTGTGTTGCTGCTGCCACATTATAATGAACACACTACCCTCTCCTCTGAGTCCAAAATGCAAGTGAGCCGTGTGAAACGAGAGGGGAATGTCAATGAACTTTCCCACACAGTCTACCTGCACCTGAAGGTCTCATGTGTTGAAGCCCCACAGAGGGAAACTGAAAGCAAAACAAATGATCACAGAATGAAATGGAAAATATGCCGGCAGCACAAGTCTGCCTGTGTTTAATTTAACTCCAGTTCTCCAAGTAAACCTTCATTTCTAGCTCACAGACACACTGCACTGCTGCGTCCTCACAGAAACTGCTTCTCTGCTAATGAGCTGCTGCTCCAGTTGGCAGCCAAACTGCAGGAGACTTAAGTGAGAGCTGATTGGTCAACGTCGAGTCGAGTGTCGCTGCCACAAAATCAGAATGACATGAACAAGAGGAAGCTGTTTATAGCTGGTTACACTGAGGAAATTACACCACTAATATAAGTAGTTTTACTGCCCTCAGTGCACATCACAGGATACTAACAAGAGCAGAAATATCAGGAATTTCCAGACATGATCTGCTCTACACACACACACACACACACACACGCACACACTCACACACGCGCACACACGCACACACACACGCACACACACACGCACACGCACACGCACACACACACACACACACACACACACACACACACACACACACACCTACCTGCCTGTATCCCTCTTGAATCCACAGCGTTTTCTGTTCTCTCCCTCAAAGATGTCTCATCATTCGGCCTGAGACAGACTGGATCCTCACTTTGATACTTTCTGCTTTAATATTGACAGGTTTGGTAAAAACAGCTCATCCTCACACTCCCCATGTCCAGACCTTCTCTTACACATGGATTATTGATCACCTGATCACCTGTCTAACACGTCAGTACCCAAGATGAACTCTTGTCTCCTGACACAAAATGACAGTTTCCAATGGACAACTGGGTCATTTGTAAATGATAAATGTCTCAACAAACAATCAGTAAATAGATAAATATCTTTTCTTTCCTGTATTGATCAGGATTGTTCAGTCTGGGATTTCCTCTTCCACTCAGCTACATTTGCAGCCAAACCATGATGGAAAGTTGGCAGATCTGATCAGTGGACCAGTCTTGGTCTGATGCCACCACCATCAGCAGCATTTTGTCCTCCATCTTCTAGCTGGCAGCTGATGGTGGCTGGTGGTGCAGCGCTCAGCAGTACATTTACAAAAGGATGCCACAAGCTTTTCCTGCTGTATGTCACCTCCACCTGGCTCACTGTGTGCTTCAGTAGCTTCATATATCTGCTGTCTTTGTCTTTATACTGTGCATGTGTCTCAGAGGTCACATGTTCACAGATCTTGTCTCATCATGGCTCCACTCACAGAGCTCATCTGGCCCTTCTCAAGGAGCTGAGAGTTCAGACAGTCGTGTCTCTTTGTCTACTACATGAGCGTACTACCTGGAATATCATGAGAGATATTGGTCAGGGTGTCGACACTTTGACTCTGGCTGCTTGCTGACATCAGCCGAGTGTGACTCGAGAGAAAAACAGGAAGAGAAAAAAGAGCTCTGCAGCTGATACCATGAAGCTCCTTCATGTTGCTCTGCTGCTCCTCAAGCTGACTGACGCTTGTTGTCTGATATTTCACTGCTCATCAGGGCAGCATTGATGCCCTTTTCTGGAGGATTCATCCAATTAATTAGGACAAATTAAACTTTGTCATCTTAATGAGAGATTTGTTTGCTTGTTGAGTTCACAGTGAGAGACACAGAGACAGAGAGACAGTCAGGGGAAGACTGAGTGTCAGAGAGCTGTGTTTTCTTTGCATCCTTAATCTCCTCACGTCTCCATTAATGAGTTCACAGTCCCAGAACACTAATGAGTTGTTTTGACTGCTGTGTTGGAGTGAAATAGGACACACACTGTAGTCTTCATCTGTTAAACATGAGAGCCTCACCTACACTTCCACTTTAATGAGTAGAATCATGTTTCTGCTCCAGAAGCATCCAGATATGTCTCAGCTAATAACACACCAGCAGTTGTTTTCAGTGTGTGTTCTGTCAGCAGTGTGTGTGTCTAAACACTGTGTTTCATTTGTAGTGTTCGTCATAATGTCTGTAAAGACAATGGACTCCACCACTGGAAATCCAAATCATGTTGAGTTAATGCTGATCAGTGTCACACCATGAAACAAATATCAGACTGAGAGATTCACCATCATGATGTGTCATCACCCACCCACTCACACACACTCAATTATTTCATTACACACGTTATTAATTGTGCCTGATGACAGCAGGAGATTGGGAGTAATCAGTCAATAATCAGTCATTTAATCAACAGGCTTGAAAGGCCGGTCATCCAATTACCTGCTGTGGTGTCACAAATGAACTTATGGGATGTGTGTTGAATACCAAATGGGTGGTGCAGAGAGCAAGGAGGCATCCAGCTGTGAGACAGAGGAATTTGTTTCAATACTGCATCATTAATGCATCAGTGGATCAGCTCATAGCAGCTCACACATTGAACTGTAGCTCCTGAGTGTTTTCCTTTGGAGGTTTTCAATGCACACTGACTGGGAGGAGACATGGAGGAGCTGGAAGAGGTCCAGGATTTTGAGAAATACACTGATTGGTTTTCTTTGCTTAGAGTCAGATGAGAAGAAGTTTGCTGTCATCAAAGACAAACGATCAGCAGCAGTGAAGCTCATCATACAGTCAATGTGCTCTCCTGCAAAGCAGCTTTGTACAATGATTCAAATCAAAGCAGTTTTAGTTTGACATCATTTGATCAAGTTCACTGAGAAAGTGAATCAATGTTTTATTACCCAGATTGTAAAGTTTAAGATGTGAATTGGAATTGTGAACTGAACTTTTGATGAACTCTCTCTCTTCCTTTCTTTCTGTGTGAGTTTAAACTGTTGATGTAGAAAAACTGTTGAGGAAGAAGAGATGGTGATTGTAACCTTTGTTCTGCAGATTGTAGTTCTTATATTCATCCTGGAAAATGTCCTGAGTGCTGCAGCGCTGCATGTAGTCGCTCGTCCTTTAGTCTGGTCGACCTTTGAATCAAAGAGTGGAACTCTGTGTGAATGTGAATGCAGAGCCGACAACATGTACCTGCAGCAGGTGTTCAATACTTCATTTAAAGAAACCATTATTTATTAATAGCTTATTCCATAGATGAGCTTTAACTGATGTCACCACACAAGTGAAGTGATGCATCACACTGAGTAGTTACTCAGTAATCCCTCATTACTTCCTGAATATCTCACCATTAATGACCATTCTTTTGACCCTCGAGTCAAACAAATGCAGAATGAAGAGAGACGAGGATGCAGAGAGCTGCAGAAAGACTCCGAGTCAGAGAAGATAAAGTGAAAGTGATAAAGAGGGAAAACTTCTGCTTCCATTGATTCCGTCTCCTGTTGACTTTTGTAATTGAATGTCAGCATTCATGAAACTCTTCAGACCGCAAGCAGCTCCACCCTGACAGGTGTGCAGGTGATGGAGCGGTAACAAAAGAAACACAGTGATCGATCAGCAGCTCAGCTGGACGTAATCAGGAAATCTCTTTCAGTGCAAACTCAGCATCAGGTCTGCTGGAACCAGAGGAGACCAGCTCGTCTAAAGTCTCTCTATTCCAGTTTGAAACCTGACACACACTGAAGGTGTCAGTCCAACATGTGACACCCACATACAAATATATCAAAGTGAAGATGACAAAGCTGAACACAGGCAGGATTTATTGCAGGGCTGCTTGTCCTGAGCTGCATCAGTTTGTATCAGTGCACCTCCTTCACTTTCCTGTCAAACACACTGATAACACACACGGAGAAAGCCTTGGGAGTAATTGGGTGGAAAATAATCTAATTTTCATGTTACACACACACACACACACACACACACACACACACACATACACCTCTCCTCCATGGGCTGTCAGACTGTGGCAAGACTGAAAATCTCTCAGGGGAGAAACAGATGCTGGGAGACACACACACGCACACACACACACACACACACACACACACACACACACACACAATCACAATCACAATATCAAATGAAACAAGCAAACATGTAACAGCTGACCTGGGGCCTGCAGTGTGAGTTCATGTGATCTCTGATGTCTGTGCTGAAGCTTTGTATCCAGTCAGTCTGCTGTCAGACTGAGTCAGACTCTCTGTGTTTGACTTTGCTTTGTTGCTTTGTTTTTGTCTGTGGGTCAGGTTCAGCTTCAAGGTTCCTACAAATATTTGTCAGTGCACAATGGACAGAAATAATCTCCAGTTATCTGCAGTTGCTTGAGTTTTGGATTTGAGTGTGAAGCTGATGCTCTTCCCTGGATCCTGCAGCCTCGTCTATATGCACAGTAAAACACAACGTTTGGAAACTTTCTATTCCACAACTGTTCCACTATTATCTGCTGAGCAAGTGTGCAGGAACACTTTCTAAAAATACCACTGGCTCCGTGTGGGCATGACTTTTTATGAATTCCTCAAACAGCAGAGGAAAATGTGATCTCTGTTCAACAAGTCTACACCCCCTCTGTGGATATGAACTGATCTCCACATGGCACAAGCTGGCATTTTGTTCACTGCTGTATTTGTGCTGCGTTTGTGCCTCCCACTGTCAGTTCAGCTGGATATCAGAACACAGGAGAGTCTGACTTTGATATTTCACTGCAGACGTCGATACTCAGCACTGAGACAGAAGCTTCAGGTGTCAGTTCAACATCTCCTGGTAGCAATGATGCTCTGTGTGTGTCCTTTTCTTTTCTTTCTTCAGGAGAGGAATGTTTGTGTGTTTCCTCATTCAGTCTGTTTCCAGGTGACTCCACAGAAAAGCCAGCTCTGCTTTACTCAACGTTTTGCTCTCAGCCATCACATGATGTCTGTGACTGTCTGACGTTGACACTCGTCTGTAATCTGTGCTTGTTGTTGGTGGAGATAGGATGCACATGTTGCAGTGTGGAGGCTGTGTTCAAGAAAACGAGGCAGTGATGTTGAGCACAAACAAGCGGTGAGAAGCAGCTTAGAAATATCCAGTCATAGACATCACAGAGATCGCTCCTGTTTGTTGGAAATTGGAGTATCAATGGATTTGAGAGACAACAAAGGAGATCTACAGGAAGTGAGATAAAGCCTTAAATCCCCCCATTGGAAATAAACAGACACTGACACAAACACAAAACAGCTTCACATACTTGTTGTGTGCCAGAGGCTGTGAACACTGAAACGATCAGCTCCCAGCTGAAGCCCATGAATAAGATGAACAAGCTCTTTAGTTCATCTGCTTCTTCCAGTCAGCCTCCGAGTGAAAGCCTCCACAGTGGCTTCATTCAACACAGGCTGTGCTGAGCTCAACAGGCCTTACCTACAGCCTCACTGATATGGACCTGGTATTTACAGAGAGAGAAGAAGTCCAGCTGCCCACTGACTCTGCTGCTCTGTCACTGAGCCTCCTGAAACATAGAAGAGCCTGATGATGGAGGAGCAACAGGGACGGACTGATTTCCACAGATTCCTTCTTTACCTGATGGACGACAGTCATTGACAGAGCAGATACTGAGGAGGGAAACTCAGCTGAACAGAAACAAACATTCACAGGACGGTTCAGAAGATGACCTCCACCTGAACCTGAGTCAGACATTTCAGACCTCTTTAGTCTGTCTGAAGGGTTTCACTGAATAATTTGCTGCAGTTTTAGACATTTGTCTGTTTCTGTATCAGCTGAAAATATAAAATGCAGTTTGTTCTTTCCCTTTAGAAATACTTCACGCTCTCAAATGGAAGTGAAGTGTCACGAATGAGCTCTTCAAATGTTGTTTTCCTCCTTCACTTCTGACCTGTGGGACATCTTGTCTTTCTGTTTTTACATATGATTGTTATCAGCAGCTTTGTGTGCTGACTGTGGATGAAAAGTCAAAGGACAAAGTCAAGAAGTCCACACTGCTGTTGATGTGAGAGATTTTAGAGACGAAGAAGAGCGTAGAAGAGTTTCTCAAATGTCTGGAGATCCATGAGGATGAAATACTGAACATCCTTCATGCACTTCATGTCTCCTTCAGGACAAATGTCAGCACTGCAGACAGATGGATGAACAGAGGGATCAATCCTGGTGTTTTCTGTGGGAATGTGTCTTTCTTCCTGTTGGTCCTTCCTGGTCAATGTTTGCATTAAGCTGAAATGAAAATGATCAGTGTGTTCTTTAAGCCTCACAGACAGAGAGCCTTGCTCAGCACATTGAATCGCTTCTCTGCTGCACTCTGGGAAATTGGTTTCCTCCATCAGCAGGTGTTACGTGTCTGTGACGAGCAGCAGCAATAGGTCCCGATCACTTCATTTACCTCCACATTTAATGAGAGGTTCAGAAACAGTCAGTGAGTGTGGATGGAGTGAAAGGATACAAACATATCAGCTGCTTTCTGGATTCATGAGCTGCTTCACGTCTCTTTAACAAGCAGCAGAGGTTTTTGATGTTTGGCTCCATCAGTTCACAGTCGATCAGCCTCACAGTTTCCTTTGACATTGTTTTCATGATCAGAACAATATCCACTGCTCTGCTGTCCTATTATTCTGGATGCAGTCGGTAACTTTCCATGTGAAAGCTGCAGGAGTTTCCTGGTTGCAGATGGATGCAAATCCTGTCCCTGCAGCAAATATTGGGGATTATTATGAGCATACTATTATGTCCATATCAATGTATGCTAATCCACTGTCTGCACACACACATACACACACTCTCTCACAACGTCTGAACAATACAGACATTTATTTGACTTTTTCTACATTTTTTATTCAGAATGCCAGAGAGACACAAAATACTTTAAATAAACAAACAGCTGAATGCTGAAAGCTGTTTCTCACCAACTGCAGATGCCAAGATCCGTCTGACAGACCTGATTTAAATGGCAGTCACATATTTCACATGTTAGCAGTCAGGTGTTCCATTAAAGCAGGAAGTGAACATGGGAAATTAATTTAGCATCAATAGTGTCAGTCAGAGAGAGAAGGAGAGTCTGTCTGTCAGCAAGAAACACTTTTACATCATTTCTCTTCATTTCCATTCAGTCACATGTGAGACTGACTGGGTTTACATCACTTCACTTTCCCCGAAACACTGAACCAATTAAATGATTTCCAGTGTGTAAAAGACACAATTATCATATTCTGGATTATTAAATAAGGATTTCACATTCAGAATATCAATAAAACCAGACGCAAATAATGAATAAATCATATAAACATATTCTGCCAGTAGAAGTGGTTCCTGTGCCTCTGAGCACGACTCAGCACTCAGTATAAATACACAATGCAGGTTGTTGTTCATGTGCAGGTGTTTGTTACACAGCTAACAGGCTACAGAGGAAACACTGCTGCTCTGGCACTGATAACTGTGTGTCTTTATTAGTGTTAACACAGTGCACATGTGTGCAGACACAAATTCATCAAAAGTCTCTGCAGCTCTTAAAGACGACTGACAGGAAAAGATGCACATGAGGGAAATGTGGATGCAGTTTGAGAGAGTTGGGACGTCCCCTCTGACTGGGGGACAAGAGGCTGGTATCAGTGCTGATGAGGAAAGTGAGAACAGGTGTGCAGGTGGGAGGAGATGTCAGGTGACCAGGACTGATGAGAAAGTCTGAGGACATCTAGTGGAGAGCTCGAGGATGGCAGGTCTGTGGAGTCTGATGTCAGAGTCACCGTGGACACTTTTATTGTCACAACTCGCTTGTTTCCTCGTGTTTTGGAGCCTTTAGTGGCTCAGCAGTGGAGATAATGTGACACTTTTTAGCCTTTACTGAGCACTTTGGTGGCAAAGAGTGACGTCTGTCTGTGCTGCAGATCAGATCAATAAGGTCTGACTTGACAAGGAAACACAGAGACACAGAAGGACAGTTTATTGGCTTCACCAGCAGCCCTGGTCTTCACTGCTCAGATAACTTCTTGACCTCAACAGGACATACACACACACACACACACACACACACACACACACACACACACACACACACACACACACAGACTCACAGCTCTAATTTGAGAGGAATGCCCTCTCCACCACACTCACAGATAAAAACAACACTCTGTCTGCTGTTTGAGTGACAAAGATGTTCAGCATGAGCACAGAGAGCGTCCTCCATCGCTGACATGTTGTTTACAAGGACATCAGACATCTGAATGATAAATGTGAAGGACAGAGACTGAGTGAGGACATACAGAGGAGACAATGAGCAGCTTGTCCAGCATGATTTCTGCCTTCTAAGATGATCAATGAGTGGGATTTCTGATTCTGTTCATTGTTGATATCTGAAAAATCTAATAGAAATTCAGCTTTTTCAAAACTGGTAGCATCTCTGAGAGCAATAAAACAACAACAAACAAATCAGAGAGCAGGTCTCAAAACATTTGTGACTGTAAAAACCATCTGTGGTTATTAAAGTGAGAGCAGAAGGACAAATGAATGACACCTACTTTGTATGTCAGAGGGGAAAAAAGATCAAATTGAGATTTGAGCTTCACAGTCTTGTTATTGAAAAAATAATGAAGGAGTATTTTCTTTGAGCAGTGGAACAGATTGAATATGGAGGCACCGTGAGACATAATAGCTGTTTATGAAAGAGCTGCTGGTGTCAATATCATGTGCTGATTTTTAGAAGCCTTGCTTTAATAAGAATCTTCTGCAAAGTGAAAACAAGTTTGTGGAAACACTGAGTTAATCTGAAGCAATTGAATTAAAATCTATCTATCTATCTATCTATCTATCTATCTATCTATCTATCTATCTATCTATCTATCTATCTTCTTTCTGCAGCTCTGTAATGGTTTCATGAGCCTCCAGATTGACCTTTGACCTTCTTATAAACTCCTCGTGGAGCTGAAGCTTCTTCAACAAACAGCTGAAGTGGTGCAGGCGCTCTTCTTTCTCCTGAACAGTCCAGCCTCACTTCATTTCCTCTGAGCTGCTCAGGCTGCTGTGCTGCAGGACTCTTCACACTAACAGCTACAGACACGTCTGCTGTGGCTCAGATTTGGCTGTTAAATGAAGCTGTTTGACTGTGGATTTAAACAGCCTGGACTTCCTCGAGGAGACCAAGTGAATCAGTGTTTTTTCGTGTTGAAGTGAAGAGGAGGTTCACCTCTTTGTCCTCTTTGAGCCGCTGCAGAGGTTTGTGGAGATGAAGACACTGAATGTTGTTGTGATGTTTGCACAGATTACAACACAAAGTGCTTCAGCAGAAAATACACAACAGCAAAAGGAGCTCCTGAAAGCTTTCAGTGGAGCTTTTCCTGGCTGACGCTGCATGTTTCCACTGTTTTTTTTTTTTTTCTTGCCTCTCTCCTGTCAGAGAGGTTGTGAATAATGCTCAGTGTTTAGCTCTTGAATCATGCTGTAGTACTCTACACTGAATCAAACTTTAATTAGACTCATACTGAGAACACAAACAACAACACCCACACTTGCTCTCTCTCTCTCACACACACACACACAGACAGGCTCTGCTGCTGTGATGATCAGGGTCGTGCTGGCTGTGTTGTGGGTTTGGCCACAGTGTCAGGAGAGGCTTCAGGAGTGGATGTGATGCTCAGAGAGGTTCAGAGAGACGCAGCAGGCAGGAGGCGGGAGAGAAAACCACAACATCAGGAGCTGTTTTCTTTGCCCAGTAATCACACATGAGATGCATTTATTGATTTTTCCATCATTGCCTTCATCCTTTCTTACAGCTAGAAGAGGAAAACTTTGTCAGGAATTAAACAAGAGAAAAGCAAGTTTCTGTCTTTTTTTTTTATTGTAACTGAGGGAAACAAACTGGATCCTCAATGGAAAATAATTATGTTGCATAGAAAAAAGGGAAAAGGGTAAATTTGAAAAAATGAAAAAAAAAAAAAAAAAATTACAACATTTTCAAAGCTGCATGAGGTGTTTATCCAAAACAAATGACAAATAAATGGTTGAAAAAATCCTTTGTTTTTCAGCCATGTTGGTTAATTATTGTACATGATGTGAATACAGTCAGCAGAGCAGTAATTTGGTAAAAAGCCAGTTTGCCTTTTACTGAGAATTCTAACGCTGGCTGGAGAAAACATCACCTCGATTACTGTGTGAGGCCTTTAAACCACAGAACTGAGCAGAACAACAAACATCAGAGTCGATCTTACTCCATCTTTTGTGATGTCATCAAGCTCGGACGTGTCACTGCAGGTCGTCTCATGTTGCTCTTCGGTAGAAATGATCCTCAGTGTCCTCAGTGTGTCTTTCTCTCCTGTTTGTCCAGTATGTTGCTGCTGAATCTGTGACTGAACATCTTGTTATAGATCAGTGTTGTTGACACTGATTCAGGTTTTGTGTTTCCAGGTATTCTCCTTTATTTGTTCGCTGTTTGGCAAGATTCTGTTTCATGAGCCACTGCCAAGGTTACACACCCACACACACACACACACACACACACACACACAGCTACGTTGCCAGATGTTACCCAGCTGGCTGGCAGAAAGATTCCCACCACTGAAGCAGCTGACTGGCATTAACAGCCTGTAGCCACGGCCAAGGACAAGGAGCAGCCTGTCACAGCAGAGAGGACAGGATGGGACCAGTGAGGGAGCAAAGAGCCATAATCTGTCCCAAAGCTCAGATACAAGATCAAAAGATACAAACAGCAAATCTAATGGAGTCACATGTCAGCAGGTTTGTTGGCCTTGTGTCTCTTTTGGTCCACTGATGATTCCTCACTCTGCACTCAGACACATACAGGAACATGTTTATCAAAGCTGATGTTTGTCTGTAGGAACACATTTATCTCTGCATCAGCACATCAAGCAGTGTTCATTTTCATCCACAAGTGTAGGTCTCAGAGTAGGTTCAGTCGTTCCCTCTTCAGCCTTTCAGGCAGTAATTCTGGCAAATAGACTGATTCAGCGGCTCCACTCTGAATAATTTCATGCTGCGTTTCTGTTTGGAAACAAACATCAAGGGAAAAGAGGTAGATAGACAAAGAGCAGCAGATACTCTGGGTGTGATTGGCTGCTGGAAACTGGCCGTAGAAAGAAAAGTGTGATCCACTCAGATAACAGCTCCACAGCCCACTCCACTCATTAACATGGTGACAGCTGTGAAGGGAAATGTGCATGTGGAGATCAATGAGGATTTGATCCAGTTCAACAGTTTCCCTCCTGACGTGATTATTATCATTATTCAATCTCCTTTGAATAATGATCATCATCTTTAGTAAATCAGACATCAGATCACAGCGTGAGATTTCTCACATTATCAACAAGAAAAGAGAAAACAGCAGAAGATTTGACACAACTCGTCATGACAACATTTCTACACACTGAAGAGAAACAAGAGTTTATCCAGATCCCATCAGGATCTGCACTCTGGACTCCTTCAAACTTCAACTTTCTCTCAAATCAGAGGATCTGGCAGCTGTGAGGATTTGCTGTTTGCTGCACTAAAGCAAAAGACTAACAGCCTCAGCGTTTTTCAGTCCAGAGGCAGATACAACAGCAACATTTCCCTTTTCAGATCCTCATCAGGTTCACCACAGTGTTCGTCACACAAACTCTGTTCTCTCTCAAACCTTCTGAAAGAAGCTGAACCTTCCTTATCGCCCAGAGCAGACAAGAAAAACAGTAGGAGGAAGAAAAGAGCTGAATGAATGAAAGAGCAACAACAAGAAACAGTCAAACTGAAAATTGATTTGAACAGAAAATGGAGAAAATGCTCGACATGCACAAACAATGTGGTGGAAATGTGGTTTATACTTGATAAATGAAAACATGAAGAGAAGAGAGGATGGGTGGAGGGAGAAAAATCAAGTGAGATAAAACTGACAGAGAGGAAAAACAAAAGAAAAGAGAACAAGAAGGCAGAAAGGAAAGAAATAAAGAAAGAAGATGAGAGAGAAAGAGTGTGAAATGTTGATTCATGCAAGTCAGAACAGGCAATATTTCCATTTTTCTTCTGTCACGACAATTCATCTGTCACCTTCTGCAGCGAAACCAGTTTTTCACAAGAACTGTTCAAAGTTCAGGTGCAGTTAACCTTTTTCAGCTCCTTTAAATTCAAATAATGTGCACACAGAATAAAACCTGCTGCCAGTTTCCCTGTCAGCTCGATATAGTGATTATCAGTGAGCCCAGAAATGGACCTGAGCAGCTCTGCAGCAAAGAAAAGGTCCCCTGAGTGTCTATAGAGGAGAATTAGTCAAACGTGTGTTTGATTTGACTCGGGGGTCCAGGTTTCCTCTGGGGAAACTTTGATATTTGTCACTTTACTGTGAGCTTTAATGTGTGTGTCTGCAGGAAGTGATGAGGCCACATCTTAAATCCCAAATATCAATATGAGATTAGAATAATCCTGACTCTGCTTAATACAGGCCCGTACAAACAGCATCTTTCCTCTATTATTTAGTATTAATTAGGAATAAATTCATTGTCAGTGCACACATTAGTGTTTCATTAAGTGAAGTCAGTCTTGTGCAAACTCTTCATTCAGGCTCTGTTTCATCTCTCTAATGCTGCCACCCCAGGGCTCTGTTGGATTACATGTATTTACAGCTGCTCCCTGAGCTTTTACACTTCAATTCCACCAAGATCAGCAGGGCCTCTGGACTTGATCACAAATCCAATATTTACACACACCGACTGGGAAACTTCCTGCATATTCATACAGTCGTATGGTAGCAGTGGTTCACACAGAAACTCCAGTGTGGATGTTCCTGAGAGGAGAGAGTGTGGATTATGTGTCAGGTTATTGTCCTTTTGCTTCAGGTCTGTCCTGATGCTGAACGTTAGCAGAGTCATCTGAATGTGCTGAAAGCAAGTGTCTCACAGGCTCTCTGGCTGCAATGCCTTTCAGGATTTCCCATGTGTTCAGGTTAGGCTGTGGAGCACCAGTTCTCAGATCAGTTCATCGGCTTCTATCAGACTTTAGTATCGACTCCACGGCTCTGCTTCTTGTTTTTAAAGTACTAAACGCTCTCGCTCCACAACACCTCTCAGACCTGCTCAGGGCTTATGAGCCAAACAGGTCTCTCAGGCCGTCTCACACAGGCCTGTTTCAAGGATTAAATGAAGTCTGAGGAAGCTTCTTTTCCGTTTAATGCTCCAGCCTGTGCAGTTTGCCACATGACCTCCGAAGTGCTCCAGTGTGGAGCTCATTTAATAGAAAGCTTAAAATGCTTCTTCTGTGTGTTTTTATGTTTGTGTGCTTTGAGAAATATGATATATTTGTGTGTTTGTGTGTTTGTGTGGACGAGTCGAGGATTGATGAATCCTGAATACCAGCAAGGTTTCATCATTTCCTCTTCATCCTCTTCCCTCATGTAAAGGGGGCTCTTGTCCAGACAGCCATGTTGAGCATCATCATCATCATCATCATCATCATCATCATCATCACAGTGATGATGCACAGCAGACAGATGATGGCTGCCACTGGACTTTTTCATGCATGGAGACGTTATTTCCACCTCTCTGCTGTGTGCTCCACAGCGCTGCTGGCCACCTGTGTGCTTCACTGGATGCAGCTCACTTCCTGTCTTGTGAGCTGTGTGTATCAAATGAACACTGATCAGGCTGCTGATGTGAACCACAGGCTGCACATTCAGTAATTACACGTTTTCAATAAAGGCTGTAGAGTCAAAGTTGATCAGAGTATATTACAGAGGATGTTTAAAAGTTTGGTTTTAATGAGTCCCATCTCACCCTCTTCCAGGTCAGTAGGAGAGTCCTTTCACCTTCACTGTCTTGATGATCTCATAGCTGCCAGTAACAGCCTCCATGATTGAATAGAAAATCAGTTTCTTCATGGTTCAGTCATCACAGCAGACGTTCTTCTGTCAAAGCAGGAAAAGCACAGGTGTCACTAGTTTAGTTGATGATGGCTCAGTTCCACTGAGTGTCAGTCAGCACTGCAGCAGGGCCCAGGACCTGACTCACCTGGATGAGATGCACTCGTTAGTGATGTCATTAATCACAGCTGTGCTTTTCCTGCTGCGATGGTAAAAAGAGCTGCAAGGGTCCATTTCATCACTCTGTGAGTCGAGTTCACTTTGAGCTATTTACTGACATCTTGTTGTTGATTCTTTGTTGTTTGGATTAGCTTATTAGCTTCCTCAGCTCCCCTTCCAGCAGAAGCCAGCAGATACCTGTGTTAGCCTTGTTACCACCTGAGTGTTGGCCTTGTGTTGGAGCTGACAGGTGAGGCTTTGTGTTATCAGACTGCAGTAGATACTGGATGGTCATTATTTTATACAGAAACCCTCAGGCTGAAACACTGGAGAGATATGTGGGGTTATTCAGAGCCAGTGGCAAAAAGTCAGGCCAGTTTTATTTCCATCAGCTGATATTACGCATCACAATTTGCCTGCAGGGGGCATTAAAATCTGTACAGCATCGGACACCCTGTATCCATAGACCCTTGATTCAGAAAGAAACAGTTGTCCAAAAAGCTGCAGGGAGTGGACAGAGTGAGAGAGTGCAAAGACAACAGTGAACAGAGGGACACAGAGACAGACAGAGACAAGAAGAGTCACTGAGTGAACAGCTTGAATTGTTGTTATTTTGGGATTTGGTTCTGAAGGGAGTCATGTGGTCTGTGCTGTCAGTGGTTTCTGTCAGTGAATGTTCCTTAAGGCCTGTTTTCACATTTTGACCAGTCAGATCAACAAACACAGGTGTCACTAATGACACTAACGACTGTCCTGCTCCACTGACATGCAGCCATCGTTAATGTTATTAATTCCACCTGTTGTCTTCCTGTCCCGTCTCAGAGGTTCCTGCAGAGGCAGCTGAGACATGCAGCTCTCTTTAGCAGAAAATATTGGACCTGTTTACACACAGCCTTCACTTTCAAACATGGCTTTATTGGCTGAGCCTCTCATCCCGTCAGCTCAGCTCACTGCAGTCTGCATGCTGATGCTCAGCCATGACGAGCTGATTCAGCCTGACAGGGTTTCCCCTGTACAGTGGCAGCAGTAACACCAGACCTCAATCACTTCTCTTCACTGCCTCACATGACTGTACGGCTGGACTATATAACAGCATGCTGACTGTCATGTCTCACAGACGATGCAGCAGCAAAGACACAGTCCAGGATTTTAACTGAGAAAACTGAAACGACCAAAGTTTGAAGTTCACTCTGATAAAATGTGTTCCACCATGTTTTGTCAGGACAGCAGCAACTGACAACAAAGGATGACAAACAAACACTGTATTTACAGTACACACACACACACACACACACACACACACACACACACACACACACCAATCCTGATCCAACTTCTGCTGTTCCTGTAACATCTGTGACTGTGCCAACAACAGCAGCCTCCTCCACATTTCAGCACTTGATGTTCCACTGAGACACCAGATGGACACAGTTTGATTTGTCACAGAGGTGTTCAGAGGAGACAATTTCATGCTTTAGCTGACTGTGTGTGTGTGAGAGAGAGCGTGTGTGTGTCACTATTGTTGTCATGGTGCAAAGTGCTTAAATTTGTGCTGCAGCAAAATAAGAAAACTAAAAGCTTGAAAATATTTCTTGTCCAAATCTTTCCAAGTCTCTGATGGGGTTTGATCGTCGTCTCTCCTCTTTCACGATCTTATAACGTGTTTGAGTCGACTTCCATCACAGCAGTGTTCCAGTAATTGTTCTTCAGAGTTGCACAGAGGCTGAACTGGACTGCATGTGTTTGTCAGAGCGAGGTGAAGAGGCCTTCTGAGGAGTGTTTGTCTGCTGGCTGCTGCTAGAAATGACTGTCAAGTGTTTTTGTTCCTGTCAGTCGATAATCAATAAGATAACATTCACTCAAACCTCCAAATGGAACTTTCTCAAGGACGCACATTCAAGAGGACCAGAGCTTCAGCTTGTTCAGTTCAGAGAGGTTTGAAGAGTCAGACTCGGATTGTTGAGTCTCTTCTTCATCTGTTCTCACTGTTTGTCATCATGGTGCTGCTCAAGGGCGGCACGGTGGTGCAGCAGGTAGTGTGCGTGCCTCACAGCAAGAAGGTCGCCGGTTCGATCCCCGGGTCGGGCAGGGCCTTTCTGTGTGAAGTTTGCATGTTCTTCCCGTGCATGCGTGGGTTCTCTCCTACCACAGACCAAAAACATGCTCATTAGGTTAATCAGGTGTGAGTGTGAGCGTGAATGGTTGTTGTTTGTCCTCTTGGTAAACCAGAGGGATGATGTGTGTCCCCTCAGGGTCCAGTCCTTGGTCCTGTCCTCTCATATCGTTCCATGTTCTCTGTAACTGCTCCAAAGTTGGACAGCTGTCCTCCCTCTCAGCCTGTCTTCTGACCTCCATCTTCTGTCCTTGAAACCAGGACAAACCTTCACGTCTCCTTCAGTCCTGTCTTTGTCGCTGTCCTGCTGTCTTCTTTGACTGATTACAGAGCTTTAAATAGGATCCATCACAGCAGTTTGTTCCTTTTTTACTGAAAACATTCAGAAGTGTCATTATTACATTTATTTAATGCCTCCAGGTGTGAAGATCATCATGTGAAAGATCATTTGATCATTTTTCCTCATCTGGAATTCATATCATTCATCATGTCTTGACATTTTCTTTGATTTCAGTTTTTCCTAAAGGCTGTGTGCAGATCGGATTTTATGATTTGGCTCCTTGTTTTCATTGATGCATTTCTGGAAAACAGTATTTTGTCACCTTTATGTCGACCTCCTCCACCTCCACTTATTTATTCTTTTCTTCCACCACCTGCTCCTTTGTTCACTCTTCCTCTGCCCTCACTGATCAGCATGACTGACGTTTCATTCAATTAAGAAATTAAAAAAGTTCATCCTCTTTAATTTTCAGTTCATTCATTTTCTGTTGTGACTTTCATTTGCAGTCATCAGAATCACACGTTCATTTCATCTTTTTCCTGTGATATAGAAGAAACGATGGAAGAGCTGAGTTTAGTCTTTAGCTTTGCTGATTCAACAACAAAAACATCAAAATTATCCTGTTACATGAACTCTGATGAACCACAATTGATGATGTTTGTTCCTCTGTGCTGCTGCAGCTGTGTCTTATTGTGTCCTCGTGCAGGTCTGAGATCAGTTCATCAGAGCTGAATGGAAACTCATCATTTGTCAGTGAGTGGTGTTCAGAACAAGATGCTGTCATCTGTTTCAATAGTACAATAACTGATAATAGCTTCAGTTCCACAAGCTAGAAAACACCCAATCCATTGACTGCAGAGCTGAGAGGACAGAGGAGGACAAAGAGAGGAGGAGGAGGAGGAGGAGGAGGAGGAGGAGGAGGAGGAGGAGACGTTCTGTCAGTCTGGGTTTTGTCTTCTATTGACTGTGTTTGAACTGGATTCAGCTCAGACTGAACTGGTCGTGTTATAAATCACTTGAGAGTCGACCTCAGTGTTTGAAGGAGGACGTGTGGGGAAGGACAGGACAGAGTTTGACTGGTTGGACATTTGCTTGATTGTTCATTTCAGGACATGTTGGACAAAAGAGTGAATTCAGAGGAGCAGTGAGTTAGATCACCTGGATGGACAACAGGACATCATAGAGACATGAACACACTGCTGGGTTTGCAGCAGGAAGACAGACACACTGAGACAGAGACATCAGGACATCAGACATCAAATGTTCTCAGTTTGTAAAGACGTATTTTCATGATGTCATTCAAACTTTAGTTAGTTATTTAGTTGAAGTTATTGCAAGGACTTAGTAAGTCAAAGAGCTTTTTTCAGGTGAATTATCAAGCTGGTCCAAAGAGTTTCTGAGTCGTCCAATCCTGATAATTGGAGTAAAATGAAGAACCGCCTTCACTTTCACAGTTTTTGTGCAGACGACCACCTCCTGTACTGTAAAGGAAACCTCATCATTCACTGACTGAACACTCAACTAATCATGCTCACTCACTGGTTTGAAGTTTCTCCTCTTCATCGCTCTCTCTCAGCTCTTACTCGCTGTCCTCACAAGTTTCAAGAGATTTTCTTTGTCAGCGCTGAGTCACCAGTGAGATTTGTTAAAATCTGCTTTTTTCTCTGTGTCCTCCCACTCTCTCCTCCTCTCTTTAGTCTCTTTGTCACTGACTTTCATTTTCTGTGGGAAGTACTCGGCTCCTCTCTCGAGGAAGTAATCTTCTCCATTTTCCACCTCCACAATTCACTCTTGTTCTTCTTCATGGACTTTATTGGGAATAGAGCTGCTCTGTTTTCAGCAGCTGGATTGGCTGGACTGAAGTAAACTGACCACCTTTGTCTTTTCATCCACATTCAATACGACTCTCAGACTTTTGATCAGACTCATGTGTTATGACCTTCTAGCTATTTGTAAAAGACGACTCCACAGTCCTCATTCACACTCACAGTCCTTATTTTGAATGTTACAGGAAACCTCTCTGAGGTCTGGATCATTATTATCAGTCAGTGTTGGACAAGGACACCTGCTGGACCAGAGACAGCCATTTAAGTTTGAAACAAACACATTTTTCCTGCCAGTTTACACAGTTTGCTTCAGTTTAGCTTTGCCAAATAAACAGTGAACAACAGCTGAGGCTGTAATGTCATGTTTACCGACAGGCCGCAGGAAAGCTTGATGTATGAAACCTGGCCAGCAGCCTGTGATGCAGCACACAGAGGATAAACTGCTCTGCTGGTCAGCTCTGTTGGTTTGTGGCAGTCAGTGACATTAATGACAATGATGTGAAGCAGTTAGTTCAGTTCAGTGTGAGAACAATAAGCCTGTAATTAGCATGAATCAAATCTGTGTTTGCTGCTATGATAAGACACAGATGATCACCAGCGCCTCCTTTAGCTCCTTCTCTGCTTCCTTAATGTGCTGAGAACGAGTCTTAAACTGCTGCTCTTAACACTGTAACACCTTTACAATAATGTGCTGCTCACACCACCCCTTCTCCACCTCTGCTATTGTACTGAATGTACGATTAAGATGCAGCACGTTTATAGTTTGTTTCTGAGTTAAATCTGTGCTTCTGTTCTGGACTTTTGCAGCTTCTTCTTCCAGCCTCCTTGTATGTGGGACTGTGATTAGTTTAATCAGCAGCAGCTCATTTGTGTCATTTCAACCTGCAGTCTGCAGTGTCAGCTTTATTGTTCATTGTTAATGTGTCGCTAACAGAAGACAAAGATCAGAACAAAGCCTGCAGACAAAGTCCTCATTTCACAATGAAACGATCAATTATCTGCTCATCTTTCTTTCTTCGTTCATGTTTGCAGTGAAGCACGTGGATGCTACTGGAGCTACAGATGTTTCCACGGTTACATCTCTGCCACAAGTAGCCCACTGATGCTCTGACACATTTCTATGATTGCAGTCCTGCAGAATGTTTTCTGTCAGCCTGAAAATGACTTTAGTTTGTAATGATTTCATGATGGAACTGCTGAAATCATGGAAGAAAATACTCACTTCTGATTGGCTGGCAGGTGTGCATTAAAATGATGTGTCAGCACATTTCAAGCATCGTCATGAAAAATGTCAGAACACAAGTTTAATAAAACTGCTGGTTCCCATGTATTTTTGTATCTTCATCATAATATATATATTGCAGAGTTGCTGCTTGGTTTTGGTCGAGGTGATGGCAGCGTTTGACAGAATGAAACAAAGTGTGAAAGTTACACACCAAAAACACATTTCGACATGGTCGGCGATGTGGAGAGGATTTGGTCTGACAGGAGATGTGGAAGTGAACGAGCTAACAAGTCTGCAGAGACTCAAGCAGACGATCCTCAGGAGAACAGCTGAGGTCTCTGCTTTCCTGTTCAGCCAGTTCAGGAAATATAGCCGATCCAAACATCCACACACGACATCCAGGTTTAATCAAGGATCACATGCATGTTGTCTGCAAACACACAGACTGAACACACTCACTGACACTCAGCAGAGAAACTCAGTGTCAGAGATTTCTTGTATTCTTTACTTTCAGCTTTCCACAGGATTCAGTCCATCGTGAAGACATTTCTTCTGTTGTATAAAACAAAGCTGATATTCACCATTTTGGGTTCATGACAGAGAGTTATTTCACTTTTTAACTGAAGTGAGAAGAACGTTCTGCTGAACGAGTCGACAGTACAGTGACATTGATTTTGTCTTTTCAATCAATGACACATTTGTTTTTCATGTAACTTCATTTATTCCTGATTGCAGCTGTGAATTGATGATCCACCACCTCAGCGGATGTTTTTTCTTCATCTGTTGTTCTGGTTCAAGATGGCTGAACAGTGACACCAGCAGTCCCAACAACATCCCATTGTTGTCTTTTCAGCTGGCTGTCCATCATCTTCCTTCCTCCTCTCACTCATCTATGAATAGACACTGCAGCTGGCGGCTCTCTGCTCACAGCAAAGGAACTACAGTAATGAGAGGCAGTGAAGTGGAAAGAGAATCTCCTTAATTCCTGCTTTTCTATTAACTCTTCATTAATTTTCTTTTTGTTTCGCTTCTTTTCTCCCTGTCTGAGCGTTTAAGACGACTTCTGTTAGTAATGAGACCAACACACTTTAAACTGGATCTGAACCAGAAAGTGATGCTCTGCTCTTCAGACATTTGGCTCTCTGTCAGAGGCAAACTGTTATCAAACCAAAGTCTTAAGGGGATCTTTCAGACGTTTGCGTGCCAGCTGAGAGCTGCAGCGTTGCAGCAGAGAGCTCCGGTATAATCAGAGGAAAACAGTCATAAATCAAGGCTCTCTGCAGAGCCACAGGTAATCAGCTGGGGTCTGCTGTGATGGAAACCACTGGGATGGAGTCACTAGAAATAGACAGAGGAGCTCTTTATTCAGGACAGAGATCAACAGCAGAAGAAACTAGAGCTCCAAGAGTCATTAGCATCAGAGTACAAGTATCACAGAGTATCTGCAGCTTTACTGTAAATGATCCACTTCTGGAGGTCACAGCTCAGAGTGCAGAGAGTGCTGTGTAATGTGGTGTCACATTTAGAAGTTCGATCAATGCAGATCTGTTCTGAGCTGCATCCTGATACTTGATGGATGGAAAGTCAAGCAGTGAACTTTCACTTTCAGACTTGTTCCATCTTACAGTAACTGGTCAGAGTCGGCTGCTGTGAAGGAACCAACAACTGGTCAGTGAAAAGTTATCTGACAGCTATATTTGTGCATTTTGGTTGATATTCATGGAGCTCAAAGGATGAATCAGAGGGACTAACGTACTCATTTGGCTTTGTTCACACGTGCAGTGTGAGGTGTGTGTGAGAACATTATGGTCTGGTGCAGCTCCTCTCTGGCAGGTGAAAAGAAGCAGCTGGAACAGATCATGTGGACTGAAGAAGAAATAGATTTGTCTCCAGTATCTCAGAGCCAACAGTGGAGTTTAGCTGTGAACAGACTGCAGTGCAGAGAACTGGACATTGCAAAGTAAACAGAGAAAACAGAAAAAGTGAACAAACTTTGTTTAGAAAGCAAACAGGAAGAAGTGGAGCAGAAATATGTGGGAACACAGATCACTGCTGATACACTGAGCAACAGTGTCTCCATCAATTTGAAGTGATTCTCAAGAAAAGGTTTTCTCTGACACTGATAGTTGTTCATTGATGCAGTGAGGACAGCAGTCTTCTCTGCAGAGCTCTGTCTCCACAGTGAACCAAGCTCTGCTCTGCTGCTGCTCTGTCTCTGTCCATGGTGCTGACTGGGAGGACGGATCAGCTCACTGGTCTCCAGTTTGATGCTGCTGTTTAAAGAGGAACTGAACACTCCCTGAAAATCTTGTCTTTGCTGACCTCTGTGGGGCTTTTTTCCTCTTTATTCAAGAGTGAGGTCTTTCATTTTGAGAGCGTGACTTATTGATTTCACATTGAGATTTTGTCAAACCCTGCCCTCACTATCACTTCTCTCCTGCTTCTGCTTAAACTGTATGATTACACTCAGTTGCTTGTACAGAATTCTTGCACTTCAGCTTCAGCCTGTTTCTGTGCACAAATCTAAGCAGAAGGAAGGGCCCTTTGAGTATGAGGGCAGCGTTTTACAAAATCTGAATGTGAAATCAATAAGCCATGCTCTCAAATTGAAAGACCTTGCTCTTGAATAAAGATATGAAAAATGTCCCGCAGACCTCCTTATAGAAGATTGATGGAAGCTCTTTGTCCAGAAGCCCCTGGCAGCCCCTCCAGGACGCCTGTGAGGAGCTGTAGTGAGATGAAATGGAGCAGAGTGGAGGGAGAGTTTTGTTCATGGACTGTTCATCAAGAGTCTCCAGGGAAGAAGAATCACAGCTGAGAGTTTCTGGTGGGAGATGATGTCATCTCTCCTCCTCACAGTGCAGCAGCACGTTCACCAACGTTAGCTGGAGGCTTTCACACTGACACCCAAAGCTTTGCTGGAGGACAGAAACACTGTGGGCTGGAAATGAATTATGAATCAAGACACTTAGAGGTCAGCGGCTTTGAACTCAGGCCTCCGTATGATAATACATGAGTGGACGGCACGCTGTAAAATGAATCAGGATTTTCTGTCTAATGAGGGAATGAAGTGAGGAGGACGTGTTTTCACCTTCAGTGGTTCTGTCTGTGATTGCAGAACTGTAAAAGCTGCAGAGACTGTCTGACTTTACAGACTGAAACAAACTGCTGCATTTGCCTCCTTTCTTGCATCACGTGATGTTAATGTCTCCTTCCAACACTGGTAAGATTTTAGTATTTTGCAAATAAATTAATGACACAAGCTAATGTGAAATAATTTTCGACCATCTGCCCACAAACAGTGACTCATTCCAAACAGTCGTCTGCTGGAAGCTTTGCATATTCATGCAGTTTGTTGCATGGAGCCATCATTCAAACAGATCCTGTTTTCTTTCTGCCCGCTTTTCAGTCTGAATCTAAATGATGTGTGATGAGTTCACAGTGTGTATATAATTCACACAGTGGGCTGTGAGATGGTCTGTGATTACAGTGTGTTAACTGATGTGACTCACACTGAAGACTGGCATCATGATTCTGTTACTCCACTTTGAAGAACTTGGAAAATGTAAAGATAACTATTAAATACACACACACACACACACACACACAGATCATGTGGTCATGAATCATGTATGACAGCATGCAGTGTGTCTGCAGAAATCATTTACATTCATCCACCTGACTGATGACTCCAACGTGAAACCGACTTCTCTCTGAGAACCAACGGACTCACTTCACTGACTGTGACAGTAAACTATATTTTTCATCAGATTGTTTTGGTGGGACTCAATCTAACCTTTGCTTTGTTTCTCTTGTTGCTGGCATATTAGAATGAAAACAGTTTTCTTCTCCTCTGTGCCTGAAATACAAATGAACAGTGTGAAGCAGGTGAGGAATGTAAATAAACCCTCCAAACGCAGTCACCTGTGCCATAAGGTCTCGTTTGTGGAAGCTAAACACAGATGGAAACTAAAAGGAAACAAAACTGACAACACAAATGCAAAAAATACAAAAATAACAGAAAATGTAGCTCCAAGCAGCTTGTTCCTTCTGTGTGAGGGCAAAGATCCAAAAACAAGTCAAGTCCACTTCATGTAGTGACATTACAGAAAACATCTGGTGGACAAACTTTCTTATTAGTAGAATTAAATCATCAGTTTGTCTCCCTGAGGATCAGCTGCTTTCATATTAACATGTGAGGATATTTCTGACTGTGATCATAACTGAAGCTTTAATGTCGCCACATTTGGATCAAATCTGACCATCAGGTCTTAGTCGAAGTATATTTCTGTCACATGACTTTGGTCTTCTGCAGATGCTCTCACTGCAGCTGAAGTTCAATAGAAAAACTAAAGGTCCAGCTTGTGTGGCTCTGTGAGAACTGGGATAAATCTGCTGTGAGGATTTCTTTGGGGTAAAATGCCACACGTGTCTGCACACAGATAACTGGATCTCTGCAGAGACCAACTAGACTCTCTTCACTTTGAGCTCTAACAGATATTGGTCCATACGGGACCAAACAGCTCCTATAGAAACACTAGAAGGACCTTTTTGTGTTTTAATTACATGTCAAAAGTAGAAACAGTGGCACTAATATTATCCACACACAGAGGACTGCCACTCTCACACACTCTCCTCTGTGGATGAGCGTCGGTAGGGGTCGCTATTGTCCGTGTGAAAGCAGCAGATGGAGCAGCGACAGAGTCTCCAGCTCTTGTGTTGAGCAGCATCGTTCAGACTGGGATTTCTTCCTCCGCTCGGCTTCGTTTGCAGCGCTTTCTCTTCTGGAAATTAACCGCTGGAGACGGAGCTTCGTCGGGAAGAGCGCGGAGCTTTTGCACCTGGTTAAAGGACACCATGCTTTCCTTCTGGATACACACCGTGTGGATCCCCGGCGTCGCTTTCCTCTTTGGATTTCAAGGCAAGGGATCGTTTCATTCTTTTCATTTCATGTCCTGACGTTTTCCACTAGGAAACACCGGAGTTGAGAGGGAATTGACAGCTACCGTGGATGTTTATTGTGCTTCTGTCCGTCTGCTGCTGACTCGAGTTCTGAAGGTATGTGAAGTGACTTCCCTTCCTGAAAACAGCTGACATGACAGAGAGAGAGCTCCTCATGGAGGAGCCTGACACTTTACAGTCGAGCTCTGTTTGCTCTCAATCAAGTTAGTGATGAGTGGAGCTGAGCTGATCTGACATCAGTCTTCATGTCCAGCAGCAGTGTGTGACACAGAGAAGAGAGCAGCCTCAGAAGCTGATGGTCCAGCTGCCAGCTTCAGTAGAGTCTCCTCTCAGCAGAGGAGCAGAGGAGAGCACCAACATGTGGAGGCTGTTCCACTGTCAGCTCCACTCACACACTTCATTCATTCCTCTCTGATGTGTGTGTGTGCAGTTCAGAGGCTGGTGTGACAGAACAAAAGTCAGTCAGCTTGTGTAAATTGTCAGATTCGTTCATTTCTATCTCAGTTTTGGTTCTCAGCCTGCTTGAAATACCTTCATGTCTTCACACACATCTCTTCTCTTTGACTCATGATGTCTGCAGCGTAGATTGGATCAGTCAGTCTTCCTCTGGTGCTGCTCCTGTGCTGGCAAAGACTCTTATTAGTGTGGAGTGTGTGTGAGGTGGATGAGACAGTGTGTGTGATACACTTGAGTGAAGGGAGGAGGAGGAAACAGTGTGTGGTGTGAAACAGGAGGAAGAGGCAACAGGATGAAGAGGAGAAAGGGTGGATGGAGGATGAGGAAGATTTAGTTTTCTCGTCTTCTCTCTCGTCTGCTTTTGTCATTAAATGTCAGCGATGATTCCTTCCAGACTGGAAGTCCAGCGGCTCTGAAATGAATTGTGAACGTTTGGTAAAGTGATGGATCGGCTGCTCAGTTTGACTTCATGAGGAAATCAGTTTGGGTGAGAAAACACTATCAGGTCTTCAGGGTCAGTGTTTGAACCAGCAGAGAGCAGTTCGTCAGTTCAGGAGTTAAAGCGTTTCTGTGCTCAGTGGAAATGAAAACACTGATGTTTCAGACCAACATAAAGACCTTCACCTCTCGCTGATGTTCCTTTAAATGATAGAAATCACTGGATTAACATCACACTCATTTGGTTCATGAGTTTTGTGTTTGTGTGTTCATAAAAGTTGTTCAAACACAGAACAGGAAGCAAGTCTCTGTGTTGAGGTTATTGTCATGTCCAATGAGCCCTGAAGTGCTTTTCCAGCCTGTCATGTCTTTAAACGTGGAACACTCAGCGCCTGTAGGCCTGAAAAGTGTCTGTAAAAGGTTTTCTTCTTCACATCCAACAGAAGCTGGACAGTGTGTTTGCTGCAGCAGTGGTTTGAGGAGCTCAGCACATAAACACACATGAAGCACACAGACACACAGCAGTCAGAGTGGACAGAGGGTTGATATGAAGGAGGAAATCACTGTTAGTTGATGAGTCAGAGACACCAGGACCAGGACAGACCTGAATTCCAGGTGCTGACTGGACTCACTCAGCTTCTCTTTGTGTGTTTTTTCTCTCTCAGTAGGAAATAATGTCCTTTTATGCTCATCTGCTGTGAAGAAGAGAGGGAACATAATAAGAGTTGAATCAAAGATCCATAGTTTCCCCATAGACCCTGTTTGCTGCTGGCTTTTCAAAGTGCAACCAATGAGCAGGAGAGAGACGGAGAAGAAAATGCTGGAAGAAGTGAACATTACAGAAACAGTTTGTGATCATCAGTGAGATCAACATGTATTTGCACTGTGACAACGAGCAGCGACTGTCAGTGATATTCAGTCATGTTTGTCGGTTTCTTTCGTTCCACAGTGGATAAAAACATCCTCATCTTCCTCCCCGGCTGCAGGTTTAAACAGATCATTTGCTGTAAAAGTTGTGCTTCAGTGATTCTGACATCTTTTGGTGATTCGGTGTTGGTGGGTTGGGAGTCTCTGACCGTAGAAACATGCAACACATGAATGTCTTTTCTTTGGCAGCAGAGGACTTCATGGTGGATTCAGGGAAGAGAAATTCATCGTGCATCAGAGCTGAAGAGTGCGCGCTCCTCTTCCTCTGACTCTGCTGGTGGTTTTTAGATAAACTGTTTGTCACGACTGAGTTTCAGGCTCTGCTGGTGTTTTCTTCTCTTTTACTGGCAGAAACAAAGTCCCCTCATTGACAGAGAAAAGTGAGCTCGTGAGGAGTTCTGGTTAGCAATGAAAGGTGGTTTGGTCTTGGCTTTGTTCATCAGGCCTGTTGTGATTTTGCTGAAATCAGGCTTTATCCGATGGACCTGATTATTCTGAAAGTGTGGATCAGTCAGGAGATGTTCTCTGGGTGCCAAAACATTTAGTCTGGTGTTTCCTTTAATCTCCTCGGCCATCTTTGCTGTGAAGTTCCTCACCTCGGACTCTCTGGAAGATCCACAGTTGAATCTGGACACTTTTGTCCTTTTAATGGAACTTGTTTCCTTCTGAAGAGAAAGGGGGTTCGTCATCAGTGAGGTCTGTGTTTGTGTTGCTTCATGTTGTTTTAACTTCTTACAAAGACACTTTACTCTGTCCTGAAGCACCAATGGGATCTGAGAGTACATTTAGCCTTTGATGGCTGTAATTATGTGTGTGTTCTGAATGCCTCCAGGTGTGTGTGCAGCAGCGAGGATGAAGCACTTTTCTGCCAAACTGGATGTTTTAGATGATTGGATGAATAATAATAATAAGTATTATTACAGCAGTCTTATGGTCCAGGCTGCTGTATATTGGAGCTCTTTCAGAGGAAGAGATGGCAGCTGAAAGGCTCGTGCTGCTGAAGGTTTGTTAGGTTAAAGGATTTGTCAGCAGGGGTGAACAAAGCACAGGTGAAAGAACATGAGAGCTCTGTTCTTCATGACTGTGTATGGTCACATATCCACTGTGATCAAACCAAAAGCTTGTGTGGATTTGGATATCGCTGTGTCTGCAGCTGGAGGACGCTCCCCCAGTCTGTCTGTGCCTCACTCCTCAGAGGAGTTTGCATGTTTCCAGAGACAGAACATCACCTGACCTGAGCTGAACGATGTCGATACACAGTTGACCCTCTAACATTGGACGAGTGATGCTGTGATTTGACATTTCTTCCAAACAGAGGACCAGTACTAAAAGGCTGAGGATGAATACATGTAGTTTTATATATGTAGTGTGTGATGTTCCACAGGGATGGACTCAGGATTTTACTGTATTGGTCCTGTGCTCTTATTAATACTCCTGCTGTCTCTGTTGTCAGTGAAAGAGGAGCCTTTCAGCCATTCAGTCACAAATATGCAACTCTCTGATGACCTCAATATGTTTCATTTTTCAACACAACACGAGTCACATTTTAAGAAAATGGCCTTTAACACCTGAAGCAGTAAAGTGTTTGTTTTGGTTATAATGAAGCATCCCATAATAAGTGAGGCTGTGAATAGACGGTGGTGCAGTAAATGAATCCTGACACTATGCGTGCCAGTTGGACTGACAGCAGAAGGAGAGGCGTCCTCCCTTCAGCTGTGGTTGTTGTCAGGTGCTTCTAACAAATCCCTGCTGCCTGTGAACACAACAACAACAACAACAACAACAACAACACAACAACAAAAGAAGAAGTTCTCAGTCTTATTGGATAAGAGATAATTCATAAAATCACAAAATTTTAGGGAGCACACACGGAGGATCGTGAATTACTTTTGCCTCAAAAATCAATTCACTTTATTTGCTGACGTCTCGTCATCAGAGTGTCTTTGTCAGCAAACAGCAGAGTGCTGAAAGTGTTCGCTTTCTGTCACACTGAGCAAATAAATGACCAGATGTTTGTTTCTGTAGTTAAGAGCCAATAACAATCAGAGGTGAGAGTGTATTATGGGATTACAGGATTAAAGCCTTTTGCTTGGTTTAAGTGTTCACCCATTAAATACATCCACACATGTGCTTTCTATTAATCCTTCATTCAAACAGGTAATCCTGTTGAAGAAAACACCTCTGATACTGCGTCATGCTGCTGATCCACATTTCAGTGAATTTCCCAGAATGAAGATTCTGTCATTTCTCTGGCTGATCAGTGGATTCAGATGTTTACAAAAGAGAGCAGAGGACTGAAGCCAGCAGTACATTTCCAGTCTGTTGAGCTGTTATTGAATATGTGCCACTATAATAACTGGAGGCCTGTTCATTTCATGATGTCCAGCCGCTGATGAAGGAAGTATCCACGTAAATTAGTCACATGATTGAGAACAAAGCTTTCAGCCGGACAGGCTGCACTCATTGCACCGATCAAACCAAATAGTCTCAATTCTGCCTTTTTGCCTCTGCAAACAAGCCAGATCTGGTTTTGTTTGGAGGACTCTGTCGTCCATATGGACCGGACAGACAGCTGAGTCTGGATCTCCAGTTCCACCTGCGTCTCCTCTGACAGGACGTCAGTCCTGTTTCAGTCACATCATGTAGAAATTGACGTGTTGGGACACACATGAATTTGACATGTGAACAGTGGTTTTCCATGTCCCCCCTGCAGTGTGGACACAGTCCTCCAGTGTTCAGCTCATAAATCCAGACTGAGGAGAGGAATGGTTGTGTTGACTCATTCAGTCTGTTTCTAGCTGGAAGTCAATGGGCTCTCTGACTGAAGGCAGTGGATAAACAGCTTTGTTACAGTCTGTGTGTGGGAGTCAAAGTGTGTGTGTGGAGGCCTGTGTTTCATGTTTTTACTCTCACTTTACTCTCTTGTTGTTCAATGTCACACAAACTTTGAGTTTGTCTCGTTTGTGTGTTGGTCCTCTGTGTGTGTGTTTCTTCTCTTTCACTGTGTGATGCCATTACTTGACTCCTTTGTGGTCAGTGGAGGTGAACTGAGCGTCCTGCAGTCTGTCCGTCCTGGCTGGACTTTCACTGTTCATGTCATCTGCTCGTCTCCTGGCAGTGGGATCAGACTAAGCTCTGGTAGATAAACTCCTGCAGGGTCATAGCAGCAGTGTGTGTTACACTCTGTCACTGTGTGTGTAATTCACCCCATATCTGCACCCTCACACTAATACACACTGATATCAAAAAGTCCCTGTGAGTCTTGTGTCTTGTTGGACAGTCGGTGAAACTCTTTGGTGGATTCTCGGCTGAACAGTGATGTGTTGTGTGTGGCTGCCACAGGACGGTCCTGTCACATGTGCAGGTGTTGCACTTGGAGGAAAATCCAGTTTATTTCATTGGTGGTTGCTGATCTGTTCTTGAACACAACAGAGAAAAGACTTTGTCTGTGTAACGCGCCTCACTGCATTTAGTTGACGGTACTTTGACACATTATCAGGATATTTTGTTCCTGAAGCCAAAAACCTTTGGAGCAGAATCCTGCCTCTGGTTCACAGTCATTTGTCTTTTCTTTCTTTTCTTCTTTCCTTTTTCTGAACCTCTTCAACCTCTCCTGACCTGCTGTTCTCTGCTCTCTGCACCACATAGAAACTCAGAGAAGAACACATCCATGATGTCCACCAGGGACAGTCTATCATCTTAAGTTGGACCAGATTTTACTTGCTGTCAGTTCAGTAATTCTCCCTGACTCATTGGCTGGAAGCTGTGTGTGGGTTTGTGAGCCGCTGATCTTCATCACTGCCTCTGAACACAGCATCAGGTTTATTGTGTGATTCCTTTGGTTTGTACCAGACTGTGAAGCTCTGATTTGAAACCTCTTTACTTCAGAGTCACACAGCAGCTCAGCTGTGGTGGACAGCCTCATGTGATGCTGTCTCTACCCTCAGAGGGAGAGGGGGACAATGTCTTTGTCTCAGCCAGAGTCTGCAGGGCTTGTTGTCTTCTGCACTGGTTGGTTGGAGGGTTGAACATCCCACATATTCTTGAAGCAGAGCGATGAAATAATCAGGGATTAAGAGGGGATGGACAGAGTTAGACAGCAGACAGATGCTCTGTTGTCTTTTCCTCATGAAAAGCAGCAGCTGAAAAGCAACAGAGGAGCCTGAAGGCATCATCCAGCCTGTGCAGCCACACAGCCTCAGGGAGGATTTAGTGAAAACCGGGGAATGACCTCTTCTTCATTCACCTGTGTAGCTGTGTAGTGTCACAGTTTGAGGATGTTTTCTTCCTTTAAAATCTACACATTTTCCAGCCGTTTCATTTGAGTTTGTAGCAGCTCTATAATTGATGCTGTCATGAATAATTGCTGCTTTTCCCCTTCAGGCTTCATGGTTAGTCATTTGGTTGTGTTCATCATGATTATCAGTGTGTGTTTGCTTGACGTCTGCAGAAGTTCTAGCTGCTGAGCTGCTGTTGACAGTATTTATGAACGAGTCAGCCTTTAACAATAATTACCACTGCTGGAGATTATTGCATTTATCCCATTTTGTTTATTTCATGTCATCACTGGAAATGTGATGGAGCGACATTTCCAGTCATGAGGTGAATCAGCGTCATGTCTGCCTCTTCTCTCTCCACCTGTAGATGAGCATTTTTGAGAGGTGAAACGTTGAATGAGCCTTATTCCTGCCAGGTGGACGTCACAGTCACGACAGGAGGCTCCTCATCACTGTGTGGAGTCACTGTCAGTGATGTTTGCTCGTTCTAGTTTGCTGCTCAGAGCTTCATCTTCACAGAGAAGCTGCTTCTCCTCATATTATCAACTTCCACACCTCCTCACCTCTGTCCTCTCATGAGTCACAGCTGGAGTTTACGATGATGTCCTGAAATAGTGTTACTTCTATTCTCTGCCTGCAGACCATCAGATGTGTGAAAAGAGACAGATTGTTGGTCAGAGGAAGCCAGAAGTGTTATTTCACATCATCTCCTGTGATGTGAAGGACTCGATAAGGAGACACAAAGCAGCAGTGAGAAGCTGTTATCAAGTGAAATGCAGCCATGAATCCAGCAGAGAAGAGGAACACTTGGCTGATTTTGCCTTCATGGTCTCATTTGTTGGAGTCTCATTTTCATCTCATGTGGTGTTCACATCTCTGTTCACAAGGACTCCTCTGAGAGGACAAACATGTCTCACTGTCTTTGAATGATCCAGTAAATTCAGACAGAGTCAAACATGCACAGCAGCGTGTTAAATGTCTTTTCATGCAGATCAACACATTGTTAAACTGTCCGCTTCATTTTTGTGGAGGCGCCTTAAAGTCACAGTTCAGCTGAATGTAAAGTGCTCACAGTGAAAGTGTTTCATGGCTGACAAACAAATGACAGAAGGTGGATCTTTGTGGGAAACATGACATGAAGAGAAAGAACACACGAAACCTGAGAGTGAAATCTTCACAGTCTGCTCTCCTCTTTTTCTGTCTTTCAGGTAAGAGTGGCCAGTTTGACCCTGCACTGTGTGTGTGTGTGTGTGTGTGTGTGTGCGTGTGTGTGTGTGTGCGTGTGTGTGTGTGTGTGTGTGTGTGTGTGTGTGTGTGTGTGCGCGCAGTGATGAGGACTCCACCTCCTGACCTCCACACTGGACTTCAGCAGAGACAGTAAGACTCTACATTCAGAGTGTGTGTCAGTGTCAAAGCCTTGTTGAAGACTGTTTTGTGTGTTGAGTCAGATCACTGAGAACTGACCTCCATCATTTCCATCTGCAGTCCAGAGCTGAGTGACACCAATGTGTCACATGAAGCTCTGTCATCTCTCAGCTGTTGTCACAGTGCTTTGAGTTGCTGTGTGCTGGACTGATTTAATACACGCTCTGTTAAGAGGTAGAAGTTGGCGTCTTGCCTCAGCTTACGTTCCCGAATGTGCTGATGTGTGTAAAAATGATCAAATCCTAATTCCTGCTCTCCGCTCTTCAGCCAACACTTTACATTTCTATCTGTGACACAGCTGTTGCCTTTCCTGAGGTGATCACACACCATGGAGACACAAAGATGGAGCTTTAGAGAATCTCTCTCTCACTGTGTTTTCTATCTTTGCCTCTTTGGCTTTCCACCATCACATCAACCTCCTCATGCAGCTCAGTGACGAAGAGGCTTCAAAATTAGTTTGGGGCTCCACTGACTGCTGTCTAATTAGACAGTGTTGGGAGGCTGCTGTGCAGTGATGGTTCTGGTTGTTGTGTTTGATGAAGAAACCTGGTTGGGTCAGAACTGCTGTCTCTGTCGTCTGTGAGGGAACAGCCAGTTCCTAAATGTGCTCTGAAGCGTCACATTCGCTCAATATGCAGACAGTTGTGAGCAGCTGGACACCATGTGGATGCAACAACTTCACACTGGACGCTGAAATGTCTTGTTGTTCCTCTCCCAAATTATTTTCTCTATATTTATTCTAATGATCAGAACTGATGAGAGACAGGAAAACAACAAACAATGACTGCATCCATTCTTTGTGAAGGATTTACTGCTCCAAAAACCACTGGAGGCACTAACAAAAGACAGCATTTCATTCATGGAACAAACTGTGACGGTAGCTTATCTGAAGCCAAATTGCTTTTGCCACTGGACAAACAAACATGGTGTCGGAGCAGTCTGCTCCATCTGCCCTCTTATTACTACACCTGTATGTTATTACCCAGTCTGGGCCTCATGTTTGTCTCATTAATCTGAAGCAGTAGCAACATCTCAAACTCATGTATATTTAATGAAATGGCCGAGTGTTTAACACAGTCACAGATTCTCCACAGAGCAGTTGAGATTTACAGCAGTGGAACTAAAAAACAAGATATTTTTGCTTCATTGATTTATCAGCTTTGTGTTTCCACCATCAGACATGACTGAGCCGATAATATTCTGATTCTTCGTCACATCGTGTCACTTGTGTTCCATTGATCCACTGCAGGTGGTCATAAATTGAGCTTCTCTTCTTTAATGAGACTCAGTGCTGCTGCAGCCATGTGAGCTGTTTTGTCATCAAATATTTGATGTTTTAACTGTGACTTTATTCTAACGCTGAACATGATGAAGAAGAAAACCTTGTTGAAGATGAAGAAGATGATTCTTTGATCACTTTTATTTTTGCAGCGTTGCTCACATCAAACAGGGAGAGTGTGTGTGAAGAGGAGCACAGTAACACTCTCTCCCAGTCATTGTGGGATCAGATCAGTGTTCTGACTTTTTATGGCTTTCAGACATTAAATAAAGCAAATTAAAGGGAAATTAAGGTCCAACAAGCTGCTGTGTTCAACTATTAGAATGATTTCATCAACATAAACCCAACGTCAAGATTACAATATCAGTTTATTCACATGTTCATCAGCACTGCCTTCTGTGTGTGTGTGTGTGTGTGTGTGTGTGTGTGTGTGTGTGTGTGTGTGTGTGTGTGTGTGTGTGTGTGTGTGTGTGTGTGTGTGAGAGACATCTGCTCTACAGTTCAAGTGTTGCAGCACCTGCTGGAGGATTTTAATGGCATCCTGCCAGGCACACCGTGTGTGTGTGTGTGTGTGTGTGTGTGTGTGTGTGTGTGTGTGTGTGTGTGTGTGTGTGTGTGTGTGTGTGCTCCCATCAGCAGATACTTACAGTCCGTTCATGCCTCTGCTGATGTTTTTTGCAGATTTCTACCTGCTTCATTCTGTAGTTTGTGGTTGTGGTTTCTCTCCAGCTCACAGTCGTCCTCACATTCTGGTTTATTAGTAATTATATTGTGATGTCGTCCGCTGCTGTGTGCGTTATGTTGATGTCGTGTCTCAGTGATGTGTGTGTGCTGTGTTTCGTTGTATCCAGCTGTAGTGGAGAGTCATTGCCTCTGGCAGCGTCTCTTCTCTGCTGCTTGGATTCATTCAGAGAGATTCCCAGAGAGCAGAGCATCATCAGTCAGACACAACTGTGTCACCTTGTGTTCCTCTAGATGGTTCAGTCTCCTCTGACACGTTTCTCTGACTGTCATTTATTTACTTTCACACAAGGTGAACCTTCATTGATGACAAGCAGGTGAACATTTCACTGAACAGCTCATTGTTCTGTCTGGATGTTGAACACTGAAATGACCAACAGAGACATTGTTTAGACTGACAGCATCATTAATGTGGCCTTCACTGAGTCAAGTTACAGTTTCACTCTCAGACTTGAACAGTGTTTTTTGAAGTCAGTGGGGTCAAACAGTGGAGATTATTGTGGGTTTGTTCTCTGAACCAAAGCACCACACTGATGACAGATTGTCAGCAGTGACACATTCATCACAGTTTGTCTAATGTGTTGTGAAAATCATCAGTGTAATATTAGAGCAAAGTCAATGATGGTCAAAGCAGCTATTTGCTAACATGATGCATCTCTGCTAACTGCAGTGATGTTGTTGTTTCGCAGTAATGGATTCACTGTGTCACATCATGAACAGAACAACTCTTCAGTATCAGCTGAATGACGACCATGTTTCTGCTGCTCGCTGTGACTGTGGGTCATTAGTCGGTCTGGTTCACGGGTCGTGAAACGTTCAGGTGCAGCTCAGTAGACTGATGTAGTCTCTTCTTGGACAGGTCGTGAGACGAGCTGTCAGTCCATAACCTGACTTACATCAGTCCATTTGTGCAGCCTCCGTGCTGTCGATCCTCTCACACACACTTTGATCCATGAGGGGGTTCAGCTGTCTAATACATAGTAAGCGAGTGACAGTTAGGAAATACAGTGTAATAATAATATTAGCAGTCAGTCCACAGTCTGACACTCACCTGTTCACTTCTGCACTCCAAACAATTACATCCATTACACACAGAGTCCAGTGAACACACACATACACCTGCAGCTTGCTGATACGCACACACATTTCTCATCACACCCCCTCACTCGGGCTTTAGCTGTGTGAGTACAGCAGCTAAATTAGCATAATAAATTGATCTCACACTCTTCATCCAGCCTGTACAGCCTCATAGCTCCAAAGCTCAAACCAACTCTTCATCTTTAATGTGTCCCCTGCTGTCAGCATTGTTAGCATGGCTGACCACTCTGAGCACAACTTGAATCATGTTGGCATTGTTTTCAACCCTGAGGACGTTAATAGCTACAGATGGTGACCCTAAACACCAGCAAGTAGCACTGAGAGTTGAAATCTTCCAGCGGCATTGTTTGGAAAAATAATTGTGTCATAAAATAATGTCCACATCATGTTTTGTTTAACGCTCTGATTGGCCTGCTGCTGGTGTTCAGTTGTAGCAGATGGTTAACACACAGTGGGTGGATGGAGGACTCTGGAGGTTCAGCTCAGCTCCTCCACCTCCATAAAGCCAACTAACCTTAAACTCCAACCAAAGCACAGACAGACCTCTGATTTAAAGTCCTACTTTCCTCTCTTGCTAATGATATTGACTTGGATTTTATTATTCACAGAACTGAACTGCATCCCCTGCTCACATAAATAAATGTTATGTGGATTCATTGGAAATCACAACACAGCAGAGATTTAGGGAGGTTCCATTTGCTGTTAGTGTATTAACAAGATTTTCATGTTAGTGAGGAAATCAAGAGCTGGAACAAACACAGGATCAGCATCTGTGTTTAAGAGCAAACTGAACTGATCAGAGATCAGCTCTCTCCTTTGCTGAGCTTCATGCTCTTTTACAATAAAAACATCACCTGACAAGCTCTTGTATAGCATCATAGTCTTCTCTGAACAGCTGACTTTCTTTGTTTTGGCTGCGAGATAAGACTGAAAACATTTACTGTCCAAAACACTCAGTTAGTCTGTTCACCCAGAATGAGCTGTAGGTTTGTTTTAATTATTAAATATGTGGAAAGATGTGCAGAAAACATGAGAAAAAAAATATATGATCTGGTGATTAATATGAAGAAGAACTGATGAAATGAAAAGAACATTTGGACAAAGATTCTCTTCTCACGCAGCTCGTAGCTGAAGCGTTGTCAGAGAGCTCAACACACACAGATCCCAGACAACAAATGGTCACGTTCACTGTGAAAGGAGCCTTTTATGAGTTTGTTAGTTTTCTCAGAAATGTTGCTGATCAATATCAGAGCACATTTCTGCTCCCACTTGTTTTTTTCCAGATCAAATCATAGAATTGCTCCTTGTTCTCTGTATCTCGATAACTCGGCTTGCACAGCCTTTGTTGACCCTTTGATTGGATGGAGTTTAACTGAGAGGACCATCAGGTCTCAACTCTTTGTGCCTCTCTGTGTCTCATTGCCACATAAGACACTGACTCATTACACAGACTGAGACAGACGTCCACACATCTGCCAGTGAACTGATGTTGTCCTTGGCTTCTGTGGATCATCCACTCCATAACTTAGCTGACATGCTGTAAATGTACTGCTGACGTGTTCTGGGTGTATAGATAAGGAGGTTCAGGAGGTAAATGAGTGTGATTTGAGCCACAGGTGCAACCAGTTTCATTGTTCATCAGTATGACAGTATTTCAGCAAATACAAACAATCATGTGGCTGCATGGAGTTTGTTTCTTGAGTGCTGCCGACTTGCAAGAACCAGACTTTGGCTAGAAACTATTTTCGACTCCAAATGCAAAACTGAGAGCAGCTCGTATTGACGTAAATGTCTGTGCTGCTCATAGCTGAGACCCCACAAACAATCAGAGATGAATGAGCACATTAGTACATTTATGTTGACGCTAGTTCCAGTGTGTGATCATGCATGTTTTGACACTGTGATGCACTGTCCTGCATTTCCTGCTTCCCTTTTTATTCTTGCGATTTGTTGAGTGAAATGCTTTGGTGTGACTCTTGGCTGTGGTAATGAGCTCTGTCACTGGGAAAACGATGCTCAAAGACAGACTTGAAAAATGGTAAAGGTTGGAAGGGAATGATGCAAACCTGCAGAGACACAATGATGAAGCTGAGAGACGTCAGCAGGGAGAGAAATATTCTGGGTGTTTATCAGTCTGCTCATATAGCAGTCTGTCATCAGTCTCTCTCCTGGTTTTCACCAGGGTTATTCACTGCTCAAGAATCAAGGCCAGATCCAGGGCACATAGGAGGTAATCCAGTTGCATTAGTGATCAGGGTTTCTCACAGCTTCTCACCAGTCACTCTTTTACAGCCACCTTTCTCCCCACTGACTGAAAGCTTTGGCTCAAATATGAGACCAGCAGGTGTGATTTCCTGTAGTTGTTCATCTCAGAGCTGGTTTGGAAGAAAAAATGGTGTTCTGTCACTCTTCCACATAAAGAAGGAACTTTTTCAGCCTGAGCTATCAGAACATGACCAGTGTGTACCATGCTTTCTGTGTGCAGTGCATGCTGGGAGAGGCTGCAGCCCCCTGTAACCCTGAAATTGATGGACTGAAGCAGGAAGTGCAAACTCTCTGGTCTTTGTGCTACTGTGTCCCACAACAAGCTTGTGAAATACTTGTTGTCCATGTTTGGGGTTAGTGTTGTGGTTGGGATCAGAGTGTGTGCAGTCTCAGAGGAAGGCTTGCTCAGCAGAGTTCAGTTTAACATTGTGTTCAAACTGGAGACAACAAAAGGAGACAGGAGACGGACAAAGAGACATTGAGAGGAGGGGAAGAAAAGAGAGACAGGTATTCTAGGTATTAATTATAGTGCACTATATTTGGACTTTAGATGCAGTGACAGTGATACTGATCTTGGTGCCAGACTCTGTGTCTTTTTTCACACAGATGGTGTCTGTCTTACGTGAACTGAGTCCCTCTCAAACATTTTTGTCTCATGGTCTCAATAAAGCCAATCAGAGATCTGCTGCAAGGACTGAGACAAAAATCACAAAGCTGACTCTGAAATCTGTCCTCAAATGTCTTGTTAGAGTGAAGGAGAGTCACTGCTGTAATATGTGTCAATGCAGACAATGTGAATGTTCACTGTTTTTAGAAGGCTGGATGGAGGAAACTGTGCTCAGTGTTAGTTTCTTTATTTCCCTCTCTGTCTCTTCCCCCCTGCAGTGACAGATAGATGCATCAAGGCTTCATTACTTTCTTGCTGAAGTTCTGTATCATTTGTCACATCCATTATGCTGCATTCAGATTGTCTTTTATAAGTAAACTTTGGTTAAAAGCAAAAGAAAAATGAGACTCAGTCCTGGAAATTTGTTTGAGGAGGAGGAGGAGCAGAAAAAGAGTCAAAGAAGAGAAGAAAATAAAGACTTCAACATGTTTTTCCAGGAATATAACAGGATCCATCCTGTTATACATCCAGTAGTTCGTTGAGTATGAACAACTTCAGTTTTATGGTTGTTGATAAATGTTGCTTTGTCCAGCTGTCAGTATCTCTTAGAATTTGAAAAGAAATCTTGATTTGTTCATTTATTTTATTTTCTGATTTGTAGTTTAACAGGAAATAAAAGATAATTAGCGATTTCAATGTTGTCTTTGATGAGTTTTCATGAGCTAATTTCTAGTAGCTGCTGTTAAAATGTGATTTTTCAATGAGATTTAGAGCTGAAAGGGAAGGTTAAATCATCCGTGTACCAATTTGTATTATGAGGTTTGTTATTCAGGAAAGCAGCTGGACTGAAGGTTTTCTGTGAGATGTTTTTTAACCCACCTGCACTCTGAAATAGTAACGGTTGTCTGCAGAAACAGTATTCAGGTTGCATTAGTAATGGTTGATTTAAAAAGAAAAGTCTTTAATGGGTATAATCTATTAAAAAATCTACAGCAAAGCTGCTTCAGTTATCAAAGATTAAGTGAAATTGAAAGTTTGTCCCTCATGTTCCACCATACTGCAGTAAATCTGATGCTTGAATTGTTGCTGTGTGACTTCCTGCCATCCAAATACCTTCTCCTCCATCAGCACAGGACACAGAAAACACAGCAATAAGTCGTCAGTAAAGGAGGACAGAAGTGTGTTTGTCTTACTGTGCGTTCAGACCAAAAGAGGCAAAAGAGGCAAAAGAGGCAAGGACGCCGGAAGTTAATACATTTTCAATGAGAGCCCGGCGTCCTGAGCGGCCAAAGCGTAGCCGCCGTCAGCCGTGCGTCTAGAGCGGCCAAAGCGGCTAAAGCGTCCAAAGCGGCACCAGATGAAAAGTTGAAATTCGGTTAACTTTATGGTAATTAGCTATGACGCGGTTCAGCGGCAACCGGCGGCAACCAATCAGAGTAGAGGTGTCCTTCGCTTGAGCGGGCCCCAAAGAACAACGCATGTAACTTTGGTTCCTAGTTCTGTCATGGATGCCGAGAAATTGATCACTTGTGTGCGGGCACAGCACACATCACAGCGATGTCATCCAAATCCATGATGAGTCGATATGATTTTGAGGGTTAAACGCGCATATTTATAGTCGTCGCAGACCATGTTGATGATACAATAATAACAATTATGAGCGGGAGTTAATTTAATTCGCTAACGGCCTCACCCCATTTTCCCCGTTCTTCCAAAAAAGGAACACTCTTTGGCCACACACACACACACACACACACACACACACACACACACACACACACACACACACACGAACTTGACGAACTTGTATGACACCAAACGAAAGACAAGCAGACAACACCACATGCGTAATTGTGCACAGAGATGCTGCAGCTGAGACGTAAGGAGCGCGCATTTGCATCCGTGTGTGTGTGTGTGTGTGTGTTCTATAGGCCTAAAGAAAATTACCCCGGAGCCGGAAAACATAACAATCTTGTGGCCAAAGAGCGTTTTACTTTTTTGGAAGAACGGGGAAAAATGGGGTGAGGCGGTTATGACATTAAATTAACTCTCGCTCATAATTGTTATTATTGTATCATTAACATGGTCATTAACACGGCGGCATGGTCAAAATCATATGGACTCATCATGGATTTGGATGACATCGCTGTGATGTGTGCTGCTGCCTGCCTGTACACCTGAAGAAGACGCTTGAAAAACAAAAAAGAAGCACTTTTCACTGCTCACATCAAGATATTTTTGCTCTATTTAAATGTCAGTTAGTTGATAAAATGCTTTGTTGTGCAATGTGTCATCTCATTCAGATGAAGCAAGAAAGGCTTGCATGCCCAGGGTACGTCTTTGCCACAGAATTTTAGTATATTTCAAAGTTGTAAAAGTTTGATGTTGTGGTGGGTAAATCATAATGCCCTTTGTTAATTGCTTCCTCCTCAATACGTCAATCCGCTCGTGACTAGATGGTGATTTTGATTTATGTTCATGCTCTGAGATTTTTTTTCTTCTGTATTTAATGGCACACAAAACCTCCTATGCAACTAGGCATGCTTTAAACTGAAGGTGAACAACAGCAAGCAGCACTATGCCGCTGTCAAGAAGTCTGCTTTGCGGCTCCTTTAAATGACTAGCGCGATTTAACTTTGACGTCAGTCACGTGAAGAGCGACCAAAGCGGCTAAAATATTTTGCCGCTTTGGAAGCTGTCCTGTTTCTCGTGCAGCCTCGGGCGTCCTTGCCTCTTTTGCCTCTTTTGGTCTGAACGCACAGTTAGTAACAGACATGAGCCTTTAAATGAACCAATGAAAATGTTGCATGTGGTTCTGACGTCCTTTAAGTCTGCAGATTAAGTGTTAATTAACAGGACAAATGAAGCGTGGTGGAGATGTTAGAAGGATCCTGCTGCAGGTTATCAACAGCTGCACACACACACACACACACACACACACACACACGCGCACACACACACGCACACTCTAATCTCTGCATATTGAACTTTGCTGTTTAATATTATGTTGAATAATATATAAATGCCTTGTTATACTTTGTTAATTTGCCCCTTTAAAATTCTGTTTCTTTTTCAGAGTATTAGTTACTCTTTACTTGATACTTTGAATAACTAAATGTTGAGTATTAAGCAGCAACAGACTGCATGACGATCATGAAAGCATGGTGACAGCTGGACAGACAGTTGGCTGCTCAGAAGGACGAGTGCACGGGGAGTTCAGGCCTGGCAAGCAGAGCCGTGCTCTCACAAGAGTTCCCCATACCATGAGTACAGACTGATTTATGGAGGGTACCTGGAGCCAACTGACAGGGGGGCTCATTATCCAAACATGACTGATAAGTTCATCTGAACAAATGATGATAAGAGAGAAATCTAGAGCATGAAGCTGAAGAAGAGTCCTGTGCACAAGAGCACAGACGTGTGTGAGGCTGAAACTTCCCTGTTAGAAGTGTGCAGGGAGTCAGTCAGCTGAAAGGGAAGGTCTTCATACAGACAACAAGCAGTTGTGGAAGACAGCTGGAAGCATCACCTGCTTGTTAGAGTTGTTGCCATAATTAGTTTGAAATGTATTTTTGCTGTGCATCATAAAGTTTGTGTAACCAAGCAGAGCAGACAACACACACTGAGGAGTTTTGAGGGATTTGTGGGCTTCAGGTGCACCTCTGCCAAGTCATCTCTGTAAAGTGAAGAAAAGAGCTCAGAACAAAGGTGTGAAGTCCACTGATGTCACATGAATACTGACATGTTTTTACTGATCCATCTGAAGAAATTCAGCCTCTTTTTCTGACATTAATCAACAAAACAACATGATAGGATGACAGCCAATGTGAGTGGGTTGATGAGAGTAATGTAGGATCGACCCATTGTGCCTCCATGAATGAAAAAGAATCATTTACAGACTTTACAATATGTGCTCTGCCACTGACTCCAACATGACACTTGTCTTGTTGATGGATCACTGAAACTGTACTACACACACATGAATATTCATGATGAGCACACACACAGCATGAATGACGATGATGGAAACCAGGACTCATATCTGCAGAAATAAAGTGGAGAGAACAGACAACATGACTTCAGGTCAACATATGTTCTGCTAGATACTAAATATAAATTGTGTTTGAACCGTCTCAGTCTTCTCCAAAGTGAGTAAAGGCTGCAGGTGACAGTAGTTCAGCCTCACAATTCAAATGCAGCAACAACATCTGCTCTTTTTTCAGTGAGTCCTTTTCTCCATTCCACCTTAAAGCCATGTATGTTTGTGTGACATCAGTTTTAAGAGAATCCAGGCCGTCGTCCTCTGTACTTCATGCCCTTTAATTGAGACCGCTGCTGCTTTAATATTGTCTCTGGGAAGCAGCTGTGTCTTCAGGTCTGCAGTGTGATAATAAAATATGGATGCATTGCTTGCTCCCCTTGTCTTGTGTAGCCTCCTGCACAGCCCCTAAAATACTCCATTATTAATATCAATGCAGAATCTCCCACTTGGTGAGATCATGTCTCATCTATATGTCAGGTCCTTCTGCTCTCAGCCAGGCGGGACTAAGCTGCTTCTCTGTGCTAAACCTCATTCAACCTCTGACATTTTACCATTTTCACTGCAGATGAGATCTGCAGCAAAATGTTATCAGCATTTAGAAAATATTTCACACTTCAATTTCAACATTTAAAGGCTCATATTCCAATTCTTACAGTGATAATTTCAAGCCCTTCAGAAAGAGAGACAATTATCGAACTCAGTGTTCAGTGACATTATATTCCAAGCTAGTTGTTGTGCTCAAGTGAGATCAGATGTGAGAGCTGTGGCGCGACAGCAGAAGGTAAAGCAGATAAGACCCAGCTGTTCTGTAGCTGTACACCTGTAGATGGGAACAAACTATTTCAGCAGCCCTGACTCTCAGAAATGATGTTTGTATTTTACTAAACTGCTTTATAATTTGCTGCCTGGATGATGTTCAGAGGCAGAGTTCCTTCAAGTGACTGAAACAATAAATTTCTGTAGAGCAGGAGCTGCAGGGATGTGTTTGGGGTGGATGGTGGTCATACAAAGTGCAGGACTGTGACACCAGAATCCAGCGTTCAGGTCCAGACTCCTGATTGTGGTTAGGTTCAGGCAACAAAAGTGTTTTGGTTGAGGTTCGAGAAATGTTGTGATTTCAGTTAAATGCTCAAAAAAAAAAGTTGAATGTCTCAAGTCACTGCTGACTTTTTCTGTCTTTTTCTCTTTCCCCGACACATTTCTATCCATCCAATAGTTAAACTCTGGTCTGTTGAAGCTTGAGACAAAATATGAAGAAATATCAGCAGAAAGTCGGCTGAGCTAGAGAGGAGCAGAGCTGAAAACAGTCTGTCAGGAACAAATGAGGAAGTCTTACCCAGTTTCTTGAGCTGGATGTTGTGTCCATGTTGGCTCAGTGAAGATAGAGGAGTGACAGTGAAGACAGTTGTTGTTGAGCTCAACTTGAAACTGTACTGTAGTTTCAGAGTTGTAGTACTATCTGATATATATGTTGTTGTTACAGAAGATAAATCTGTAAATGTAGGTATATGTTGTATTTTGTAATAGCTGACAGTTTGTTTCCACCAAAGACAGAGACGTAGTCCTCAGTTCAGGTTGTCAGATGGAATGAGGTTTTTCTAAAGAGGCAGCTTATAGAGCCAAGATGTTGACGATGATGTCAGCATTCTAGAATGATGGTCATAACTGAGCATTCTCATCATGTGTTCTAGATCCTCCCAATTCAAACAAAGCTTTTTTTCTATCAACCATTTGAGCACAAACACCCACAGACAGTGTCTAAAGTTGCAACAGAAAATCAAAATAATGACTTTAAGCTGAGGGGAACTGAGCTGATGATTAATCTGTCTGGTTTTGTCTCGGAAAAAAAAAACAAAAAAAAAAAAAACAACCTACACAGAAAGTGCAGTATTATAATTTATTCTTCATGAATTCTTATGTCAAAACAATTAGTATTTATCATTGTACTGTTGCATTTTTACTTCACCGCAGCTAACAGCAACATAATAGCAGACATCAGGGTCACTCACCAGAGTCTCTCAATGTTAATGACTCGACTCGTTGACTCGTCCGTCAACATAAGCATTTGTTTTTGCCACTGACAGGCTCAGGTTGTTACAATAAATGTCTGATGACATTATAGAAAGGATCCCAACAAAATACCTTACAACTCCCTACCCGACAACTGAAGCTCTGGAAACAAGTCTGAAGTGAAGACAGGTGATGATGGACTCAGAGGTCATGACCTTCAGTCTTTGAGTTTGTGTGTCAAACAGGATAATAATAGTATTTGTTACAAACACCAACAACTGTACTGAATGTGCTTTGTGAAAATGGGTGAATTCAGCAGCTTGAACTGACTGTTCAGAGCAGAGGTGAAGTCCTTGAACTCAGCAGAAGTGATTCAAGAAGAAAATATAAAATCCAGTCAGTGGTTGTCAACAGCTCCTCCAACACAAGAGTTTCCAGATGAACAGGAAGCACAGAGTGACCTCTGAGACCCTCTTTACGTGAGTTCACCCTGAGAAGCACTGGATGGGAAAAAACATGCACACATACATTCAGGATGGTTTACACTCCACAGTGACCAGCAGGTCAGGTCCTCCATGTGTGAGTGATTTACATAATGTTTGGTCGACTCCTGAAATGCTGCAGAGTTCTGCATGTCCTGGTCTGAAGAAGCTGAAGAAACATACTGTGAATACTAAGATTAGTCTTCGCATTCTGCTGCTTTTACAGTCATTTTAAATCAGATATGTGTTTGAAAACTGAAGTCCTCTGACCACACCGAGCCATTCTACTATCTGTGAGAGAGTCTTCAGAGCTTGGGTGAATAAATGGAGTGAAGAATAAAGAGGAAAAGAAAAACGGACTGCTTCTGAATGAACAGAAGATGCTGACAGGGCAGAACTTCTCTGCTTTCATTTATTGGAGTTGATAATGAGATCAGTCTTCAGAAGCAGTTGATGATCTCAGCTGGACCTCCGTTCAGTAACACTCAGCACTGATTCATGTTCACTCAGAGGGTTATAGATTCAGGGTCAACTGCAGTTCATTTTCTGAGTGCAGAATCAATCGTGGTTGTGATGTCTCTGATAGTTTGATATGAGTCAGTCAGTGACACAGAAGGTGTGAAAGGTTCTGAAGAGGAACCTTTAGAGATTTCTCATCCTGAACCACGAGGCTCAGAGACCGACCAGTGTTGTTACCATCATCTTCTACAGTCCACCTGAGCTACAGCTGCCCCAGTGTGTGTCCTGTTTGTGGACTCATGGTTTTCCTTCAGCACCGTCCAGCAAAGGACACTGATGTGATGCTGTGCAATGCAGTTCACTGTGTTTAACCCAGTCCATCTCCTGACCCCTGTCAGCCTCATGGAGATCAACCTTAGACCTCCTGAGTCTTTATGACATTTAATCAGCCTGTTTCAGGGTAGTTTGGCAGTTTAAGGCATCTCCTGCAGACGTTTGATGTTAAAGAGTTGCAGTAACAGATGATGGTTTGCAATTTTGGATGATCATTACCTTCACAGCAGATTTTGGGGAAACAGAGAGAGGTGCTACAGGGGAGAGAGCAGACTTGTAGGTCAGAGGAAAGATTTTAAAGTTGACCAGACAAGAATCCTGACGTGGATCAGACTGATGAAGGAGAGTTTTCTCCTCTGTTTTCGTTCATGTTTCCTCATCCTGCTCTCTCCCTCTGTTCTACTTTCACCTCCTCCGTCCCTCTTTTTCTCTTCTGTCTTCAGATGTGTGTGTTGCAGAGGTGTGTGAAGGTTGTCCAGTCTGTCTGTGGTGACACACTCTTGACATGATCAGACTGCAGAGGAATGTGGACGATGTTTCCTTCTGAGAGATTTAGTGCCAACTATTAAATATCTGTGACATAAACTTCAGAGTGAGTTCATACTAATGGACCTGAGCACAGTTAACATTTTGTTCTGTCCAAGGACAAAATATGAGCTTGTTTTTAAATCACTGCAGTGTCCTTCTGTCTTTAGAAACAGTTCAGATCACCTGCATCCATTCATCCATCAATTCATCCATCCATCCATCCATCCATCCATCCATCCATCCATCCATCCATCCATTAATCCTGCAGCAGTTTCTCTGTCTCTTAGTGTGAGGAGAGTGCTGTTATTTGGTGTTTGATCTTGGTTCCTCATCTTCCTCCTCTTGGCTTGTCTGCATATCAAAGCCTCCAGCTGGAGCCCTGCCTGCTCTCTCAGACCTCAGTCAGCGTGTTGAACGTGTTCTTTGCCCTTCATGTGATCTGCTGTTGATCTTTGTTTCTGAATGGGGAGGATGGTGGTGTTTAATGTTGGGGTTTTGAGAATACTTTGACACTCTCACCATAGGATTGTATGTGTCATGTGATCACCCAGCAGGCTTTCTAATTTTTATGCAGCTACTCTTCCTCCTTTTTTTCTGAAAGAGATTGTGGGGAAACAGATGGAGGAGTTTGTGGTGAAAATGAGGAACCAGAAAAGCAGTTGTTCAATCATCTTTCTTTCAGTGTAACAGAGTGAAGAGTAAAAGTGTTGAGGAGCAGCAGGAACAAGACAAGAAAATAAACCTTCTGTGGTGAACTGAGACCTGTTAGATGCAATGATGAATGGTGACCCCACCTTAAATGATGAGTAACCCCACCTTTAACTCAGTTTGTGCAAACTGATAATGACAAATGTAGAACTTCTCTGAAAGACTGAAATGAGTTTGATTTCTAGCATAATGCTCAGAGGCTGCTGCACAGCAAAGGCACAATGCTGGGAAAGACTCAGCTTCTAGTCTAGTTTGTTCTGTTGAGTCCAGAAGCTGTTTGTAACCAGAGGTGGACATTGTTTGTGTTTGTCTGTCCTGCTACTCACTGACTGTTTCTGTCTGATGGTGACCTGAGTCAGCGCACTCTGGCCCCGCCCCCAAGCCCCACTAAAGCCATTAGCTTCCAGCATTTGATTAAACATGGCCATCGATTCCCACAGGAAATGAGTCAAGTTCAGCATCACCTGATCAGAGCATTCAGCTCCCTAATGGAGAGAGAGAGAGAGACAGAGAGAGAGAGCAGGGGTGGAGAGAGGGATTGTGGGAGTAGGAGTTCACAGTAACAATGGAGGGATGAGAGGTGGGAGAAGATGAAACAGCTTAATGTCAAATACAAACACACACAGGGAGAAACATCCAGCAGCCTATTGTTCCTGAGTCATTGGCAGCTTCCAGCAGCCTGAGGGCTTCACATATTGTTGCTTCAGCAATGAGGAGTGAAAATGTTTAAACATAAAGGCTGCTGATTTTATATCTGCTCTCTCGACAAAGGACGCTGAAAATTCATGAACCTCATTTATTTCTGCTGTACTTCATATTCTGCAGACGCCTTTTGCTCCTGCTTTTACAGTTCAAAATGTTCCATTATGTCCCTTTATTGTCAGATTTAGATGCAAATTCTCTGCTATATCGCTCAACATGATGTCTTCCAATGATGTGGGAAGAAAAAGGTGTATATCATGTTGTTTACTGTGGTTTTACGGTTGCATTCCAGTGGCTGTCCCTGCAGTGATTTACTGAGAGCTAAAATCTGAGTGGACACAGTGACAGGTGAAGACACACTATGTGTCCCACCCAAGGTTCACTCTCCACTGATTGTTCAGCATCAGGGTCTGTTGTTTTAATGTTATGTGTCGTGCTGGCAGCGTCAGGAGAGGCTCCAGGAGTGGATGTGACCCACAAAGAGGTGAAGGGAGACACAGCAGGCAGGAGGCCAGGAGAGAGAAACGCAACACAATCCTCTGCCAAGGTTACACACCTACACAGCTGCACACACAGACACACTGCCAGAGGTTACTCAGCTGGCTGCCATAAAGATTCCCACTATTAAAGCAAGTGAATGGCATTAGCAGCCTCTAGCCATGGCAAAGGACAAGGAGCAGCCTGTCACAGCAGGAGAGGCCATGATGGGAACAGTGAGGGAGCAAAGAGTCATAATCTGTCCCAAAGGTAAGATTTAAGACTGGCACCGGCAGAGATGGAGGTTTAAACATGACATCCAGCCACTGTGGAGCTGACGACAGCTACAGACGACTCCTCTCTGCTACTTTCTGCCACCTCCTCATGTTGTGATGGGGCTTTAAAAAAAAGAAAGGGACCCATATTGGCATCTAGTTTTCTTCTTCAGAGAAAAGTGTTAGAGTAAAAAGGTCAGTTGTGACAGCCAGTCAGTGATGATGAATCATAGATTTACATCTGAGTCTTCAGTAGCTGTTTCCAGCAGATCAACTCAAACACACTGAGTGTAGCAGCAGAGAGCAGAAGCAAGTGATTGGCTCTTAGAGAAAGTCCAGCATCAACATTTGAGTTGAAGGACCAAACCAGAGATCAGTGGACAGTGAACGCTGACTTGTATTGGTCAGGTGACCAGAAACATGTTGCTCTGTGTCTGCTGGACGGCCTCTCAGTGAATAACTTTTACATGACAGCATAAATATTCCCTCAAGCTGTTCTATCAGCAGCATCACAATGTTTCCTCTCGTGTGTTTAGATGATGGATATGTGATGAAGTCAGGAGGCCTCGTCCTCTCTGCTGGAACTGAAATGTAAATGCTCATCGAGCAGCTCTAAATACATGTAATCCAGCGGAGCCCTGGGGGGGCAGCATTAGAGAGGGAGATGAAACAGACCCTCAGTAAAGAGGCCACACAAGGCTGACTGCACTTCAAAAACATGACGCTCATTGAGTTCACACCAACTGTATCGTCATGTCTTTTGTCGAGGATGGACGACTGTCAGCTGTTTAAAGCACAGCAATGAACAAGAAGCGGGATTTTTGTGGACATATTTAAATGTAACATGGTGTGTGACTGCTGAAATGAAAGACTGTGTAAAAGTCATTTATTTAGCTTTTAGCTCCAGAAGTTGGAGAGTAAAGAAACAGATCCAGAGTTGCTGCTTTTCTCTGATCGTCCCTGTTTGAGTCCTGTTGATCAAAGTTGTCCTTTTCTCTCCTTGAGAAGAAACGGTTTGCAGAGACAGTCAAAACTATTTTCTTCTTCATCTAATTTATATTTCTGTCTGTTTTTGAATTCTCTGTGTTTCAAATGAAGGTTGGGAGTGATGGAGGAGCTTTCCCAGCTTTAAAGACACTGTGACATTATTTCACTGCTCATTATTGGACTTTTCTACATCATTGATGTGTTCATTGGACAGAAAGAGTTTTGCATTAATGAGTGGAACATGAAATATCAGCTGCTTGTCTGTCCTGGTCTCTCAGTTAAATATTGAATCATGTTTCTGCTTCTCAGATGAATTCATCAGGTCATTAGTGGAGACTGATTTCATCTGATCAGGATGGTGATGTCATCTGATGGATGTTGTTCTTACTGTGCTTGAATTAGTTTTCACAAGTCTTACAATTAGTTGAAATGGACATTTACATGAAATATAAATCAACTGAACCAACTGTTAATCATCTGTCTGCAGGAAGTTTATCTCTTCTTCATCCAGTTCAATCTGAAGACTTGTTCCGACATCTTTTAATGTTGGTTTGCATTCGATCCTTCAGTTCTCTGAACTCATAATCGCCACTTTTGTCACTTTGTGAGGCAAATGAAAATCTTAAAATGATTGTGATTGGTTGAAACCCTGCACAATTCAAATTCATTGTGTTGATGAAAGCTCTGTGCAACACTGCGCTTATTTTCCAAAGTGCACACTTACATTCTGCGAGGACCCTCAACCTTTCTCTTGACTCTTAATTTGAGTTGATGACCTTCATTTCTACATGTTGAAAGCTGCTTTGTTAATGAAGTCTAATTATACTGAAGTGTGAGGTGAAAGCTGATTCTTCCATGTCTCTATTGTTGAGAGGCTTTAGATCAGATTGGCAGTTCACGGCTGACCATCTGATGTCCCCCTGAAACCATCTGGACAGACTCCAGATCTGTCTGGGAACCTGCAGCGACAGAGTTCAGGAAGAGAAATGATGTTCACTGAGTGAGATTCACTGACTGAACACTCACCAGTGATCAGATCCAAACATCCTGCACACAGTGTGAGAGACATGAGGGGTTGACTGGTTCTGAAATGTAGTTTCTGCTCTGAATGTATCTTCTCATGCTGTACCTCAATCAACGCTGGCACTGACCCAGCTCTCTGAGCACAGTGGATGTCCATTCAAGAAGAAAGAGCAGAAAAAGAAAGAGCATGTTGCTGTAACCAGGTCACTTTGATCAGATCAGCAGGAACTCAGTTCTCATGTGATGTTTTAGGTTTACAACAGTACAGAAATACATTTCCAGGAAGTGAACAGTTTCCCTTTGCTGCATTCTCTGTGAGATCATTGAAATGTCATTTTGAACCTTTCCAGTGCAGACCGCTCTGACGGCTTCATGAAGATCCAGCAGAGACTCGGCTCGAATCGGCCCTGTGCCTGGTGTCCAGTGATCCCTGTAGCTCAGCCAGGCTCAATCTGAAGAAACAAACTTGTGGGATCATCACCTGAAAGGTGAAAGAGATTGTGTGTGGGTCCACTGGACAAAGAGCAGGGACTGATCTGATGGAGGCTTTTTGACCTTGACCATGACTGAAGAAACTGAAACATGGGAAGTCTTCTCTGTGGTGAGGAACACATTAGAAACAGTGGAGGTGCAACTCAATGCACTGTGCACTGCTTTAAGTACAGTGTTCCTGTTCTTCAGGTCGTCATTGGGTCACTGGATACATGTCACTGGGTGTTATTTGCTCTGCTGTCTCAGCTAATGAGTTCATTTCTGCTGATACACTGATGAGTGTTGGACCTCTGCCACCTGGAGGGCTGCAGTTTGGGAAAAGTCGAGTCATACTGAACAATGTCTCATTGGACTTTACGGTCCGACATCAGCAAAGTGAGCTCAGTGCAAACTTTCTACAAATAAGGGAAACAAATCTCTGCTGTAAGAAGTTTTGTTTTTTATTTGGAACATATTTGTTCCATATTTACATCTTTCCTTCCTTAAAGTGTTCTGCATCAGTAAAATCTCCAACTGTTTATGGCACAAATTGGTTTGAGCTTTGCAGAACGACAAATCTGCTCCACAACAAACGCTGGAAGTTTAGTCAATGGAGTTGAAAGATTTCACTGTGCGATGCAACTCTTTCTGAACGTTGAAGAGCAGGAAGTGACGAGCACATTGTGTCGGTGTTCAGGCGGTCAAGAGGAAGCACAGAGCAGCTGTTGGCCTTGTGTTGTGTGTTTGTTTTCAGGCTGCAGGAGATGCTGGATGCTCTTATTTTACACAGAAACCCTCAGACTGAAACTCTGGAGCAGGTTGGACTTTGGAGAGAGATACATGTGATTAATGAGAGCTGCTGGCAAGAGAGTACACACAAGAAGTGCTCTCTCACTCTGTGTGTGTGTGTGTGTGTGTGTGTGTCTGTGTGTGTGTGTGGTGGGATAAGGTGGGATGCGTCATGGCTGACTAACACAGATCAGCCGCTGGTCTTCTCTCCACCTCAGAGGATCCTGTTCATCTTCTGTCTTAAACTCTCGCTCTGTTCTTCTTCTCTTCTCTCCTCTCCAGCGTCGGATTCTTTCTCCCCACAGAGCGCCTCCATCTTTTTGTGTCTTTCTGTATTTATCCCACCACGACAGAGTGTTTGTCTGTTTGTCAACTTGCATGATACCAAAACCTGAACAACACATTCCAGTGAAATGTGGAGGAAAGTCAGAGCAGATCGCTCCAAACAGCTCCGCCAGCTGTCCATTTCTAAAACACCTCATGATTTTGTCTCAAAACTCCTTATCTGTGAGGTGTAGAGCAAAACCTTGAATTCACTCGTTCAAGTTCATCTTTGAATGTGCTGTAGGTCCATTTCTGCCTGAAGTCATTCGCCATGATTTACTTTTTTTATTTTCACAGAGCAGTGGATCAGCCTGACCTCGCTCTGTGCAATTCCAATCAAATTCTGATTAAAGATGCACACATCTGCTCTGAGTGGTCATGCGAATCAAGATTGTAAATTCTAACCATTTTCTTCAAAAAAGACTAATTTCAATGATTGTGCAGCCTTGTTCAAGGATGATCTCTGTTATTTCTAGTTTTATGTGCAGTCGATGATAAATGACTTGTTAACTTGATGCAGTGCAGCACCTGGATGGTTTCCTACCTGTCTGCCAAAGACATCTATTGGTTAACTAGCTGTTCATTGCTCCGCATCATGACGGCCTGCAGGGAGCTCTGGGAAGTTTAACAAGACAGTTTAACACCAGCAAACAGGACGAGTGAAGACAAGGAAGGAGCTGCAGGGTGTGTGAGTGGAAAGATGACAATAATGATGAAGAGGTGATAACAGAGAGTGAGTGGCAGTGAAACTCCATGGTTCTTAGTTCAAATGTTCACATTAAAAACTTCAACTGAACTCAGATCAGTGCTGCTGGGTGATTTGAATGTTGGAGGAAGAGCTTTGGAAGAACAGACAGAGTGACAGCAGTGGTGTTACTCTGAGAGCCAATCACACACTGTTTATCCTCTCATCTCACTCTGTCATTGGTTCAGTCGTCTGCTGAGAGAAAACCTGTTCTGTTTTGATTGACGCTGACAGGAGATCAGATCCAAACTCTGAGCAGAGAAAATGCTACAAACATCATCTGCAAACTTGATGTGTCTCTCCTCAGACAGACAGACAGACAGCAAACAGAGTGAAGAGGGTTAGTCAGGATGGTGTTTGGTGCTCTGAGAAATCAGCTGGCTGATCCATCATCTGAAGATAAAATCTACTGGACTGTATTCACATGAATCTGCATTATGTTTAAAGTGGAACGACACTACAAAGGCTCCATGAACGTCTTTACAACAACCAGATTAACATTTAGCCTTTCAGCAGGGTTCAGTGGGAGTTGGATTTTACACAGTCGCTCACATTTATTGAGCTTCAGCCCACTATGAACAAACTGTGTGTGTATATAAGTGTGATTCCTGGAAACCTCAAAGCAGGAAATAGCTCTGCAGTGAAGTGGACCATTATGATGAAATTCTGGAGAATAAATTCTCATGTTCTTCTTGGTTTTCACTTCCAAATGAGTGGGTTAGACTGGGCCAAACTGCACCTTGTTAAAGTCAGTCTGAGGCTTGTTTTTATTTATTTATCTATTTTATGGCCAGAGCAGATTCATTTGTGAAGCAGTGCAGCAGATATCTGAGCTCTGAGTGAACACAGATTTAGTTCACTTCATAGATACTGTCTGCTAAAATCCATCAAGCTGGATATAAATAGTGTGATTTCCTCTTTGACGTCAGTCTCTGTTTGTGCACTGATTGTTTTAGTATCCACTCTATAATACACACACACACACGTTACCTTCAAAGACATCACGGCTTTGATTATTTCTTCAAACACATGGATGTATTCAGACAGCAGACCCTGTACTGTCGATGGGAGCTGGTCTGAGATCGGCGAACAACTGACATTTCAAATCAAAGAACTGGTCAGTCCAAAACTTGTTTTTAATCAAATTTGGAGTTTGATATCATCCCTCACTCTGTCACACCGTACAGAGATGATGATGATGATTCGATCAGATGATTGTAGGATGAGTATACATCTGTAACAGTGTCTGAAATGCCTCTTCCTTGGAATAGATAGGAAAGGAAATAGATGCATTAGAGACGAGGAGACAGAAAAAGGAGAAGCTTCATGTCCACCCTGATCTTTTTTTAACGACTGACTGTGATTATGATGTTTGATTAGGATGTTACTGTGGCTCAATGGCCCATGAGACTCTGTAATGTAGTGAGAAAATGGAAAGGAAATTGTCTTTTCTCCACAATATTCCTCTCGAGCTCTTTCACCCTCCCTCCAAATATCACTGTCTGTGGATTCTCTCAGTCTGCACTGTGGATGAATGTTGACATGAAGTGATGTTTAGAAGCTTCACGTTCACATTGATTGGATGCATGATGTGGACTGACTGAACCAAGCAGCACAAAGCTCAGATTTTCAGACTGATGAGCAGAAGGTTTGTTAGATGAGATGATGAAGAAGTTCAGCACTTAGAAAAACTGTTTTTCAGCCTGTCTGACAATTCAAGGCAATAAAAACTTTCAGCACTCACAAATGTTCACACAGCTTTAGTACTGAGGCTGAAAAACTCATTTCCTGATCAGCTTTGACATTTTTGAGATCTTCATTTGTCATCATTGAGTTTAGGCTGTTTGTCATGTTTCTGTTCTCATCTTCATCAGCTTCTCAGGAATAAGGAGCCGATGAATCGCTCATCTCGTACATCAACAAGTGTCAGTCAGAGCAGCGTTTGAACAGAGCTGTTGGAACCTGAGTTAAACAAATATGAAGGACACTCAGGGCTGAATGTGAAGGAGGATGAAGAAATAGAAACAACAGGAGACTCTTTGCTCTGCTCTCTCACAGACCCTCAACACATATATGAACAGAAGTCATGTGGAACTCCATTACAGCCATTGCAGCACGCAGACCTCCCATGTGGTGAGATAGCAAAGAAGAGAGAGGAGAAAGCTGAATAGACAATCATTTATTTCACTCACTGTTTGTCTGCTGAGGCCGTTTTCAAAGATCGGCCTTTTCATTCTGACTCACTGTGGCGTTCAGAGTCGTTCAGTACTTTCCTCTTAATCACTGTCTCGTGGGTCTTTATCTGCTTCTCGCTGCTGCACTTAAAACTTTCAAAGGTTTTCATACTGAGCCACCTGTGAGTGTTTGGAAATACAAGCATAGCCCACTCTGCCCGATCACACGTTTGTTTTCTGTGTGAAGTATTCAGCTTCTTTCTGATAGAAGAACCATCTTCAATATCTGAACCACCCACACGAGTTTTTCTTCCTGCTGTCAGAATGTATGAGGGGTCACAGTTCAGCACGGAGGAATATGCATTTTTCCCAGAAATAAAATATCATGTGCAATTCTGTATAATGTCAGACAACAATGGAATAATTTTATTTGAAGAAATAAATTGTAATTCTAATTTAACTTAATTCAGTTCACCTACTCACTTCTTGACATGGTTAATGTGCTGTAGACTGAGATCACTGCGGCCCACATAACAGATCTGGACTATTTACCCTGAGCATCCTGAAAGGCAGATCAAATCTCAAGAAACATCCTTTTAAATCTAATGCATGAGAAAAAGTGTGTTTGATCCGTTCAGCAGAGCCTTTGTTTTGGTCTCTTCTTGCCTCCCACTTGTTGTCAAGCATCGAGCTGTTCAGACTGTATCTGCTTATATGACCCAGAGCTCTTAACCTCGTCTCAGGCCTGGCCGTGTTGACTTGGCAGGCAGGGCAGGCGCACACAGCCTGGTGCTGGGTGATCAGTCGAATCCAGACGACAATAATTGAACTGGCTGGCTGAAGTTTAAACTCCTTTCTGTCAAGTCAGTCATGTCTGATCGTGCTCAGATAACTAAAAAAAAAAGTAAAAGATTTGACTGTTTATAAGCTGAATTGCTGTTTATTTCTGTGTGCTGGCTTTGAGATGATTCTGTTCTTGTCAGGTTGATAATTATTTGTCTTTTTTTCTCTCTTCTTTTTTTGGGGGATGATGTTTCCTGATCTGCTCCATCCTGAACCTTCAACTGTGGATCTTGAAATGCAGGTAAAACACAACTAGTTCTTGTGTAAATGATATATGAGGCTGTGTGTTCAAACTGATCAGGGCTGCTTCTTGCTAAATGCAGCGTTGGCCCCTCTGCTCCTCACAGTCTGTTCTTGGTGCTGTGTTGAAGGGAGGACACTGAATTAAAAAGGCTTGTTTTCTGTTGCTGAATCGTTCCAGTCCTCAGCCTCCTCCTTCATTAGACTGTGTTGAGTTTGACCAGTTGCTGCTTGTTTGTGTTATTTCACCCCATGCAGTGACAGCCATATGGTTAGTTTGTGTTTGTGTGATCAGTTGCATTCATCAGGTTCAGCTGCTTTTGGTGGCAGAGCTGCTGACAGCCTCAACCCAAAGATCATCAGAATAACTGCACACCAGACCTCATTTTCAGAATGCTAAAAAGGTCTGTGTGAGGGCTCCTGTGTTTCCTGCTGTAGGTGGTCTAATGTCCAAGGAGATGCAGGCAGCAGCACAGGTTGTCATTATTCATTAGAGGAGGTCAGATTGGGCCCTGCTGTGACTCTTTAAATTTTGGTCAAGCGGCCTCTTTATTTCTGCTCATGCAGAACAAGCTGCTGTATGAATGCAGAGCAGTCTGTAGTGGGAGAGTTCTCACATAGAAGAAGACTGATGTGTGTTTCTGCCATGCTCTGAAACACAGGTGTGGGATAGGAGGGCTTACAAATGTGTGAATGGATGTACATTTTAAAATACCCACATTTCCTTCTCTGTCTTCAGAATATTGAGCATTGTGTGTTGTGTTTGCAGCTCTTAAGTGTGGAACAAGCATTTCTTCATAGGTTTACTGGAAATGATCACTGCCTAAAGAAATATTCAAAGCTTGATATATTTGCCGTCTGAGGTTACATCATTGGCGTTTGCTATGCAAACAGTACCTGGCCTGGCCTGGGCTATGCAGTGAGGTTTTTGGTATAGGAGGGTCTGCATAATGTCAAAGATGGCAACAACCAAAATACAAAATTTAAGCCTTACAACAGTCGTCCACAAACCAGTGGGTGAGGTCCCAGTGGCTGCATCCACTTATTTTCGACAGCCTATGGATTAATCCCATAGCCTGCCAATCGTATGGTTGCACATGTTGAGTGTGGATGCTGTTGCTTCATGTTTCTGTGGTTTCAGTCCTCCTGAATGTTTGCTTCAACTTCAACATCATTCTAAATCAGTGAGACAGAAGTGTGATCACACACAGCAGAGACTGGACATTGTCCATAACTTGATGCTCTTCTCCTGCATGCACACAGAACATGTTCTGTTGTTCTTTTAAGAGGATGCTGTGGACAGATGGAGTCCAGGACTGTTCCCCATGATGGAATAAAAGAGAAAAAAGCTCCTGCACGGTTTGAGAGTTGAGGTGATGGCAGTGTTTGACAATTTTCAGGTAAAGCATAGAGGTTACACGTCAGAAACACAGTTTGACACGGCCAACAGGGTCAGTGGTGTTAATGTGGAGGGAGGGCTTGTCTGCCAGGAAATGTGGAAGTGAACGAGCTAACAAGTCTGCAGAGACTCAACAGGAGAATCGTCAGGAGACCAGATGAGGTCTCTGCTTTCTGTTCACTCAGTTCAGGAAATTCAGCTGAATCCAGCAGCTGGATGCAGGAGAGAGAAAGCCAAGACTGACCCGGTGTGTAGGTGGAGGGGAACATTAGAAAAGGTTGAACTGTGACTCGGTGTTGGGAAAGATGGTAAAGAAACAGCTGAGGAGCAGAATGAGGGATCATCAGTTTGTCAGTTTGCTCACTAACAGGAAGGTTACAAATCTGCAGGTCAGCCTCTGCACCACATTTCTTTTCTGTGGAGGCTTCAGTGACTCCAACCTGACTGATCCACATTCACAGCATACAGGACACAGCCGTGAGCCTGTACAGCTCATTGACAGATACACTCAATAACCAACAAAACAGATGTGTCAAAAGTCAGATGATCTCAGAAGAAGTTGGCAGTTTGAATTCAATCCAGTGTCAGAAGTTATTTTGAGACTCAGGTACCTGTGTGTGTTTTCTGCCTCAGAGAACCAGGAGCCTTTCATGTTGGGTAGCCCAGGGATGTTGTCCTCTGTGCCATTCGAAACAGCCTTATCAAAGGTTTGCATCCATGTTGCAGGAAACCACACATACATTGTATACACACACACCCTCTCCCACCACTCTTTTTTCTTCTATTTCTAGAGATCCAGTGGGTCTTTTTTTTTTTCCTTTCAGATCATGCCCGCAAAATCAGGTCTAGACATTGTCCAGAGTTACCCTTACACATATTTAGCAGTTTTGTTCGTGTCAGACGAGTTCTCACTCACAGGAAATAGGAGGCGGAGGAGGACTCGTTGCGTTTATATCAATACTACATTTATTTGGACGCATCTGCAATGTCAATGAGAGCATGGAAAACAATATACAGGCACGCAGAAAAGAGGAGGAAGCAGCTACACTCTGTGCAATGTCATCAGCACACCCACTCGCTTGCTGGGTAGCAGAGTAGCAGTGCAGACACTGTGAATGACAGTGTGGAAATATGGCGTAAGGGACAGCTCTCACCGTATAAAAAGTATTGCCACATCTGGACTGGTTTGATTTTCTTTTCTAATTTGATTATATATTCAAAGTTAGAATGTTCGTTGACAGCCTGAGTGAGTAGTTACCAGTCAACGGCAGTATAAAACAGAGCAGACAATGAAATAGGTTTTTCATTGCAACCACAAGCGGTCCTTGAGTACACAGTCATGAATCAGCAAGGAAATACTACCCTGATTCCAACAAAAAGGTTAGGCTGCTGTGTAAAACATAAAGGAAACAGAATGTAATACTTTGTTAATCCTTTTAACAAGTATTCAATTGAAAACTGTACAAAGACAATATATTTAATGTTTGACCTCATCGGCTTCATTCATTTTTGTAAATATCTGCTCATTCTGAATTTAATGCCAGCAACAGCTTTCAAACAAGTTTGGACAGGAGGAACCAAAGACTGGGAAAGTAGTGGAATACTCCAAAAACACCTGTATGGAACATTCCACAGGTAAACAGGTTCATTGGTAACAAGTATCATGATTGGGTATGAAAGGGGCGTCCTTGAAAGGCTTAGTCGTTCACAAGCAAGGATGGAGCGAGGTTCACCACTTTTTGGACATGTGATTTGTCAAAGAGACTGAGATTCCTATTCCCCTGTCACACATTGGAATTGTGAGTAAAGGACTTTCATCATCCAGTCCTAGTCCGGTTATGTAATACATATGAGCTTTTGTCACATTATAAGTTATAATAATGATTTGATTTTAGATGCTGTTATTGTAACCAGTAATGTAATGAAACCATAGGAATAAGAATGATTGTGAATTGAAATTAAATCAACTACAAGGTTTGTAAGCTGAGCTGATTTAATGGAAAACAGGTTATGATCTTGAGTGTGCAAATGAGTAATGTCATTTCCAATGGAGATAAACAACACCCAGAATGAGGAAGTCACGCAGACTGTGACCAGTGGCCAAACTCTGCCAGAGGCCAAAAGCTTGATCAAAAAATACCAAAAAAGGAAATACAACCATGAGATTGCACACACACCAATTTGGCAGTTTGATGTGCAAAAAGACATGTGCAACAGAGAGGAGGGATTCAGAGGAAAAAGATAGAAAATGGACAAAGAAGAGAATATTGTTCTTCTTCCTTCGCCTCTACAACCTCAAGCCAACTCAAGAGACGGAGTATGTAAGGAGCCTGACATCGCAATGAAGGACTTAGAAAAATCTACAGTCCTCTCAAGAGGACAGAGCACAGGAAGAATAACCATTTTCCAACTGACTATGGATTATAAGTTAGAGTTTAAATTCTTCTTTACTCACTGTGCTCCAACAAGCCACCATCTTGGATAGTTTTCAGTTATAACCTAGAGCTGGTCCAGTACTGCCTGTACAGGGATGACTCAGGATCTTCACAGATTGTGTCAGAGATATTACTACATGCACTCAGGAACACTTCGTAAAACTGTTGTCAGTATACACAGTTTGTTTGCAAATGATTTCATTCAGTTTTTGTTTTTTACGTTTTACATAAAATCCCAACTTTTGTGGAATTAGTGTTTGTGTTAGGTAGATGGGCCCGTACTTTGCAAGAATAGTTGTGGAAAGATACACACACAACCAAATGTATGATCCCCTCCAGGCTTATGCTGGAGATGAAAAGCATCAAAATCACCAACAATTGATCCCTGATTACCAAGCACCCACCGGCTGCAGAACCTCTGAGCATTCAGTATAAGGAGCAGCAGTGAATGTTCTGTTTTCTGGTGCATTCCCATGACCTTTGATTTGTACTGGCAAAAAAAAAACAAGTTTGTTCTTATTATTAACTATCAGCAGAGTGGATATGATAAACTTCATGTATTGTAGGCAGCACATAGCAGCGTAGCAAGGGTCTCTGAAAAGTATTGAAATTGTTCTGTCAAAGAATTATGATAGATGTGTGAAACTTGTAATACTTGCGGATGCTGAACTGGCTATTGATAAGCCCATGTATAACATCCTTGCCAACAGTATTTGACCACAGTTACTAATAGATTTTTTATTTATTCATTTATTAATTTTTTTGACAATTCTTGTGAATCTCAATCTAACAGATTGGATGTGTGTCAAAGTGCAACAAGAACAAAACATCCATAAATCAAATGTTCAGTTTGGGGTCTGGTATCATGAGTGAATTTACTTGAAATAGACAAGCTCCAAGAGTCAGTGGTCTCAGATTGCATGAATGATACAGGAGGCCTTTCTCAATATGCGTTCTTCTCTGTACTTGTGTTCTTGTGTACTTGAGAAACGTCATCAGTCTGAGCCCAAGTACTGTTCCAATTAAAAAGTCCGCATCTCGCAAAGTACAGTCAAATACCCGGATGTGTTCTTGCCCCTCCCATTTTATCGAGGATGCATCGGGTGGTGACTTGTGTGGACTTGGGGCAGCCACGTATCCCAGAATGCATTTCGTAGCAACGATCGCGGAGGAGAGGACTCACAACTGTAAAGTTACAAGTTTCGAAATACTACTGTTTTGGTAGTACGGAATGTGGTTTTAAGATTATTTTATGTGAGAAAGTGGATGTTAAAACTTAAAATCTGTGGTCGATTCATCACGATAGCGCGTAGTTTAAAATTTGCTCCAAAGTTTTCGGAGATAACCGGCAGACGAGCCGCGATGGTGACGTCATCAAGTACGCTGCCGTCCCTATTGCAGATTGACCATCCTGCGTCCTCCCGTCCTGGAGAGACTGTACTCCCAAGTCGAACTTGCTAAGTCCGAACTGCCAAGTTCGTAAGTCCGAACTTGGCGTACTTGGTATTGAGAAACGACCAGGGTCTTTCTAAGACAAAATACAAACCCAAACCAGCATGGAAAATGCTTGTTGACATCCTGAAAATTGCCAACATTTCAGCAGGTTACAGATGTTTATGTTCATTATCATATCTGGAAGGAACTGTTGGTTCTTTGTATTTGATTTTAGACTGAAAATTCTAAATAGACAGAGGGTGTATGGAGCATGTTTTGGCACAGGAGCAACAGCATTGCAAAGACACACATACACACACACACACACACACACACACACACACACACACACACACACACACTTTTCTTTGGTTTCACGCCAGTCACCCAGCTGCCAAAAGACCGTTAATTAGCACTGTGGTGCCTGTTTATTCAGCACTGTGTGTGTGGAGTATATTGTTACTATAAAGTGCATTAATTCAAATGTTCTCAGTCCTGTATTGAGATCATAGTTGACCAACGGTGCATTGGTGTCACATAACCACTGCTTTTCGACCACACACTTAGACACTTGCAGGATTGGCTGCAGCTTAGCGTTTTCAGGAGAAAGTAAACACATGCACTTTAAAAATTCAACTGGAATCCCCCAAGTCTGTTTCATCCAAACTTTGCTTTTCTTCAGATCAAATCCTAGCTTTACCCTGGCACACAGGGCCCCACAGCAAATCTGTATTTCATGAACATCAAGCACTGACAACACTGCCGATTTATGGATGAACATGCGCTAATCTCTCACATGTCAGATTGATATGCAAGAGCCATGATCATGGAGTTGTGGAGGATTTCTGCCATGAAACCATCAGAAATCATGAGAAACTGTCTGATCTCTGGAGCAAATTATAGTCATAACATGTCTGTGTGCTGATGTTGGCATTTAGCTCAAAGCACCATTCATAGACTTTCACAATGTTCCAAGGAGACAAACCTAAGATGTAATAACTCTTTTGATGGTTAAGCTCCTGCCAGAAATGAACATTTAAAAGGCCATTTTGACTGAAACATACATCTCCCTCAGGCATCTCTCGAGTCTTTTTATTACCACACTACAGTGTATTGATGAATGGAACTGATGCTAGTGGCAGGACATTATTCTGAGTTTCTATTCTTTTGTCTTGTTTTTTTTTTTTTTCCTACTCCCTTTCTCTGACAAAATCAGGGTGTCCTTGTCGCTGTTGCATTTGGATAGCCATTTTTTCAAGTGTCTGTTTGCTGTTTTTCTTGAACCACTTTTTAGCAGTTTTCAGTCACAAAATGCTGTTCTCTGCACCAGAAAGGTCACATACAGTAGTTAACACAGAACAGTAAGTATTATGAAAAAGAATACTTAACAAACTCATAAATCAAAAGTTTTTCCATCTGTTGTTGTGGAAGAGAAGACTGTGTCTTCAATAACAGCTGTTTTAATGGAATCCATTTTCAGAAACAGTTGTCTCATCTCCGATTAGTGTATGTTTGTGTTTCCTCAAGGAAGATAGCTTCAGAGTTCCTCCAATTATCCAGAGCAGAAAGAGAAAATGGTAATTGTGGGCAAGGGAGGATGTGGGAAATGATTCAGTAAGTTGTGGCTCTTATTTCTGCCATCTGATCAGTCTTCAGCTTGCATTGTTTCACACACTAATAATGTCCTCCATTTAAACTCACAGCATTAATATGCATTAGTGCAAGTACAACAATATATCATAAAAGTCCATTCATTTTCACCTTTTTCATTTTCTGTTTTTAATGGTGAAGATTTTTCGTATCAAAGCTGTGCAAAAGTTTAACTGTAGAATACACAAAGGAGCGCAGATGTGATGGAATGTATTGTACTTTGAAGTTATAATGAACTTTCCAGAACATCTCTAACAATGGACCTTGAACTCTGGACATGTAGTGCTCTTTATTAATTTGTTAGCGACCTCTCTCTGCTAAGTTTGTTACTTTAAAAGTGAGTTTTTAGATGTTTTCCTTGCCACACTGGTCAGGATGGATTAGAAAGGGGTATGGAGAAATCTGGGGGGGCAGCAGAACTTTAGAAACTTAATTACCTCATGAAGCAAAGCTGAATAAATCAAAATACACAGTAGGGCAGAATAGATGGCAACGTTGTTCGTGTACTCTAGTAGAGCAGAGCAGAGAGTAGTAAAGCAGTCTTCTCTGAGTTTTCTTTTAATAGCAGTGAACAAAGTTCTGTGTTGTACTACTGGACTGTCTCTGCCCTGGGTGCTACATAGGTTGTTAAGCATAAATGGAGTCATGGAGGCCATGGTCAGTTGCGATTTCAAAGTTAATTGCGAGTCTGACCGGTGCTGTCTCAGTTCAGCGGGCAGAAGGGGAACCAGTGTTATTTCCCAAAGAGATCTGTGCTAGGACTGTGTAGATGGCAACATTTTGTGTCTGTAAGGTGGTATTCATGCAAAATGAGTTTTTAGGGATGCTGGAACACAAATAAAAAGTGTGAGGGTAATTAACAAGTAACCATTTAGATTCCCAGTACATGCTCAGTTTAATCAAATAAGGCCTTTTTGGAACTTTGCTGCAATGTTTTTGGAGATGACAGCCATTCTTGACTGCACTTCAGTCTGAACAATCTGCTTGTGATACTTAAGGTTATTAATAGGCAGTATGTATATAGTCATCGAGCATACAGCAGACAGCATGTTAGTATGCAATTTTGAACACAGCCTGAGTTTGAAGCCACGCTAGCGGCTTTATGAGGCTACAGCTGGGTACAGGAGTGCTTTCAGCTAAATTCTAATGTCTGCATGCCAGCATCCTCACAGTGACAATGCTAACAGGCTAATGTTTAGTGGGTATAATATGTACCATGTGCACCATTCAATTTAGAGTACTGGCATGTTAATATTTTCTAATTAGCACTAAACACAAAGTGAAGCTGAGGCTCATGGGTATGTGATTAGTTTCACAGGCATTCGGTCATTAACTAAAGTATTAGACAAACTGAGAAGGTTTAGTGGCTTGAGATTAAAAATGAAAATATCACATAGCCTCATCCTCTGGATGTCTGTGCCAAATTTCAAAAATCTGTGCCATTTCACTGAAAAAACACAAGTCAGAGGATCACCAGCCTGAATCTCATTACACTTTTCTGCAGTTGGACCAAAATGGTGGACCACCTAACTGACAATCCATCTTTGCCACCCCCAAAGCCATGATGCTAGTGTGGCTATAAACAAGGTTGAAGTCACCCTGAGTAATATCAGGTCTCAGGACACGGATCTCTGATCAGATGGTCATCCAACAGCCATTTTTTAACGAGGGATCAGTAATTATCCGGCTGAGGGTGTGCCCTGTAATGTGTGCAGCACCATCAACAGCTTGTTTTTTGGTTTGCAGTCATTCCAGGAGACTCAAACTCATCTGCAACTTGTTATGAGAGAAAGTCAATGTGGAGTGATGGATCAGGCTTAGACAGCCGGTATATACTGTATACTGTAAGAAGCAGCTTCGTGGAGTATAGGAGTTTACATCTCAGAGCAAGTTGGAAGAACATAAAATGAGCTGATAGGCATTTGAAGCAGCAGCATACATGGAATCACAGCCAGCACACCCGCTGCCACTTGGCTATTCTGACTGCACTTGGCTGTTTTCCTCAGTTTTGCAGCCAAACTTGAAAATTGGCTGACAATCAAATCTGGGCCTTCTGCAAGTCAGGCAAAAAATGTACCACACGGAAAAATCAGTGTTATGTCGTAATTAAATGGACAGGTGGCTTTATTCTCCTGTGGTTTGACTGGAATTGAAAGGCCACAATCAAGAATGAAACCTATAGGGTTCATGTATTGCAGGCAAGGATTGTGCAGCTGAAGCAAACAGTCTGTGCTGTGGTTGAGGAGACAGGCTGTGTTAATAAGTCCACAGGAGGCTTATGGCCTATAGTGCACATACAGCTACAGTCTTATGCCGGTGGAGTCTTTGTCATCAGGGGCCTGGGGCTGTGAAACAAACAGCCTGAGGAAACCAGGCAAACTCAGTCAGTGCTGTGTCTTAAAGCACATCTTATACTTTAGAATGCTTTTATTGAAAATGGAGTTGACTGGTGGCAGCTGTAGTGGGTGGTAGTGAGATAAAATGTCTGCAGCAGTTTCGTCTTGAGGGTTTCCATCAAGTCATTCCGAGGAAGAGGAGTCTACATACATAATCATGAAGGTGTGGGTATTGATTATGTTGCTTCTTTATACACAATTTACTTATTTCTGTCTTTTCTTTCCCCCTGCCTTCTCTAGATTATCTAAAGGAAAGTATTTCCTTTTGATGTATATTAGCGGCTTTTAATGCTGTAAGGTTAACATAGAGGGTAAGGTTAATCCTATGATGGTGTCATAGCATTACACAAGTGTCGCTCACAAAAAACACATTATTTTAGATTTATAAAAGCCTGAATGTGTAAAACTAGCTCTGAATGCAGCCTTGAAAGGCACACGTGTCAATGTAGTGTCATGCATAATGTATGACAGCATCTACTCTGCATGCCAAGATAGAAAGCATTTACATTTAATCCTCTTGACTGATGGCCATTGCAGGTTTGACTCCAACATGAAGCAAGACTTGCCTTGTCTCCGGTAATCAGCAGTCTCATCTTCTCTGACTTTGACAGCAAAACATGCTGTTGGCACATTATAATGAACACTTTGTTCTTTTGCTTTGGGCCCAAAATACAAATGAGCAGTGTGATGGAAACAGACGGGGGATGTGAATTAACTTTCCAAACACCGTCTACCTTCAAGATCAAGAGAAGCTAAAAAGAAAACAAAATTGAGAAGAACACAAATGAACAAAAATACAAATTGAATTAACAAGACAGATCCTCCTCAAAGGGGTTGCTATGTTTGCTTTGGAGTGGAAAAGGCCTTTTGCTCTCCTTCTATTGAAGAACTGAGTCATGCAGTTGGTTATTTGGTTGATTCCAATGTGCAGTTCTACATTTAAAGCATAATGCATGAGATGTCCTTGACCTTGCACATCATATGTGACCACTGTCTGTTGTTATAATATAATGGCTGGTCACCCAGTTAACCCAGGTTGTGTTTGTGACATGTGCTGCACTGACTGCATTGGTAAGCACTTACTAAACTATCACTCAAATGATTTGAAAGTTATGTATTTTTTCATGATGACAACCCACCAGCCAGTACAGTCACTGGCCCTGACTTTTGAAGATCTTACATTTGAAAACCCATCTTTCAGATTGAAGGCAGTCATCTTGCCAGATCTGTCTTCCTTTTTTCAGTTTTTTTTCTTTGCTGTGACTTTTTAATCTTTTGGTCTTGGCAATAAGGAAAAATCGCATCCAGTGATCTCTTTTCACATTTTATTCATGACATTGTTGTCAGTCTGGCAAAGATTGCTTTCCCGTTTTTTTCCACAGAGAGTAGTTTTTCATAGACTCCATGTGCTATTTTAGAGAAAGAGTGGCAAGAGATGGCCATTTAAGGGTCAGGAATCTCTGGGGACTTACATGTAGATGCCATGGATTTTCTTTTACTGGAGAGTTTTTTAAGCATCAAAGTGTTCGGTTGACTTGTTGTGGTAATTGCACTGATGCTGCGTGTGTATTATTTTTACAGCAAGTAAGCAAACTTGTATGCATGTTGTATATGCCATTAGCAGAAATACTGACAGAAATGCAATGCAAGTATTTTCATCAATATGAAGAACTATTCTTAACACTAACAGTAGCCTACCATCCAAAACTGCAGCAGTGAGTCTCACCAAAGTCTGCAGGCAGCAAGGAACAGTATTCACAGGCTAACAAGAGGTACTGTCTACTGTCAAACTCTGGTACATGAGCGAATCTAGTGAGCCCTGAAACGTCTAAACCGGTCTCTTAAGTATTTTTTGGCATACAGGCTGCAGTTGGGCATGAACAGGAAGTGTCAGGAGCAGCAAGGATGTACAACAGCTGACATCAGCAGCAGCCGAGTCCGGTGGAGTCAAGTAAGGGTTGGAATTACTGCCCGATCTCAGCAGTGAGCTAAGCCCAGAGGGGAAAACATGCATCGGTCAGTCACCACCAACACTGCTTAGATCTAAATGCTGTCACTGATTGAGTTTGTGTCTGTGGTTGTAATGCTTCCTTTTCAATTTGCTGGCAATGTTTTGGTAAAAAAAAGCAAAAGGCAAAGTAGTAGGCAAAGAAGGTGAGAGGCTAAAAACCTCTCAGTGTTGAGGTGTTCTGCAAAACATCCGTATGGTTGTTCCCAGTCTCGTGTGAAACCGTCAAAATGTAAGTGTCAAGGCGCAACCCAGCTCCAAAATACTCAATTCCTCCAAGAATGTGAAAAATGAATCAATAAGCACTGCGGTAGAAGAGCACTTATTACAGTGAGAGATATCGCTCAGTACATTGCTCTTCCTCTCAGACATTATCTGTGTCAATCAGCGTCTCCACACAACACAGGCGGATATGGATAACATACACATTTTCCTCACAATGACCAGACTAAAGTAAATAATAAAAAGTAGAGCAACAGCTTCTCTAGCTCTCTCAGCAGTGTAATAAATCTGCTGTCAGGATTACTTGGGGAAAACACCACATTTGCATGCACAGAGATAACTGGCTTTCTCCAGCGAGACCAGCCAACCTCCTTTTTCACTTTGAATTGTTACAGATATAGTTGCACCATATACCAGGCAAAGGAGCTCCTGTAAATCCCCTAATAAAGCAGCATATCGCTTTAACGTTCAAGCATCCATTCATCATATTTTAATAACATGTCACGTGGCATGAAATGAGTAAAGAGATATGCCAGTTGTGTTATTCGCGGCATGATTACAGACAATAATACACACATAAGCTGTCCTCAGTTGTAAAGAATTATTCAGGCCAGATTCTGAAAAAACTTGGAGCACTGTGTAAAACATAACAGAATGTGATAACTCGCTAATCCTTTTATGACATACACTCAATTGAAAACAGTAAAAAGACAATATATTTAATGTTTTACTACATGAGAATGTTGGAACAGGAGCAAAAGACTGGGAAAGTTGTGGAGTGCTCCAAAAACGCCTGTTTGGAACATTCAAGGATGGAGGATGGGGCGAGGTTCATCACTTTGTGAGCACATGATTGGATAAAGGATATAAATACATGATAACTACATGGGCTCAGGAACGCTTCATAAAGCTGAACTGGGCTTGTGTATGGACATATTCTGGTACAGTTTTGCAAAAGAGGCAACTTTTGCTGATAATTTCTCACTCACTCTGTATGAAACACACTTATCCCATAAACATAAGCATGCTATCAGCGACGCCTACAGACAGAACATTCCCTGGAGCGAAGTCTCAGGCAATGACAGGCATTTCTTAACAAAAAGAAATAGGGATAAAGGCAAAAAAGTAGTCAGCGAACCAGTATACTGCTACAAAGAGTGCTCATGACAGTATGAAGAATGTTCTCTTTTCTAGTGTTTAAGTAATGTTGTGTGTACCTTGAACCTTCAATCTCCAGCTGGAGTTGAGTCTAACCACTTTATATTCAGCGCCTTTAGGTAATTGTATTGATAACAACATCTCTTATTTATAAGTGCTTAAATTTTATGCATGCAAAATCATTATCTGCCAGCAGCTGCAATGTAAATGAGATGACATATGTTTCACTGAAATGTAGTGCAATGAAAGTCACACAAAATGACAATATTCCAATAATAAAAGAAGTAGAAATGCTTTAAGCTGTATGGAGTACAGTACTTCTAAGCAAATGTAGTCAATGGTTCTTTCCTCCCATGTAATACAAATGTGATCTCTCTAATATGTTATCTGCTCTGCATTCATTTGGTTAATATTGAGAAGTAATTACCAAAGCAGAATCACAGTTGTGCCAAAAACATACTAAGTGGATTGGGCATTTTTAAACACAACAGGGAATTAAAATGTGGAGAGCAGGAACATGAGCTCATGTGCACTGAGCCATAGTTTTGGACCAAGAGACACTGAAGCGGAACAGAAGTGTTTGCCTCCATCCTCCCTCTCCTCTCCCCCACCAGCGACCTTGTTAACCCAGCTCCACTTCACTACCCTCAACGCAGGCCAGAAAAATTACAGTTAGTTGCTGCTTTAACCCTCCTATCAACAGGGATGATTCCCTGACTTGTGTGGATGTCTGAGACCAGCCTCAGTTCAACTTAGCGGTGAACAATATGGAAATAGATTGTTGGTTGATGATATCATCAGGAACGTTTGCTATGCTAGAAGGATTAATTTGTACTCAGGAGGTTTTAGATTTGATCCTCAGGAGCACCTTAAGGTTCCCTGGATGCACGACATGTGAAGCATGAATAATCTTCTCCCGGCAGATTCTGACTTGATTGTGATTCTGTCAGCTTGCGAACACAGATTCATCTGACTGCGGGTGACTGCAGATAGATTACACACAACAGCCCCGACCGATGAATTTCACTTGGACAGAGATGCCAGTTATCGCTGAGAGATCCGCTCAAGACCGAGAGAGCACCGTAGCACCGTGGAGATTTTCTCTCCTCACCGAGCTGCTGCCTCTTTCTCTAAATGACTGGGATTGTCACTGTCTTCCACCCTCTGCAGTCTAGCAGCTGAGGCACGCAGACTGCGGATGTCTCTGTGTCAGATGTATATTAATAAGGACAGTGTGTGATATCAGAAGAGGACAAATCAGATTATCAGTGAGCCTAAGGCTTGCTGATACTTAAATCGTGCTTTCATATATCAGGATATGACAGGGAGTTCTGATAATAATGGACAAGGTGCAAGTTGACTTTTCCCTGCCAAGACCATTGAAGAATGACAGCATCAGTTCATGGCTTTTGATAGAGGTAATGTTTACGTTCAAGTGACAAAGCCTAGCGGCCATATACATGACGTCATTTTAACTCAAAAAACAATGGCTCCCTCAACCTAACCAACCTAAACATTAACCATAATGTATTTCTGTCATAAAACATCTTCAACAGTCACTTGAAAGCATTGGGAGGGACAGAGAAATGATGCCATAGTGCTGATACTTTGTCAGATCACGAAACCTGTTGCTGTGTCGTTCTCGAGGGCATGGACAAACGACAAATTCTGTTGTGTCGTTTGTTATTTTCCTATATCAGGATGTGTCAGAGTATATTTGGCAATTAAATCATGGCCACATGGTGCAATAACAACCTCCAGTGCTGTTTAGCATCTTCATTTCTAGATAATTAGTAGAACACCATTGGCCTTGACCACAGTCTGTGCTAGAAATGTGTCGGGGCCTCTGGAGAGTGCAGCGGGGGCCTATCCATATGGCTGAGTGGGCTCATTCTGACGTAAAGTGCAGTGTGCATGTAAAGTAGAACTTTCAGAGGCGCTGTGTGAGCGGTTAGACTAACTCAAACTGAAGTATCCATGCAGTTTCCATGACACGGAGTGGTGCCAGAACGTTTAATTCATTTTCAGTATTTAGACAGATGACGTGTTTATTTAAAGCAACCTGCAGTAAGGCTGCTGCTTTAAAGGGAGTGGAATCAGTTTCATTTGGAACCTGCTGCTAAAGCAAATGATCTGTTGGTCATTTATCAGACAGAAATGTGACTTTACTTGGATCTGCACTTCATCTTAAGGACATATTGTTAGAATGAAAATTTTTATTGATTGAAAGACTCAAATTTTATTTGAGAAAAAAGGAGGGAAAAAACCCCCCAGCTCCATTAGTTTAAATTACAAATACTGTGGTTTAGGCCTATTCACAGATATAACTGACAGTGCCAGGCTGCAGTTATATGTTTTTTTGCTTTTTTCATTGAAGTGGATATCATCCAGTTAGGTCTTTTATTCAGTAAGTGGTTATTTTTCATCGAGCATCATTGCAATCACGTAGGTAGCAGCTCCACCTACTCTGTCATCCTTTAACAAGGCCAACTGCTAAGTCATCATCGCTGCTGTGTTTGGAGGAGCTTTTTAAGAGCAAACCAATTAGGTGGAATAAATGAGAACCCAATTTGTCTTCATAAGTAACACAGGGGTTTTGTGGATAAAGTCTCTCTATGAGGAAACTAAGATAAATGAAGAGATGATGCATTAGAGTGCGTTTGTAAACACATATTTTTCTTCTGCCACTGCCTGTTTCACACTGCAGGCAATTGGGAAGGCGAGTTGCTCAGAATGCAGCTTGTTTTCAAAAAAAAAAAAAAAAATAAAATAAAAAAAACACAAAACACTGCACCTGCTGGGCTTCTGTGGTTGAGTACAGTGCCAAAAGTTGAGAGAGGTTCAAAGCCCCAAGTGGTGTCAGCTGCTTTATTTCTCATCCAGGCAGTCACAGCAAGAGGCTAAAATAAAAAATAATTTAAAAAAAAAAAAAAAAGTAAATTAATTAAAAAAATGCAAACATAGAGAACGTGCCGCTGGTCATTTTAATAAGTGAATGTTTACCTAATTAGAATTGGCAGGAGTCTCCTGTAGGTAGTTTGATCATTATACAACAGTTCAGCCGAAAAGAAAAAGCAATTTTTAAACTATGGCCATATCAAGCGTTAGATGCATCTCAAGGCTGTTTAAATAAATGATAATCCATACAATATTTGTGTCAAGCATGATATATGTGTCATTCAAGATTTTATATTTTCTGTCTGTAGCGTTTTCTTGGAATAACCCAGCTGGATTGAGACCTTTGACCTCATGTTACATTTGTGGCAGATGAATATTTCATAGCTCATACTTCAGCTGGCAGATTGTCTAGAGGGGATAACACACACACACACACACACACACACACACACACACACACACACACACACACTATCCCAAACCGCACTGAAGCAGCATAAATGTGCCAGCTTGTACTTTTAGCATTTAGCTCCTCTCTGAGGAGATAAGTGATCGGTATTCACAGTCACAGTTCATAGTTTTACTACATAAAGGTGGGAGGAAACCTGGCTACATGATATAAAAGTTGTGCTTTATGGAATGCTGCCCAGAATTCAGCCTCATATTCTGCCATTTCATCATAAAGACTAAAACAATGCACATGCCAACACTTTTTACCCCACTCTGAAAATGCATCAAATTACAAATCAATAAGAGTATGAATAATTTTAGTATTTTATAGGCGTAGCTCTACTTGGCACTTGCCTAGAGCACCACCAGGGGTGAAGAGGTTGCCAATTAGAGTTGGAGAAGGGGAGGTATTGATCATTCCAATCTAACTTAAATTGCCCCTTAAAGTGGCAGTGCATTCTAACCCATTTGATTTATAAATAAAGCGATGGTGGTTTTACAGGCCGCGCAGAGTCTGACCTGCATATGGCGCCTGTCCAGTCTGGCTGACTGCCTATGATAGCAGTCAGATAGTGACGGCAGCTGAGAGAGAGAGCTTGGGGAATGATATTGGGCATGTTGGTAAACTTAAGCTCTGAATGTTGTGATATGACAAGAGGGAACTTATGGCCATTGAGTGCAACAGTGCTATGATGTTAAAAATGCACATACTCAACACTGTGAGTCAGGGCCATCTGAACTGTTAGCTTATTGTTAGTTTTGTGGTGTAAATGTGCCGTTGCCTTGTATTTTGGTGGCTGTTGGTGTCAGAGATTTTTTCTTACACATTTCTAGAGGACATTATTTCTGGAGTTTCCCTGGAAAAAGGAAAATGACTTTAATCACTGAAGATCAATAGATAGTGTGATGAAGTGCCTGCACATGGAACTCTGCAAAGTGAATTAAGGCTGAAGTTACTCTATAAGGTGACAGAAAAATGACCAAATTGTGATTTAGCAACCAGAACTTTCATTTCAAATATTAATTGAATGTCATCGCGCCCAATTTGAGAGCCCAGATGTTTCACTGTGGGATAATGACGTGATGATAATGACTTCAGATTTTTCCTGGGCCTGTCCTCTCTCACGCTTGATTTATGGATTTGACTTGCATGCTGGCACTAGGGGAAAGTGGGCAATTTCCATGATTATCAGGTTTCTACACTGCATATATGGTCAAGGTTTAATCAATTCAATTAGGAGTAATTATCTGTTATATAACAGGGATGCTGGCAGTGGTTCCCTTCACATGGGATTATTCTATTACCCGAACACAATCAATCCAAGTGACAACCAACGAAGTGTTTACATGAACACTGTATAAAATGATTGGAAAAGGTGTCCTACTTACATGCTCAGTAGTCATCAATAACAGATAAAATGTTACTGAATGCAACAATCCACCATTGATAATCCTCCCATCTCCCCAAAGCTACAGAAGAAATGTCTCATGTGGAGAACAGTTGAAAAAAAAAAAAAAACGTGGCGTTTACCAGGGGAGCATCTTCCACTTAGGTCAAATGGACAAGAGTGCAAAGTTAATACATTCAAAAAATAGATTGATCAAAAATAACGTTTCCCTGATCCATTCCCTTTCCCCCAAAAGCTTTTTTTTTAAAGGTTGAGGCAAAACCCAAATTCCTGAATGAGCCTGTTAACTTTAATAGCAGCAGTTTGCACGCTCTCATTGGGCTCTTATTCAGAATATTGGTGGGTAAAAAGACTCCTTATGGGCACACGACTACAGAGAAAACAGTCATCAGAAGGCTGATTTCAGTAAGCTTGTAATTTTCCTGAAAAACACTATCGTGTTAGATGTTTTATAATCACAGCCCCAAAGCACTAATGATTTGACTGCTGTGTTTTAGTAAAGTAGGACACATCCTTTCTTAGACTTGTACAGCCCAGAGCCATACGAAAGAATGAAGCAATCACAATCTGCGTTTGCCTTTTGATGAATGCAATTATGCGTCTACTCCAAATGCCTTCAGGTCTGTGTGGAGCTGCTGGTGTGATGCATTTTGTTTATCACTGTTTACTTTGAAACTGTGAATGTTTTTAGCTGATTCGATGAATGAGATATGCAAAGCTGTACAAGCCAGTTTGTTCATGCAGATTAGAATTGTATTAGTGTAAGCTGCCGTATCTTAAGGCGCGCACACACAATTAGTTATTTACAGCGATGGAGCGCACTAGAGAAAATTATTTGAGCATGGTATTTAATGCTACATTGTTTTATGAGAGGATGGGTGCTGTTTTAATAAATGTCATGAGGTAATTCACCACGTTTACGAGCCTGGCTGTGGTCTCAGTGGTGATAAATAACTAACATTGGTGATAAGGGGAGAGTACAGATAATAGACAGTCCATTAGGCAGATATACAGAGCACAGACCTCCATGTGCATAAATGCAAGCAAGGGGGGGACAAACACATAGAGAGGCAAACAGACGCCAAAGCCAGATTCTGCCTCGGCTCGATAGGCTTTAAGCTTGTTCCAGTGAAGGATCCAGGCAGAGTTCACGCTGCAACGGCTGTGGCATGGTAGATTATAATATCTACAGTTGCATCATTACAACTAGATCTGTATCATCCTTCACTTCATCTGCATGTCCAATCTCATGCTGATACTGATGCTTTTAAAGGCACAATCTGGAGTTCGAATGGAGACGGTGGGACACTACCATAATTTGACGCCGAGGATCTAAACCAGCCCAGTATTCTAGGAAATACATCTGTAATAGTCAATTCTTCACTTGACCACTTACATCCAGCGTCAGTGCCAATGCAAGATGTAATGTATCTTTTATGTGCTGCAGCGAAGCCCAGAGTAATGTCATGTAGCCTAAACCATCCCCTCTTTACTATCTGTCCAACCACAGCTCTGATGTGATGACATGTGCTGACAGCTGTGCTATAAACATCTGATTCCGTTTCAGGTCCTATAATAACACTGCTGACACTTCTGCCTTTGTTAGGTTTTTGTCTGCTTATGTCTAGTGACAGTACTTGAAGCTCTGCAGGGTGAGATTCAACCTTTTTTTTTGTACTTTTTGGTGAATTTTTTTCTGAATGAAACCTGTCTGCACACAGAGTAACACACAGAGCCTCTAATGTAACATGGGACTGTTAACTATAAGTGGATACATTCATGCACCGTCACCATTTTTTTGCATTGTTAATCCTACATCAGTTCAATTTTACCGTCCTGTTGGCTGCTGTGATGACTTACTGCTGCACCCGCCGTCCTATGTGTCTCCATATCACAGCTAAGGCTAAACGTCAGCATGATTTCAATACGGACAGATCAATTGGAGGTGCACAGTAAGATTTATTGAGATGGGTAGCAGAGAAAGACTTTTAGTCTCCCTCGATATGAAGCGTCTTCATTAACCGCATAAGCCCGCACAGTATGAAAATATGAGCTAGGTCTGACAGACAGTAGGACAGAATTATGATAACTATGGCTGATTGGCTCGAGATATGTGGGCAGAGAGATCATCCGATCCAGATACGACGATGTTGGAACTGTGAATATAGCGACTCAACACTGGAAAACAAAGTGGCGGACAAAAGTAGAACAGGTAGAAATAGCACAGAGGAGCGAAGGGGAAAAGATCTGATGACCAAATCACTTGTCCCTTCACCCCCCACGCCCCCCACCCCACCTTTTTTTTTTATCCTCAAAAACCAAAAGCGACACCAGCTCCTGAGTAGTAATACGATGTATCTTGATTCCCCGTTTTCTCATTTATTGCTAAGCCCATGCAGGAAGGGATAAGTAACAGCAGTAGCTTAGCACATCAAAATCAGCTCGCCGCAGCCAGTGTTTCATGTGAATTGTGGCGTCTGTTTTGTGATGCTGGGTTGTTAAAAACATGCATTCATTTGGAATAATTGTCAGTCTACATGCATACAAAATGCATAGTTCTCATCTAAGGGCAACACTTCAAATTTATTTCTAGATTTAAAAATTAATGATTAAGCCTTTGATGTCTTTATGGCATCCATTATGACTTGACCAATAACTCCTTAGAACAATCTTTTAGATCTAAGGCTCCACTGATTAATGAGCAACATTCGGCTTCGGCTCTGAGGGAGAGAGTGATTGATTTACTAATTTCAGCAAAGAAGAAAAACTCCTATTGTGAGTTTAAATTAGATGATCACAGAACCTAATCTACTCCGTCTGCCTGTCTTTCATTTCGTCTTATCTCACAGAAAAAATCATTTCAAAGTTTCCACGGGGTGTTTTTTTTTTTTTTATGAGCTCGTGGCTGGATGCTGAATAATTTATGGAGAGAGAAACAATGAAGGTTTTGTGGCTGTGACACCACGACTGGCAGACATGCGGATTGAAATAAGAATCAGAGAAAGTGAGTGAATTAAAGCAACTCTTTCATGCTCTTTGATCAACACCTTGTTTTCTCTAAATACACTAATTGGCAGCAACGCTCTGTTTCAGTGATTTGATGTCTTTTGGTATAAGACAACAAAGATTTTGCAAGACTTTAAAGGTTTTGCTGGTAGTTTTTGTAAGGTTGCGTCACATTTCTGACCATCTTTGCATTGTCTGCAGTTACATTTCAATGCTTTTGTACTCTTCCGCTCGATATTTTAGCAACAAATCCATCCTTTTCTATTTATTTAAGGCAGCACAGATTTAGACAGCCTGTTTGTCTGAAGACAGAGCATTCTTAACTATGGGCTTCAAATTCAAATAGGATTATTCCTTCTTTTGAGTCATTCATTCTCTCTCTCTCTCTCTCTCTCTCTCAAACACACACACACACACACACACACACACACACACACACATGCACTCACCACAGTAGGGTCCCCCTGGGGACATAACACGATTGGGACATGCATGTTCCATGGCGCCAAATGAGCTCTCAGAAGCAGAAAGTGTGTCAGTCGTTGCCTGGCTCTGGAGGCTGTGGGCCCTGTAGAGCTCATATTCCATCAAAGTAGAGCTGAGATCAGAAATCCCTTTCATTTAGAGCAGACACGTTCACACAAACACAGAGAGCTACAAATGTAGTGTGGTGAGATGGACTGTTCTGTGTTTGATATGGAGTTGTATTGAATTAGTTTGGTGCCAAAAATAAAAGCACTTCACAACACAAAAAAGTTGATTTTCTTCAGTAAAGTTGTAAAAGATTAAAAAAAAACAAAGCAACACACAGTCAGTCACGTCTGCTTGCATCTTGCAGCACAAAGCAAGGCATGCCACCAGTGAAACATGGTACAGATTTAGACAATTCAATTTTGATATAAAGCATGGCTGAGGCAACTTTTGAGGCTGCAGGAACTTCACCCGTGGACCAAGAACCATTTGAGTAAATAAGACCTTCCACCTGAGTTTCAACAGAGGCAGCAGGGACCAACTTTAGCTCAAGTTTCTGATGACTTAAGAACTGTCAGGGTAGAGTTTTCAGGGCTGACCTTTGCTGATCGGCCAAACAAAAATGTCACAGCAGCATTATGATGAGGGATGGGCATTTCTTGAGGTTTATCAACCTTAAAAACAGAGTTAGGCTTTTTTGTTGTCATCCCGGTTAGTTTAAAGGAGAGCGAGATGAAGACAGAGAGAATGTCTTCCTGCTGTTTTTCAGTCATTATTATGCCACTCAAGCATCAGGATCAGGCAATAGTAAATGCAAATGACATGATGACTCTTTGTTGTTGTTTTCTCCTGTGTGAAAATTGAATTTCAAACACGGATGTCGTTCTTAAATCCATCATCAGACTCATTTGCCTAATCAGCCATGGTTCTCTCCAAAAGTTGTATGAGCCTTAAAGTGATTGCATTTATTTTAGTACTTTTTCAGTGTTCACTACAGACATTAAGCACACAACAAATTCAATATTTGATCAAATTGATGAATTCGATAATGATGGCACAGTTAAGGTTTTTAATGTCTTAGGTTTTCACCCTAACAACTGAGGAGAAGATAAAGAGAGAGAGAGAGAGACAAAGACAACAGCCTGAGAGAATAAATATCAAACAATGCCAAGATGGAAAGCAGGAGCCGAAAACAAGGAGAGAAGTGACAGATGGACACACTCCCAGCTCACAGCATGTCTCCGCCCTCTGGAGATGGAGCGAGATGTGTCCTCGTTGACCTTGTCATGACAGCCCTGGCTCATTGTTGCTGGTCTGTAGTTTGCATAAGTGCAATCAGTCACTTTGGTTTCAACGTGCTGTGTCACTATGCATGCAGGAGTTTCTGTGTTAGCTCTGTTTGTGCTATTTGCTTAATTTCTGAGATGAAAAATTGTTTTTGCACACGTGTATATGTACACACTCACACACACACTCACACACGTATATCATGTATTCAAAGTCATATTTAATCATACCTGTTAGATCCAGTTGATTATAAAAAACAATTAAGCTGTTAGTGATGCGCAGTCGGCCCCTTTGCAGACCTATTTTTAACGTATTTTTGCTTTCATAAAGTAAGTCTGTTGTATACAAAGAGAAAGTAATCATGTTCTCCACAGCAATGACCATGATGCAATGCAATGACAGGATCTGTTATTGTGATTAGAGAAGCACCCTGTGTCTCTCCACTTGTGTTATGCACTGATGTGCAGCTTTCTGTTCTCCATTCTCAATTAGGACTCAGATAATGAGTTCATGACCTTATATTCATGGTAGCAGATACCTATCTGCAGGTTATTACTGGGCTGTGACGTTGGTGTTGAGCTTTGGTTTTAGCATAATCACATGTTGCACATTGGGAATACAGTGTAGTACAATATGGTGTCTTGCAGAAAAATGATATTTTCTTTGTTATGGCTAAAAGTGCAGCTGCTTAACTGTCCTCTCCATGAAAATACATTACAGAATGGCACTAAATTGCTAAATTGAATCACATCTACACAGCAGCCTTCCGTCTTGATGCCGTGATCAGCACAATTGTATTATTTACAGTAAATCTGCGGATGCTGGGCCACAGTTGCACTCTGCTGCTAATGACTTTTGGAGCTCCAGTTCCCCTTGATGTTAGTCACCATCCTGATTGAATGAAATGCTTTTTTATGTCTTTTTCGAATGATTCCATCCCAGTGGCTTCCGTCACACTGGACTCACAGCCGACTATTGGTGCCTCTGCAGAGAACATTTGATGTATGACTGTTTTGTTCTCTTTCTACTTGGACTATGCTCCATGTCTCCAGTGTCCACAGTTGCAAACAGCATCATCAGCTCCAGTGATTCTGAGTCACAAGGATTGTCTCCTCAGTTGCTATTCTTGGCTACACCAATTTTAACCACTTTAAAAAAGCACCCACTGATTTGCAAGAACAACAGCAAAAAAAATTCTCATTTTGTCTCAGCTTTGTCCTGTAACACTTGACGGCTATATAAATACACACATGAGCTTCAATTGATAGAAGTGCTTCACAGAGGTTACAAAAAACAAGACGGAGAGTCTGCAGTCATGCTCTATGTGCGGCTCTGCTTCAGCACAGTGGTGCTTTGAACTGAAGGCTGTCAGAATTTTCACCATCTTAGTGTAGTGTGTCAGCATGCTATCATTGCTCACCAGCGCTGAACACAAATTTCACCTGAGGCTGAAGGAATGTTTTTAGTATTGCACATATTTGCTTATAAGCTAATGGAAAAATTGAAATGTTGATCTGATCAGGGCACTAGACGATAAATCAGGAGTCAAGTCATTATAGACCGGCATTGCCATCTCTTTAGCCACACTGCTCGCCATGCTCACACACTGTTAGTGTCACTATTGGTAAAACCTCTATCCTCTTCTGTGGTCTTACAGAGAAAAAAAATCACTTGCCAGGTGGTTTCCAAGGTCCATACATCCTTAATTCAGTCTACTGATTATCTCACACTCACGCTGCCTCTATGCTTTCACACCTGCAGAATAATAAAGCAAGATAATGTGCTCCTGTCCAACTGTGTGGAGTGGCACTTCCATTCTGGTAGTTGTGATTCCACATAATGAATGTTATAGTAACCAAAAAAACAAAAAACAAACAAACATTGCTCTGCTGCTTGAACTGGTTCGACTCCATCCTAGAACCGGTGATAGAGGATAAAAGAAGCACAGACAAACTCCTTTATCTTTGATCCAGAGATGCTGTGGTTTTGGCATAATCACATGTTGCACATTGGGAATATAAGTGTCTTGCAGAAAAATGACATTTTCTTTGTTTTTATGGCTAAAAGTGCAGCTGCTTAACTCTCTTCTCCATGAAAATACATTACAGAATGGCACTAAATTGCTAAATTGAATCACATCTACACAGCAGCCTTCCGTCTTGATGCCGTGATCAGCACAATTGTATTATTTACAGTAAATCTGCGGATGCTGGGCCACAGTTGCACTCTGCTGCTAATGACTTTTGGAGCTCCAGTTCCCCTTGATGTTAGTCACCATCCTGATTGAATGAAATGCTTTTTATGTCTATTTCAAATGACTCCATCCCAGTGGCTTCCGTCACACTGGACTCACAGCCGACTATTGGTGCCTCTGCAGAGAACATTTGATTTATGACAGTTTTGTTGTTTTTGTACTTGGACTATGCTCCATGTCTCCAGTTAACCAAGCCACAGTTGCAAACAACATCTGATCGTCAGCTCCAGTGATTCTGATTCTGAGTCACAAGGATTGTCTCCTCAGTTCCTATTCTTGGCTACAACAATTTTAACAACTGTAAAGGAGCACCCACTGATTTGCAAGAACAACAACAACAAAAAAGAATCTCACTTTGCCTCAATTTTGTGCTGTAACACTTGACAGCTATATATATATATATACACACACACATGAACTTTAGTAGCCCATGGCTACTGATGTCTATCTCTCAGTCGGGGGGAAAATGTTTGAGATTTGCTCAGAGTTCAGTGGACCAGAGTCAGACCAGCAGGCCGGTGTGGTCCTGGGTTGGAGGACCTCCACTGGGACACAAGGCCATCTATTAGGTCAGCCTCTGTGGAAGACAGAGAGGATGGAGAGAGCAAATGTTAAAGTCAGAGCTGTCAGGCTGGCTGTCAGTAAAATGAGGGAAGGATTTCATTAAATTCGTGTGCTCCCTGTTTCCTTGTGTTAGCTTATGTTTGTCTCGTTTGGTTCCCTTGAGGTGAGCGATTGTAAGGTTTAGAGACAGTGGGATATTGAGGCGACACACCACTGTGTTGTGTGTGCCAGGGAGCAGATGTTTTTTTTTTAGCACTTTTCCACCCTGTCATGGTGTCCCATCATCCCAGACGGATGCTGTCAAGCAGCTTAATGATGCCTGTTTTCCCTCATGAGCTCTGGCGAAAGCAGCAGTTTACATGCAGAGCAACAGGCAGACAAGCTATAGCACTCACCCACACGGCCACACTCGCACCTTTATGTATGTTGGAGTGCTGTGTAATTATACAAACATAGCACTGTTGATGGCACAAATTAAGGTTTCTATAACTTGTAATGAGAGGTGGGTGATGCAAAGAGAATTTATATTGTGAATATTATCACATCATTGTTCTTGATGGCAATATGGTGTATATATATATATATATATATATAGAATCTGATAATGTTTTCCACAACATAATTATGGAGAGACCGTAAACGGCTTCACTCTGGCCTATTTGCAGCAGACAATTCAAAACTAAAGCAAAGTGTCATCCTGCGACACATGTGAATACATTCCAGGACCCTTTTCATGCCAAGGCATTGACATTTACTGTTTTGTTGTGTAACTTTCCCTCGTGTCACTTAGGCCACTTCCTTGCTTAATGACTTATATAATTGGATGGCATCTTCTTTATTTCCCATGAGCTTTCTCAACAGTAAGCCTCAGATAAAACTCACTGTCAAATACAGTCTTCCATGTTACTGTATGCTCTCTAGATGTGAAATAGTGTTGGAGCCTTGTCGCCAAATGACACCAGAAGGAAGCAACCACAATGCACGTCTTAACTATTCCTTCACAGCGGCACATCTTGCCTTTCTTAATACAATGATTGCATGATTAAAATCATATCTTAATATAATGATAAATATGACTTCCCCACTAACTGCAGCCTGTACACTACTAAAATCTACTACGGAGTTGAATCAATACCTCCTCAACACAGTGTCAGCAAAAACTGAACATTATACCATAAGCTTCACAGTCATTGAATTTATTGCAGTGCTGTTTTATTGAATTGCATCTAATAAACTGGTGACTCAGTGAATCCACTGCGTATGGTTTTTGCTCATGATTTATTAACGCTCCGACCTGACTTTCTATGTCTTTATATAACGCATATGTCAGTGTGTGTGTGTGTGTTTTGTTTTGCTCAGCAGAGCACTGGATCTCATGATTAATGACAGTGTCAGCTCATGGCCCTGCTCCCTGTCATAGACTGTTTTCATGAATATTTGCTGCGGTTGTATGTCTTTGTATATCCATATTTGCCACTATTTAGGATTTTTGTATCTAAAGCAGTGCCCTTTTGTACTTTCTTAATAGACCTTTTGACCTATAGTCACAAAAGCACATAATCCATAGCATTAATGGTGCCTGTGTTCCATTAAGATGTACCCATGAGCCAGTGTGTACAATCCCAGGCCCCTGGAACTGGCACGCCTAAATAGAGTGCAGGCATTATTAATGTTATTAGTTACATGTGTGTTTCACAAGTCAAAGTGTCCTCTGAGCAAATGCTCTGTTTCCAAGTCCACAGTGCATACAGGTGCGCCACATACAGCTGATTAAGAGGACAAAAATGAAGCTATACCTCCCCTGGCTTTCCCTTATTAGTGTTACAGCCTCTAATAAGAGGTTGGCCAAAGCCATTATCAACTACAAGACAGACAGAGTGTGTCAGTATCGTTTAGCTGTAGAGACTCACGCTATCTGGTATGTGTAAAGTATTTTAGAGATTCTTTATTTTCTTGAAACAAAACATTAAACTTTACATGTACGTTGCATCTTTCGTTCATCTTCTGGTGGATGTTTTACAGGAGTTCAGTTTTTCTTGGGTTGCAAACTGTTGCCAGATGTCCTCCTCTGCCTGACAACCCATCTTCATCAACATCCTTTAAATATTTGTGTATTTTACTGATTCGTGGAGCAGCATCAATCCAAAGCCTGGCATTTAAATTTGTGGTGAGGACTGCGAAACGGTCATGAGTCCTCGGAGGTGAGTAAAAGCCCAAAAGCTGCAACAACATCAGCAGAAACCAATGAATCTGAGATGATATTGTGTCAAGTGTTAAATACAAGCAGAACACATTTGTTTTGCAGCCAGGATATAGAGGTGAGACTGAATAAACTGTGGAGGGAGAATCAGTTACTGTTGGACATTTCAAGCACAAGCTATTACAAACACAGAGCTGTGTAGTGTGAAATTGCCAGATGATGTAGTATTAACTCAACAGTGACTTTGAGAATAGTATCCATGGTGACTCAATCATCTATGCAAGCAGTAGCACCTGGGAGGCAGCGTTTGTTGCCTTGTTGAATGCTCCTTAACACACACTCAGTTATTAGGTTTTGCAGGCGGATAATTTGTCCCATGGTTAAACCGGGAGATTGTCAACGATCAGATAGTTCTTCTAAGCAGCAGGCTCAAAAGGCTGACTGGCCATCTGCATGCTGGGTTACTGTGTTACTGTCAGTGAGTTAATGCAGAATGTGTTGAATAACAAGTAGGCAGTGCAGCCAGCAAAGATGGATCCAAGCGAGGCATAGAAGCTTGTTCTGTGGCAAAGCTGAGGGTCCTATTAGTGGCTGTAAGTACTGAAATTTCAGGTCTCAGCCATTTCTTAGCAGTGGACTTTCTGTCGTAGATTAGAAAAATATTACCGCATGCACTTTACCAGATCCCTTGAACTGGATTACCAAAATGGAATGCAGCCATAATTGATCGTATTAGTTATGCCTGTGCAACTGCATACAGTATTTGTACATTACGACTGCAGTTGCAAATAGTAAGGTCAATAAAGAGGATGCTGGCTATAAGCCACATTCACATCATATGTGTTCACACTGTGATTTTGAGCCGCCAAGTGGGAAAAACCATGCATCAGCCTCCGGGTTGCAGTTGTGAGAAGGAGATATCAGGAATTTCTGACAGCTATGACATCTCACACTTAGCAAAGAACCCCAGAGGTGTCTGTGAACCACTGGAGACAAGACTGCAAAGCCACTATAGCTGGCAGCTACATCCAAATAAAATCCAATATTAACATGAACAGAATCAATTCAGCTGGTTTGAAAGGAGCTAAAAGTAGCTTGCTTGTATCTGTTTTTACTTGTCGCTGTTGCCATTACTACCAATACTGTCACCAGGCAATTCACTTGTGCAATCTAATGTGATCCAATACAACATCTCTGCCATAACTTTTGTCTTGACAAAAATGATAACGGTCAGTTTGATTGACACTGTTATTAAGGTTGTAGTTTGCAGTGCATTTTTTGAAAGGTGTTGTGAGGGAAATTATAAAGTCAGTATCTCGTGAATATCTGAATTGAACATGTCTAAATTCTTATTATGTTTTAATTATTCTGAATCCTGTGTTGTGTGGCACTCGCTTTGCGTTTGGGCTGGAGTTCACTTGAGTGAGAGTTACATGGAGTATACGTGATTAAAAGTCTGGTCAGTGCAGAGAAATATGATATGTGAACACTACAAATCTCTGAGAGATTGTTCTTCGTGTGGAAATAAAAGTGAAGGTTGCAGATGTGCGACAGAAAAGTGAAGACAGAAAGTGAGACAGGACTGCCGAGAGAAGGCATCCACAGGACAGAGGGATGAGATAGGACCCTTTAAGGTATTAAAAAAAGTGAACAATATCTCTCAGTGTGCACACTATGAACTATACGATAACAGATTTTGACCTCGTGCCTCTTTGTTTGAAATGGAATGGCACAATTGCCACACCAGTGTTCCTTGTATTTTGTCCACCCCATTGACATTTTATTGCACTCCAGTACACCTCCAGTGCCCACTATGACCTCAGTAATAAACCTAAAGTGGAATTACAACCTTTACCTCATGCTGTGTAAAATACAGTCCATTTACCATTCACCATAACAAAAGTGGCTAATTTTGGCTATTCATCGGATGTGACTACAAGGCTATGCTAATAGAGCATAAAAGCTCCCAAGTCAGAATAATGGGAGACTTCTGTGTTCTCCCCATTCTGCTAACAATGCATGAATGCGATATCAGGGATTTTAGGGTTACTTGATTAGAATGTACAAGAACAAGGAGAGACTTAATTCTCCTGATTGAATTTTCCCCCTCAATTTTGCTAAATCCAGTCCCTGGATGGGTGCCCTTTGTGGAACATGATTTAAAGTGGTTTAAAGTTCCTCTCCTGGCATTGATTAAACCCCTGAACACTCATCTTTGTTCTTCCAAAGTACAGATGTTTTTTTTGTTTTTTGGGAATAAAACAAGTCTGCAATCATGAAACGCTGGCACATTCTGTCATCAGACAGGACACTGAGCCACAGTTTCCTCCTTTAGGTAGTAACAAGAGGTTAAGAAGTCTGACAGGTCGCTCAGTGAAGGTGGATTCATATGCAGGTAGCCGTAAGGCATTCATCATGAAAATTACCCCTGCTGATCGTGCACATGATACACAAGCTGGAAAGGAGTAAAGAATAAGATCCCTTATTATCTGCAACACAACCCATGTGATTTACTTACTATTTGGTCAAGGCAATGAATCCTGTGTAGGTCAAACAAGTTCCAAATTTGGATTAGTGAGCGCAGAAGTTTATTGGACGGGCCGGTAAAGGCGACGTTATCACCTGTAGCCCGGTATTTTAGTGAGCTGAGGATCGAAGATGTATTGGAGTTGGAGAAGTGTGGCTCAATCTCAAAGGTGGTAATCTTGAAAGATTACTTTTACGACTGGAGTGCTGTTGGATTCATCACCTGAAAACCCTCTATCCCACTGGCATGAATGATTTTTTTTTTTTTTTTCCTCAAACAACTGATTTGTCCATCTTTTTAAATGCAATAAGATATTTACAAGGAATTAAGAAAACTGGAAGAAAAATAAATAGCATCTCTCCAAAAACGACCTCCAGTGATTACCATGGTTGTTTTGTCCATTTTATGTTTTTTTTTTTTTTAATCTTACTCGAAATGTCTGAATGAACATGTTGGCTCATACTCGCTGTGTCCTCAGGATAAATAGACTGAACAGCACCAATTGTGTGACAAAATCCATCTGTTTTTGTGCAACATTTACAAAACGGTGCTCTGGAAAATGTGTTAGAGTCTGTGTTATGATGATTTGGTTTTGTTCTTTCCGTGTTGGTTGTGTGTGTTATTGTTAGCCTTCTTTTTTCCGTGTCTGCAGTGGAGGTGTGGCCTGGCGGTGCGACGAGCAGACGGTGCACCTGAGGCTGATCTCCACTGATTGTTTCATGTTTTAAGCACAGATTGTCAGAGCAACTTGCCGAGACTTTCCAGCCACTTGTTCTTGTGACCATGGCTTCCTTGTTACCTAGCTCGTAGTCATAGTCGCCTGCGTGCGGATCTTGTCTTTGTTTCTTAATTGTTATAGTATTGAGTCCTAGGTTTGGTTTCATCTGCAGTCATGTGTTTTTCTTCCTACCCGCTCGCCACGGTGTAGCGAATGTTTTGTTTTCTTGGGTTGATTTTGTGTTCTCGTGTTATTCAGGGTTTTGTAGTGTTTTGGTTTATTTTATTATTGTTAAATTAACCGTTTGTTTAAACGGCTCCCTTGGTTCTCTTGCTGATTATCTGCCTCTTGGGTCCTGCTAAAAATACATTGACTTACAAATCATGACAAAATGGCTACTACAAAGCCATGTTTTCTCAGAGGTTTGGCTCTTGGATTTTAATATCCTTTGTTAAAACATGAAGGCTCACTATTTCTCCTTTTGCAGCATCATTTGAAAATAATAAAGTTCTGCTTGGAAAGTATCAATATCCAGCTACACCTGCCTTCTCCTGTGTGTGATAGGACGAAACAAATGATATTAATACCCTATATGAACATGTCAACACTGGTCATCTGTTGCATAGAAAATACATGAACACCCTAAAAAAATTTTCTCTCAAGCAAAGAATAAGAGCAGGACTCTCAATGCTCAGTTACATTGGAGTACACTTATTCACCTTCATCTCCTCTCCTCCAGTCTCCACTTGTCCTTTTTGTCTCTTCAAGTACAGCTGGCTTTTGTTTGGCTTTGTTTGGGGAGTCCGATCCTGCTTTCTACCTCTCTACATCCAATCATCCATCCTGACCTTGTTCTTTCCTCCCTCATACTGTTAAAATGTATTTGTTTCTCGGTGAGGACGATCTCTCTTTGTTAAGGATAGCGTGTATGTGAGAGGATTTTGCTCAATTTCCAAGTTGGGACGTGTTAAGAATCACCGAAGAACCAAGATGAGGCGTCTCATCCCGATGCTCACTGGCAGCATTTAAATCAGTTATGGTCAGAGCCCTGAAGAGTATTAACATTATGGATACAGGTGAGGAATACTGGAAACACCTGGTTCTCACAGATCCATGTGTTCAACAGGCACTGTCTATTTTTCTGATTCAGTGATAAGTGTTCTGCTGATGGACACAAACATAGCGGCAATTTTGGGACTTGCATGGTACTTGGTGGCAGCTGCCAGATAGAAGTAATTATGTTTTTTAAGTATGCTGCAGATGTACATGTTTGGACATAAAATGATACATTTTGACTTAATTCATCAGGGAAGAAAATACAGATTGATTGAGTGGTGAGTGCACATGCTGTTCTCTTGCAGCAGGTGCGTAATTGTATGAAGAGATCTTCATTATGACTGACATTATGTTTATACACAGCTTTATAGAGCTTTATACTGCGTGTTTGTCATCTACACATCTGGCACGGGCGTGTGATTGCATATGAATTTGCTCTTGTCCGTGCTTTGAAAAATGCAGTTTTGGAGACAAGGGGTGCTGGTCTGTCACATCTATGGCAACATGGACAATGGATGCTCAGGTGTTCGGATTCTGTAGCCGCGAAAGCTAAAGAAACACAGTTGTCTCGACTTTCAATGCCCTGCTGTTAGAATGGTGCTGAAGGCCTTTCTTAAATTCAATAGTGGAGCGCATTAGAGTGCAACGTGTGCTACGATACAAGAAAGTCATCCTCTGTCCCCCACCACACACTTTTCTTATGCAACACTAAGAAATCCGCTGATTAGCAATCTGTTGGCTGCATGTGCTTTTCTTTTATGGCAAAGTCATCATTTGACAACAAGCTCTATCTATCTATCTATCTATCTATCTATCTATCTATCTATCTATCTATCTATCTATCTATCTATCTATCTATCTATCTATCTTTTGTCCTTTCTCCCCTTTCTTCCATGTGTTAAGATTGCTCTGCCCTTGAGTGTGTTTCCAGCATAGAAGCAGAAGCTACTTTCTTATTCAGAGTGTGTGTGCTGCAGTAATGTCTGTCACAGTCCATTTCCCACTAGAATAGAAAATGCAGGCTGACACACAGCTCAGGATTAACCACGCTGTGTGTCCATGTGTGTTGACTGTGTGTGTGTATTCTCCTCAGCACACCCACCAGTCCAGCTTGTCTTTTTTTATCATTATTTTTGCCATACCATGGGCATTTTCGGTTTAGTTTAGCTATATTGCCCAGCTTGCTAAGGCCATATTGTAATGTGTTGTATCAGATATGAGACACAATTCTAATATAAAGAGTCCTGCAATGAATCCCTGTTGTAATTATCAGTTTGCATTGTATTTTCTAAATGTATGTAAACTCTTAACCTGACCATAGCTGTCGAATAATGTAGTGGAGTAAACAGTGCAATATTTCAATACAAAGTGGAGCAGAAATTTAAAGTAGGATGAAATGGGAATATTCAAATCAAGTACAAGTACCCAAAACTGTCCTTGAAAACAATACTTGAGTAAATGCACTACTTGCTTCCCACCACTGTGTGTTGAATGGCACTGCATTATACAGAGTGGTGTTTAGAGTGTTTTGTCCACTCCATTTATATGACAGAAGACTGGATAAGACTTCGCTCTGGTAGATAATACCCTGCAGGTACATAGCAGCTATGTAAATTTCCATACATGCAGCATAACCTGTCTGCGGTGAGTAGGGTGGTGGTTTGATTAAGGTATTTGCACAGTGTGCAGTAACTCAAACAGATGTAGACAATTCACATCACTTAGTCAAGCTATTCTTACCGTAATTCAACTAAGATGTCGTGACACCATCATTTGCTTTAACTGCACTGACATAAACATGCTTGTAAATGCAGAATGTGTGTGCTTCCTTAGCCATGCCACCCTTTTTCATACTATTGCTGTACAAGACTAGCATGTGCATATATTTTCAGTGAAGAGAAGATATTCTTGTGTCTATTCACTTCTCAGTTCATACTAAGGTAGATATTTTTTAACTGGGAAAAACAAAGGTCCATGTTATATGCATGTAAGCCTGTTAAGTATCAATCCTCCCGTACGTTCATCTGAAGTTAAGACTTCAATTTATCGCGTTGACAAAAATAGATTCAACCTCTTAGGTGCAGATAGGTAGTAGAATCATTCCACCTCATTCCTCACTTCATTGTACTTAATGTGTACTTTAGCTGAGACCTCTAAAATGCCATTTCAGAGGTCCGGCAGACTGTATTAGGCTTATAAATCAGGTCCATTAGGAACAGTATGTGAGAGGAGAGGATATGAAATCTCTCTGCAGCACCACATCTGACACCTTGAATGTCATTTTAATCAGTCAGTCACAGTCCGAGCCTCCCCTCTTTAACCTCACCTCACCTCCTTTTCTCTTCTCCTTTATTCACATATCATTCACTTTAAATGCAAAACCAATTTAAAGATATATTGCTTTGCCAGACACCATATTAAATTGTCTTCATATTCGCCAGTTTTAGCCTAAAGTAATTTAGTCAGTCTAACTTGTGTGCAGTGTTGTGCGGGCTTGATAAGCAGTTCCTATTTATAACTTTTGAACATATTATACGTTTTCTCTTAGTTTGTATGAAAAATGTTAAGCTACACTACCCTATCAAAAGAAAAGTAAAAGCTGAATTGTTCTTGGTATTGGAGTGAAGTAATAATTTGGGGGCAAGCAGTGAAGGTATGCTGGTGCTCCAACATCATAAACACAGCATAACAAATTGTGTTGTCAGCCATGTGGCTAGGCAACATCTATTACCTTATTATCATGTCTGTACGTATTAGTAGGACCTGATTAATTTCACTTCTATTATATTTGTTAAAATATCTTCCAGCTCTAGTGAGTTGTGGCTCTGTATGACCAGAATATGCTTCCAGTTGTATCATTTGCTTAACAAATACCATTGAGTATATTTCTTGTTATCATATATATTTCCAATTCCAGCCATGAACAGGTATACCACCTACCTTACTGTTTGTTTCAAGTACTGTAAACATCAGGTTCCTGAATATGATCAAATCATGACAAACAACCAGAACACTTCTGTGAATAAATGTGCTCCCTGTAACAGAAGAGCTCTGGTCTACAGAGGTGAAGAGAATGCCCAGTCAGCCATGGCACAACAGTGCTGGCACCCAGCAGAGCAAAAGCCCAGCCTGGCCAAAGAAGTTCAGGGTAATGAAACACCCAGCATGCCCTGTCATTACCTGCTGTGGTTCGATACCCTGGTGAAGCCATGGAGAGTCTACAGAATGCCCTGAGCTCCCACATATGCCCCCTAGCAAGGTAAATGCTGCGCATAACATTGGCAGGCACATTAAGTCAGTGTGCTTATCTTTTTTTTTTTTTTTTTTTTTTTTTTGTGTGTGTGTGTGTGTGTGTGTGTGTGTGTGTGTGTGTGTTTGTTTGTTTGTTTGTTTTGCAGTTAAAGGGGCTGTTGGCCTGATATTTCTGAAGAGAACTTCAAGGTCAGTTGTTTCAACAAACAGCCCAACTTAAAGAGAATATTTTAGACAAAGATGTCTGTGGCAATAAGACACCTTGTCTACCCTTAGATTACATGTTTCCTCCAAATAAATAAATCCATGTTCTGGCCAACAATGGCCCAATCAATATTTTGATGGATATAGTTTTGTCATTGGTCAAGAGACCAATGAGACCAGAGAGTTTTCTATCCTGACATTCAGTGATGGACTATTGTTATTAATAAAATCAGTGGGGGACCCAGAGAGGCCAATATTCATTTAAACAGGGAATGAAAAGTGACTTTATGCATTTAAAATAAAAGGTAAATTAAAGTTAAAAAGTAATATAACATGTTTTAAATATTAACTTGGTTTTTAAATAATTCATGCACATTTTTGACTATATTCAGTGACTGTGATTGCATTTTCTGTTCGATTAACAATTAACATTTTATTGCAACAACTGGGCAGACCCTCTGTATCTGCCAGGTCCTTATTGGCTAAATTACAATGAATCATATATGTACCCAAACTAATTCCAAAATGCATTTGTTGAATAAAGGCCAGACGCTGAGAGTGAGCCAGAGAGCGTTGCCAAGTCTTTCACATATACCCAGACAGGCACAGTAGTGTGAGCTTAGCTACATGGGAGCAAAGCACTGCACACAGTGTCCACAGTGTCATAGGCAGCATCCGTCTGTCACATGCTGCATCCACCTGTAGTACTGCATGTCCAAACATTTAGAGTCTGAGGAGTCTGACCTTCAGCAGATTGTAATGCATAATGTATGAACAATGAAAGTCTGCACAGTTTGAGCCCCCCCACGCATGCACACACACACACACACACACACACACAGAAGGACAAAGAATTAAAGAGTGATGTATTTTAAAAACGTATGTATGGTATTCAATCATTTTATTCACTGTGCAATGACCTTTTGGAAACAGGGCTAGACAGAACCTGTACCAGCTCACTATAATGGCCATTATACTGTGCATTCTGTAGATTTGAATAGTAGTACAGTCAGCAATGAATAAACGGTATGCTGAGCACATGAAAACTTATGTGAACTGGAATATGTGGATCACTGCTAATGTCAACCTGATCTCATACTGTACATACTGAAAGTTTTTTTTTTTTTTACACTTTCAAGTTTTCTGCATTTTTAGGAAACAAACACCTAGCCAAACTGGGATTACGGGTCCTAGTCAGACAGGTAACCAAGAAGTCAAAGGTCACAATGAATTAAATCCAGAGTTCCTTTGTGGAGGTGTGGTAACCGTACAGAAAGACAATCATCAGGACCGCACTCCGGAAATCAGGCTTTTATGCCAGATGGAAGCCATTCCTCACTAAAAGTCACATGACAGCCCAGTGGGAGTTTCCCAAAAGGCACCTGAACAACTCTTAGACCATAAGAAGCAAAATCCTCTGGTGTGATGAAACGACGATTTAGCTATCTGGCCACAATTCCAATGGCATGTGGGGAGCAAACCAGGCACTGAGCATCACCTCATCAATACCATCAGTGCAGTCCAACGCAGAGGTGGCAGCATCATGCTGTGGGTATGTTTTTCTTTGACAGGGACTAGATAAAGGGGAAGAAATGTATAGAGCAATCCTGAGTGAAATCCTTCTCCAGAGTTCTCAGGATCTCAGGCTGGGGCAAAGGTTTCATTTCAACAAGACAACAACTCGAAGCATACTGCCAAGAACACACAGGAGTGGCTTTGAAAAGCTGTGAAAGGCCTGGAGTGGCCCAGCCAGATTCTGGACCTGAATCCAACAGAGTATCCCTGGTGAGATCTGAAAATGGCTGTGCATAGATGTTCCCCATCCAATCTAGTTGAGCTTGAATGATTCTGCCAAGAAGAATGGGAGAAACTTCCAAAAGAAAGGTGTGCCAAGCTTGTCGGATCATTTCCAAGAACACTTGAGGCTGTCATTGCTGCCAAAGGTGCTTTAACCAAGTACCACTTGAAGAGTCTGAATACTTCCGTAAATAGGATATTTCAGTTATTTTTCAAGTAAATTCAAGTAACAAGTAAACACTCAAAAAACCTGTGTTTGCTTTGTTATTGTGGAGTATTGAGTGTAGACTGATGAGGAAAAAAATGAATCCATTATAAGATGAGTCTGAGTCTGAACAAATTCAAATTATGATGAAGTGTAAGTTTATCCTGGGAAAAATACATTTAAACCTTAATTGCCAATGGGATGCATCTCATTATTGCATAACAGTGTCATTTCAGGTGAAGTCAAAAACAAACTTGCACTTGTGTATATATATACTCTCAAAACCCATCTAGAAAATGTGGTTGAAACAAAAATCTTGGCCCATCAGTGTTACCTTTAGAGATGATAAAGTGTAATGGCCAGGTGGATCCCTGCCAAGTGGAATTCATAGCGAACACAGACAGACAACTAATCACTGTTTAGTGACTCATCCTTGATGATGTATGGAGATGATTCAGCATAGTGTAAGGGTAGCTGATCATGGCCTCAGAATCAAAATGCATCAGAAAAACACCATTCCTTATTTGAAAATATAGGACTTACATGGGAACATAGTGGGCATGTTGCTAAGTATACTGTAGTATGTAGTCCAAGTTCTGGTTTGCTTGAAAAGGCTTTTTTTTTTTTTTTTGTCTTGGTAGGAAGTACGCTTATTTCTTGCCAAGAGTTAGAGAATATCAGTGCTACTCTCCTGCCTGTGCACTAAATATGTTGGGCTTTCGCCTGAGAATTTAGTTCGGACCCAAGGATGCAGACCAGAGGAGGATTTAGATAAAGAACAATATTTATTACAGTAGTAAATATGGCAAACAAGAAGTTCATGAAAGTACATTAGCGAACTCACGAGGAGAGGAGATGGTGTATTCAGTACTCACACTAGTAGGAAACCCCATCACGCCAAAAATTCAGGACAGTCTGGCAACAGGTAGGAGGGAGCTCTCCCCTTTTATCCTGTGCCTTGATCAGTGTCATGTGCATCAGGTGTGCACCTCTGGAGGCGGAGCTGGCCAGGTGTAGAGACACACCCAGCTAGACAGACAGGGAAAACAGACAGACAACATATAGCACTGGGGAAAAGGGAAAAAGGAAAACACTCGGAACAGACAGGTCTGTAGGATCGTAACAAAACATGAAACTAGCTTAGCAGAGAGACTGAAAACAGGGTGAAACAGCATTACAACATTACAAAAACTCTTTATAATGATTTCCTTCTCCCCTAGAGCCATTAGATTTTGTGTCAAAATCAAGTATTCAACTTGCAAATACCCGAAACCCTCTTGAGATAGATAATCCATTGCAGTTGCCATTTTGACTCATGTATTTATTTCGGCTGCACTATCTGTTTGTCAATATTACATTATTGCAAGCGGGGAGTGTTTTGACACTTGTGATGCATGGGGGTTGTCTTGGGGTTTCCAAAGCAATATCAAGGAGGACGTTCTAAAGTTGGCAATGTAAATATAATGCATATAATGCATGCATTCAAAATGTTGCTCATTGACATCCAAGTTTCTCAAGTATATACTGTAATTCATTGCTGATAGTAACATGTGACACACACACAAAATTCAGGTCTTGAAGGAGTTCCCATATACGATTTAGCAGTTGTTTGCAACCAACTCATCTTAAACCATCTCAGTTTGATTTGCGTTGGGTGATTGTGGAGACCAGGTAATTTGATGCAGCACTCCATCACTCTCCTTCTTGGTCAGATAGCCACCAGTCACCAGTAAAGCACATCCACACCATCGCACCTCCTCTTCTAAGCTTCACAGTGGGAACCATACATGCAGATACCATCCATTCATCTTCTCTGTGTCTCATAAATACACAGTGGTTGGAGCCAAAAATCTCATATTTGGACTAATCAACCCAAATTACAGATTTCCACTGGTCTAATGTTCATTCCTTGTGTTTCTTGACCAAAGCAATTATCTTCTTCTTGTTGGTCTCCCTCAATGGTGGTTTTCTTGCAGCAATTTGACCATGAAGGCCACAATCACACAGTCTCCTCCCAACACTTTAAGCTGAGACGTGCCTGCTACTTGAACTCTGTGAAGCATTTATGTTGGCTCTAATCTGAGGCGCTGTTAATTGGTTATTTCTGAGGCTGGTGACTGTAATGAACTCATCCTCTGCAGCAGAGGTAACTCAGCCTTCCTTTCCTGGGGCATCCTCATGAGAGCCAGTTTCATCAAAGCGTTGGGTGTGTTTTGCGACTGCACTTGAAGAGACATTCGAAGTTATTGAAATTTTCCAGAATGACTGATCTTCATGTCTTAGAGTAATGACTGTCATTTCTCTTTACTTTTTACTTTCACTTCTCTTGCCATAATATGGATCACTACATACGTGCTTAATATATCATATTGTATTTTTAACCATCAGTAAAACATGTTGACTTATTTTACGCAGTGATATTGTTCTTTCAGTTTACCTCAAAAATGCACTGCTCTGTGAGTCGCTCGATATTGGTTCTGTTGTTCGTACTGATCAGCAAGCATTCTTGAGCCACTTGAACAGACAGCCTAGCAAAATGCTGAATACTATGACTGAAAGGCTTTGGTCTCGGAAACACACAAAAAGTGTGAGAATGGGGATGTTTACAGGAAACACATTACTCAAATTGTAATATATGTCATCATCACAGGATGTCGATGCTCTAAAAACCAATGATTAATTTACTCTCTGTCAACTAGGTTTCCTTATTTTCAAGGACTCTGAGTCTATGTTTGTGTTTTTCTCAGCCAGAAGGATGATAATGACACTAGTGCTTTGCATTGACTCAACTATGCATTTAGTAATGTACATAAAAGGTATGTCCAACAGATTCCTGTTATAAATCCAACTTTTTGAGGGGTATTTTCTTTGTAGTTACTAAAATATATACATTCCCTCATAGGTAACCCAATGCGACAAAAATCTACCATAATCCGCCTCTTCTTCCCAGAAATGCTTCAAATTCAAGAGAAGTTGGCACCTTGCTGCAGTGCAGGTCATCTAATATACCTATGTGCGTGAAAATATGAAATACAAAGTCCTGCTCTCCACAGCCAAATGCTTCAACTTACTATTACTGACACCAACACTGCCTTTCCTGAGGCAATAACACACCATGTCGACACATAGATGGAGCCCCGAGGTCTAAAGAGTCTCTCCCTCAATTTCTCTATTTTTTTTTTTTTTTTTTTTTTTTCCCTTTTTGTCACACTCTACCTTCACTCATTCCTACCTCACAGTAAATGTCCCCTCTGGTGCAATTATTTTCTTCTCGGATTGTGGGTTTTTTCAGGCAATATCACATCCACCTCCTAATGCAGACCAATGAGGAAGAATGAGATTAGGGGTCCACTGATTGCTCTCTAATTAGACAGTAATGGGAGGATGATGTATTTGATGAAGGGAAACTAGATGAGTTGGGTTTTATCTCTATTTATTCATGTTTCCTGATGTGCTATTTTCTTTCAGTCCAACTCCCTGCGTGTTGCTCCGTGACAGTGCCGACACTCAACCCAGCATTGAATCCGGCTCAGTCAGACATTGCTCTTTGACGTCTTGATTGTGTTCCGACTGCAGCATATTTAGACAGCGATCATTCGCTCACAGGTGCTGAGAGGCTGCTAATACATCCAAAGATGTTTGACTGGGGTGCCAGAGTGACTGGTTAAGTGTGTGGGAGTGTGTGGCTTACAGAGTATTTAGCTTTGATACCATCCATACCCCTCTATCTCCTCTACAAGCTAGGGTGTACCTACTGTAGGTAAACCAGGCATGCAGATTCACTCATATCATTTTAGTAATGACACTTCACTCATTAATAAGCAGCAAGCTTCACATAAGGTCAAACAGTAATTGCTCTGTAATTTTGGTAGCAAGTGTATTCATGCGCTGTTTTCCTTTCGACGCTTCTTCCACCGACTGGAAAAATGAAAGTATTATTATTCAGTCCACAGCCACACATTGCTCTACCAGCACTGAATTGCTCAAGGCTTCTGTGTTCTGAAGCTGGCAGGATTTCACCAAAATACAAATTACAACGTGGGATTGCTAGCAGCATCCACTATAGGTTAGAAAAAACCCCTCTATTTATTGTATATACCTGTCTATCCGTCCGTCTTTCTCTCTGCACAATGGCTGCAATGATGGCTCTCACTTAAAACATCCCACTTCTTATTTCCTAAAAACGTAATCCCACATTTACAAAAAGTAATTCCCCCTCGTGATCTATGTTTTCAACACTAAATGTCAGTGGCACCAGAGAGCATGGCAGGCAGGCTGTCCTTGCCGAGCTGATGAAATATATCAAAAATACACTTTTAAATTGTGTTGCAGCAGGCACCAAAACAAGGTCTCTGTTCCAGCTCGCTGCTTGTGAGTTGAAACACAGCTGTGCATGAAAAATGTGACTGTGAGGTAAATGATGGGGAAGGGCGCGGGTGTAACAGAGGAGGAACAGGACGCCTTCCACAGCGTGAGTCTACAGTATGACCAGTTCAATGGACAATTGGTTTACCCGCTGTTACAAAAATGTTCAGTTTTGTCACCAACTTTGTCATTTCTCTTTTAATCTGTCTGTTCATTTTGTCTCCAAGTGCTTGCCATCCAGCAGTAAGAGTACTCTTGTTCCCCTCTGTGTGGAAAGTGCCCTCAACCTTTTACTGTATGAAGTGGCCGTTTCATTTCTGTCAGCATTTGTTTTAAATATTATTACATGACAGCACACATGTTTTTAAGACACAGAGGCCACTAGAAGTCATATAGATGTGAAAGTGTATGACAAAAAAAAAACATAAGCATACCTAATTAACCTACTTTGTGTAATTTCATCAGTGCCACTGATGCATAGGTTCAGAATCACATAAATATTTTGAACAATACTTCAATATTACTTCCTTTTCAGGCAGTAGTTTCAATCTCAATTAACTATAACAATTGAGGATTTCTGGTCTGCTTTGCAACACATAAGAATGACCTTAAATCTTCATCTAATGCACAATAAAACAAACTGCAGCCTATTTTCAGTATCTTCAAGGTCACAGATATCTTTTCTTTTTTCTTTTTTTCTTTTTGTCTGTAACATCCTTAAACCTTCCCACGTCTGGAAGCAGAGGTAAGGTGTTATTTCTCAGCTGGGCACTTAGTCTTCGAGTAGAAGCAGCATAGGGAGCCACTCCAAAGGCTGCATTTATTACGGTATAGGTTCCAGGCTTTGCTTTAGTCGTGCTTAACTCAATCACTTTACTTAGGAAACGCTACTCAGTAAGCCTGCAGTCTGGCATATTAATCAGGCAGCTCTGCAGTGGAACCATTCCTCTTCTAAATCTAATCTCCAAAGGATCCCAGTCTATATCCTTTGGAATGAAGAGCCTTGGAACAAATATATGCAGCCTTAAAAAGCACATTATTTGAACAAAATCAGCCTTCAGATGCTCATTGTGACCCTTGTGCTGCAGCCCTGATATCTGTGTACTCCCAGTGTGTGATGGTTGAGGGTAGAACTGATTGGGACATTAACAGAAAAGCTGTGTGTGGGAGCAGATTATACTTCAATAACAGGTGGGTGTTAAAACTGTATTATTGTCCCTTGAGTGAAAACAAGAGGAGAACCACCTTGAACACAATACTGGTGACATTAAGCAATAATTTAGGGGCCACAGCACAGTGAGCTGAGGTTAGTGAAGTGGAGTGCACAGTATACTGCAGCTGGGTTGCTAAGGCAGATGCTATGTGCTTTGACTGACCATCATATATGGCCACCTTTGTGTTTTCCTGAAAGGTCGAGTACTTATTTTATGATGTAAGAATTGTGACTCATGAGCAAGTCAGTATGTGAGAACCAAAGGCTTTGAATTCCCCAGCTTGTGGTTGGACGCAGGGATAAGTCACATTTGGAGCCAGCAGCATGCTCCTTCCTTTATAGCTGTGGGAAGGATGGTGTCACGGGGTTAGGGAACAATAATACGCACATGGAAAAGTGCAGAGAGCTTGCCGAGAGCAGAGTGGGACTGCAGCAAAATTCCCATTTTCACAGATCAATAGATTAGAAGACATGTTTTATAAGGTTAGATTCTTAGTACTAACTTGTTATTCTAAGTGTGCAATATACTAATGTGGAAGGAAATGTAACAAGTTCAAATGGAGGGGTTGATGATTTATTTTAGGATCTGTTTGAGACCTTTAACTTCTCATTCAGTGATCCACTGAAGCACAGGCCACAGTAGCCTGATTAGCTGCAGACATAGACTGGCTGAAACTCTTGGGAGTGTGCATAGACCCAGAGGGTTCAGCCGAGAAGAGCTGTGAAGTTTGATACGCTCTATTGACTCCACTCTGGCTAAATGGAAGAAATTGATCTCCAAGGTGTCATTCAGAGATTGTGTCTGAACAACCCGATAGCACTGCCACACTGGAACCATCTGGCCTTTGAGAACCCAGCAGGTAGCTGCTCTCAGAGTCTGCAGCAGAGCTGCTGAGATTTACACGGTGGTAATCCTTTGGATGAAGCTTTAATGTCATGAAATTACCAACAATGACTTGACGGGGCTCTCATTTGGAATTTTATCCATCAGCCATAGCTGACAAAATGGTAGTTAAATTATTGTTGTTCTGTGTAAACAGGCTAAGTTACTGTAATTATACCAACAAGGGTTAAACATACAGTTTTTGAGCTCAGATTTCTCTTGTTTTTTGTCTCTGGTACTCACACACACACACACACAAACACACACAAACAAAAGTATTGTAGCACTACATCAGTACAGTTTGTTATTTCAAACCTGTGTCAATGCACTTTATAACCGGGGGTGCACATAACTTTTTACGACAGGTCCTCAGGTGAGCACCAGAACACGGCCTTTGGTGCTCACCCCATACACAGTGTGGCCTTAATAGACACTTTATAGTCCTCCTCTGTGTCTCCCTCACCATCCATGCTTTATGACAGGGTGTCCTCCCCTCATCTTCAGCCCCTTGCATGTTAGATGATGAAGATGTACCTTCCAGTCCCTGGTTCAGCATGAGATTAGCTGTCTTCATCCACAGGTCAACAGCTGGCTTTGGATCACATGTTTCTGTGGTCGTCTTTGCCAGGTGAATGTGCATCAGGGCTGAGAGACGAGTGCGTGACAGACGAGATCTATACCTGGTTTTCTTTGTGTTGAGATGTGAGAATCTCCTCTCACATGCTGCACTGCTCAAAGGCAGTGTGAAAGACAATTTAACCACCATGTTGATGTTGGAGTAACAATCTGGATTGCTTGCATGTCCTTATCTTTGGACCAAATTAAACACAGAGAACCCCGCCAAGTGTTTTCCTGTGTACTTTAAGTGCATCCAATCTCTGTCAGTGGAGTCTCTGTCAAGTGGGAGGGTGGCTTTTGATGATGTCCTCCGATCCATCAAAGAGCAGTCACCACAATTCTGCGGATTGCAATTTTGCTCTTAAATCTGATAGTTTGTGCAATGCTTTTCAGGTGAACAGCCCAGCTCTGACATTCAGGACGTGCATGTTTAGCCTTATGAAATGCCAAGAGAAAAACATTGACAAGCATTCAGCTTTGACGAGGCTGTTTGTTAGCAATAGCTTGTGCCACATTTGTGTGCTCCTTACTGTTTTAGTGTTGAAATGAAATAATTTAAGCCTGTATAAAGTGCGCTTGTGTTATCTGCTAGACTTGGACGTGAGCAATGTATCTTGCACCACATTTCAATGTGCTCATCATTAGCTTCAAGCCACGGCACATCTTGGAGTCATGAGGTATGTAAGTCTGGCAAGATGAAAGTCAGAGGATCAATAAAGTCATTGAGACTGATTGTCTAGGGACCATGAATGTCGGGACTAAGTGCCATTTTATAGTTGTTGCGATATTTTGTGGTGGGCCAACCAACTGACATTTCTATCCCTAAAGCCATGTTGCCACAGTAGCAGTCACATCAAAATGGCAGATGACACTGTGATGACCCAGCTCATGTAAGGGTACTATAGCTTAGCTTTTCAGTAGCATAGAGATGTAATTCTTTCCACTATTATTGCTAAGCTCATAACCTCAGTGGTCGTGCAGTTATGTTATTCTCTCTATTCCTGCCTCACCCGCTCTGTTTAACTCTGTTACTTGAGTACAGATACTTTCTCTGGACTGATGGCTCCTTCTCATTTATGAAATGGGCTCTTGATGGCAGAGTCCCAGTGCATTACTAACTCACAAAGGACGATAGCTCAGTCAACTCAAGCAGCATTATGTGGCCAAATTTGCATTTTTAAGTAAGGGAAGAATGGCAGTTTCAGCTAATGTTCTTTCAATGATTGCCGCTCAAAAATCTAATTAGTGCTCATTATTGTCCTCTTGAAATGAGTGTCCTTATGAGAATGAGCTTATGTGATTAAAGTGCTGGGGGCTTGGCTGGGCTGGACTCCTTTGTGTGTGTGTGTGTGTGTGTGTGTGTGTGTGTGTGTGTGTGTGTGTGTTTTATATCCAGAAGCCTATTATGGCTTCTCCCTGGTTCAGGATCATGTATCATTGTGTCTTTGTTTAAGATCATATTGCTCTACCACAGTTACAGGAAAACAAATAGTAGTGATGACTCAACAATAAATACTGCAATATTAAGGAGACATAATTAATAACTCATTGTACGGACTTCAAGAGCACAGTGTTTTCCAAACTCTACAAAGAGAGTGAAATAAAAAAGAAACAACAGTATAATCAGTGTCTCCTTTGTCAGAATGTAATCTAAATGGTAATTGTTTACCCCATCTCAAACAAAAGCAACATCTCAAACTCAATGCAAGTGTAGTGTTTCATTCAGTCACACGTTCTCCACAGAGGGCTCCGGCTCTGGAGATATGCAGTGCTGTCACTGAATAACAAGATGTTTTTGCTCAGTGGATCTCAAGCTGTGTACTTCCACTGTGAGACACGGCTGTGTTCAGCTTTCTGTTCAAAGCCGCTGAGCTGCTGACTTCAGCCTGCATTGACTTCAGTGAAATGCAATGCAATGAAAAACACATTCAGCTTTGTTAAAGATCAACACCTACAGCTGTTCAAAACCAAACCAAACCAAACCCATGAGTAATAATCCTTCTGCTGATTACAATGACATGTTGTGTATTTTCAAGAAATGGCTACTCTACTTTAAATCATCAATAATTTGAATTACCTCCATATAACTTAAGATATGTGAACTTATAAATGTACAACAAAAAAAAATGTCACAATACTCCATGCACTCTATCTTATCTACTGTATTTACATGTCCCCCCCCCCCCCCCCCCCACACACACACACACTGCTTGCCTATTGAAGATGTTATATCTTGAATCAATATTCTCAATGTTACTCAACATAAAAAAAAACAGGACTCATCATCATATATGTGCACATTTAAAGAAAACAGGATTTCTACCTCTGGAACTAAGGTAGCCCAAAATAAATCTTCCCACTTTGCGGCTCTATAAGTGAAATACCATATCTCTGGATAAGTATTTGTCCCAACAGTAAGTAATCAATACATAGTGATCATGATGCATTAAGAAGGAAGCTGTTCAACATAGCACATAAACAGTCCTCCAATACAAAAGTCACCTGAGCCTGAAGCGATCAGATTTTTCCTGGGGGGTCTGACAGAAGTCCACACCGCTGTTGATACAATAATTAAATAGTGCTTCACTGACTAACAGCTCCATTCTGCAGCTTTATTCTTAGTGTTAACAATCTCTCCCCTCTGTGAACATGACAGGGCTCTGACACGATCATATTGTCTTCTCTACAAACCAAAACATGAAGACTTATTACACCAAAGCTCTTGTCTGTAATGACACATTCATCAGGGTTTAATGTGTTATGAAAGTCATCAGTGTAATATTAGAGCAAAGTCAATGATGGTCAAAGCAGCTATTTGCTAACATGATGCATCTCTGCTAACTGCAGTGATGTTGTTGTTTCACAGTAATGGATTCACTGTGTCACATCATGAACAGAACAACTCTTCAATATCAGCTGAATGACGACCGTGTTTCTGCTGCTCGCTGTGACTGTGGATCATTAGTTGGTCTGCTGGGTGGTGGCACACTGAAGTAGAGCAAGAGGATTGATGTAGTCTCTCTGCTCTCTTCTAAAGCAGGGTTTCATATGAGCTGTCAGTCCACACCCTGACTTTCATATGTCCATTTCTGCAGCCTCCATGCTCTCAGTCCTCTCTCTCACACCCACACGGAGTACACGCTCACCCTCGAGGTCATTCAGAGGCCTGATACATACTGAATGTGAGTGACAGCTCGGAAATATATAGTATTAACCCAAGCACTGCTTTCATCCCAAAAGGAGCTTTATCTCTGATGAACAGTTTTACTGATACCATCAGGTACATTTTCTGAATAACCACGTTTTTTTTTTTTTTTTAAAACACATTGTGAAGCCTGAACCTATATGGCCTAAAATCCTTTTCAAGTTTTCCTCTTTCATGTGTTCTTATCTGTCCTTCCACCTGTGTGCATACTAATCACCATGACACAGTAATGGAAACAGTAATGTGAAATATAAAATGTTGCACTTCCAGATGCATTGTTTAATCCTTAATGAAAGTTTTTCCCTCTGAAGATTTTACATCCTCATTAAAGCCGCAATGAGAAATATCATTGAGGTCATTAGACACTGAGCCAAACACACACACACACAGGCATTCTTGCACACACACGGACACACTCATATGCATGCACATACAGTACATGCACACACTTGACATCAAACTCCCCCACTTGGGCGTCATCTATGGGAATACAGCAGCTAAATTAGCATAATGAATTAATATCAAACACAGCTTCATCCAGCCTGTACAGCCTCATAGCTCCAAAGCTCCAACCAACTCTTTATCTTTAATGTGTCCCCTGCTATCAGCATTATCACGGCTGACCACTCTGAGCACAACATGATTCATCTTCTCATTGTTTCCAAGCGTGATTAACTGGGTTAAGGTCCTCGTAACTGTACAAAGGAATCACACAAAAACCCTGAAAAGAAATGATTAACGAGGACTTTCTTATCTTTAAGTAACTAAATCACCACGGCAAGTACTGTTGCAAAGATTGGTCAGACGCTACATAGCGGTACTCATTTACGTTTTAGTGTCAGCTTGTGACCACTTGCATGTGTGCATGTGTAGGGGATTTTTTTTCAACACGTTAAGTAGTTTTGCAATTGCATTTATATTATTTTCTCAACATCTTGTAGATTGTTTCTAGGCTGTGTTGGGAGTTATAAAGAGACATGAGGTGTACAGTGTATGATCTCTGTAGTGAAAGCACAAACACATTTGACATGGTCGAAAATGCTCTCCATGCTCTTCTATGGAGAAATTTTGATATGACTCACACACCTGTTGGTTGATGGTAGACATCTCCAATAACTTCATCCAACCTTGTTTACAAGAAATTACTTTTATGCATTCATTGAATTTAGTATACCAAATTGTTTTCCCAATTACGCTGTGTTGCCAACCGTAATTATAGTTTTGCAAGGCCACTTAGTCTGCAGAGTATTTTGTTTTCACTTGTGTTCCGCTGGATTAAATTCAACCTTGAAGACCCATTGTACTCACAATTCGAGGAGGCAGGGAAATTTGATTGAGGGTTTATTTGAACGTTAGCTTCACAGCAGGTGACCGATTACCAACTTGATGCCCTGTTTATACTTCTGGTGCTGTATCAGTTGGCCATTCTCATCACAGGATGTGAACCTTGGCTGGCTTCTGGGTCTTGGATCCTGGAGTCCCATCTGTGGTTAGGTTAAGACAATAAAAGCACTCTGGTTTAGGTTTGGAAAAGATCGTGGTTTTCATGAAAAGTTCATAATCACGTCATGTTTCATGATTTATAATCACTGTGGACCATGATATTTCATTTAACCTCAACCAAATGCTGTGAGCGCCTAAACATCACCATGAAAAGTTTGATAATTACAAGCAGATATTGTTTTGCCGGATCGGATGGTTTGGCAGAAAATAGTTTGCACTGGACTTCTGAGGCAAAATTATCATTATGTTTGCACACAATGTGCATACTGTTCCATCACATAGAACCTTACTTCCACTTGAATTTATTTGTATATATAGTTTTTGTGTATTGGTATACTTGCATATTATTGTCTAATTTTCTTTGCTTTTTTTAATCTCTTTTCTTCAGATACTTCATCTTATTTTATGCTATCTTATGTCTTACTGTTGCTCTTCTGACACCTGCACAAAAGCTAATTCCTTGTACACACACACACTTGGTCAATAAGGTCTGATTCTGTAGTTTTACCATGTCAAAAGTTAAAGATTGCAGCTTGAAATTATAATGTCCTGAACATTATTCTATGTATCTATTTAGTTTTTGATTGTCACCTGCATTTCCATGCTGTATTTCCACTTTTGTTTAAAGTTATGAATCGTCTGTCATTGGTATTCCATTCAAGCAGATGGTAAAAATCACATACTGGGTGGATGGAAAGCCCCCTTGAGGTTCAGTCGAGCTCCTCCACCTACACAGAGCAATCCAAATGAAGGGCTAACAGCTGCTGAATGTTTGCCAAAGCAAAGACTCACATTGTTTTTTTGCTCTTTAATCTGATATTGACATTGACTGTAGCTGCCTGGTAAACTCAGAGCATGTTCACACCAAGTCTGTTTGAATGCCCACCATTTGCTTAATTTATTCCGGTAGGTGAGAACAATACCATTCCAGCTGCACAAAAAAACAACTTTACAGAGACACCTTGCAATTATAGGTCTCCGCACTGTTCCGAGCCATGGACAGGCACTGCTTGTTTATGGTGTGAATCCAGCACAATGGGCTCAGCACTTGGTGTCAAGGGGTGCTCCACTCCCACCTTTCCCATTCTTCTTGTATATAAGAACAAGTCTTTGTGCAATAACTTACATAGAAAACTTCACCTTGGTTATTCTTGAACATGATTCGAGGGTGTTTGTTACATAAATCTGTGCATGCACGGTTATATTACTGTTATGGTATAGAATACATAACTAAGCACATGTGGAGAATGAAATATTAGAGTTTAAAATGCAAGCGTGTATTTCCACAGCTCCTAATTGTGCCCTTTAACAGCGTGCTCTCAGTAAGACATCTGTAACAAGCATACTGACAGCAGGGGACACCTTTTGGAACAAGAAATTGGGACAGCTGTCATTATGGCATGTTAGGAATTGCAGGAAAGAATAGGAAAAGAAAAATATTATAAAATACAATACACTCAACACAGGTATAGATTTCTTTTCTTCCTTTGTGCTGTTTCATTCCAGCACTTCAAACACTTCACTGTGAATTTCAGTGTTTAGCACTCTTTAAATCAGAGGGGAGAAACAAATTAGTGAAATCACCTGCTGCTGTGTTTGATGAGAACAAAAATTCTATTCTGAGTGACACAAGGTGGGGAAGCACAGGCTTAAACTGAAAGCTTTGTTTAAAATCTTTTGCCTGAGCTGACATGGTGATTAATTTGTTGTCTTCCTTCGTTCCTTCTTCCCCCCTTCCTTCTCCCCTCCTAGAGTCTGCTGTATAAACATGTTCGTGAGAGCTTTCAGGGAAATTCATTTGTGTTATCACGAAACACTTTTCTCTTACAAACACATTTTCTCTCTGCTAATGTTTTTCTCTCCTTAAAAAAGAGGGGATGGAGAGATAAGGTCAGGAGAGAAACACACCATTATGCTTCACAAGGCTTCAACTTCATTTCTGTGAGTCGGTGAATGCTGATCTTGTTTTTGATGCTATTGTTTGTTTGAAGCATCTTCTCTTGAAGCCGGGATGCATCTAGTATCTCTCAATGCTCAGAGAAACACATAGAAAGGGACAAAGGGAGAGAGAGGAGAATGAGCTTTCGAAAATGAGACACAGTGAGGAGAGAAATCACAAACTGAGGCCGGTTTCCCCTCCTCTATCCAAGTTGTCAAATTCGACAAGCGCATAAATTACCAGACAGAAGGGACTTTGATTTTGGAAACTGGAGAATAGTATTATGCTAATTTTATCACAGTGCACTTTGTCGCATTATCTTACACTTGAATATTAATGCAATTTCCCTCCTCTTTCCTCTCCCCTCACCACCTGTTGATCGTTAATAACAAGCACAGTGAGGCAGCAGGGAGGCTCCTTAATATATGCTGCTCGGAAGTAAACCTCATCTCCTCTGAGGATAGGGGTCATCATAACGATTATTTAGTTTATATTATGTGTATGGAGGCGTGCATGCATGTGTGTGTGTGTGTGTGTGTGTGTGTGTGTGTGTGTGTGTGTGTGACATAACTCTTGAATTGCTGCATTTGCAGATTGTAAAATGTGCTGTACACCCCAGTGTACAACAGTCATAGGGCAGTAGGTTTATACATGCGGTCTTTGCACCTGTGTATGTACCTCTGTGGGATTCTCCTCATTAGCTTTTGCTCTGTGCAATCCAGATTAAAATAGAATATGAAGTCTACACACTCTAAGCCAAGCGAAGCTCTCAGGCTCATGTGTGTCTCGTATGTTATGAGGACCCTGTATGTTCAGTGGGTCCAGGGATGAGCTTTTTCTGTCCTAACAGATACAGTAATAAGACAGATGTCCAGGGGGCAAACAAACTAAACTGCACTTATTTCTGCAGTTAGCAGAATCTTATTTGATGCTTTGGGACCCAATTTTGGCTGAATCTAATCAGATCACCATTTGCTTCAAATGGGCTGATTGAAGTTGAGTCGATTGTGCTTCTAGGGAAATGTGACGGTGACCGAATGATTAGCTGCGTTGAGGTATCAAGGGGCGTGAAGAATCCAGAGCTTCATTACAGAGAAGGATTTGAAATCCTGAGGACAGTTATAATGATTCTATTTGAATAAATATAAAGTGTCAAAAAGTGGTAGATCTAAAACAGCTCTGCAACTGCCTTTTCAGTCTCACTGGGGCACGTGCATTTGAATCACTTCACTGGTTTGATAAGACGAGAGGAATAAACAAGAGCCCACCAGCCAGGCCAATATATGGGCCAGTCTTAGCTCATCGCAGATATATCAGTGTTGACATATACATCGGCACTAACAAAAACTGGTGGCGGTGAAACAAGTGAGTCCCGACGTGCTTCTGTTTCAACTGTGAAATGTCTGTCATGGATCAGACTGCAGAGTAAACAACACTCAACATGTTGATCAAAATGAAGCAATATTTCAGCTGCGGTGCAGCTGTATGCCTGATTCAAGTGAATTCTTTAGAAGAACAAGGAGTTTTATGGCACTGGAGGCATGTGCGGTATCACGTTGTTGTTCCTACTTTAGTTCCTCTGATGATATAAGATAAGATTAAAAAATCATATATGCCCTGCAGGCTAGTTATCCCTTTTGTGCTGAAACCTTCAGCCAGCTACATTCCTTTATTTCAGTAATGGAGTGTGAAGCTGCTTAAGTTATAACACAGTACATATAGATGATTTTGTGTCCATGATGATGCCCTTTTGACCACAGTGCAGCGATTTGAGCAAAAATCAAGATGAAAGCCGAGAAATTCCACCCAGTTCTGATTATGCTATTATTGTCCCTGCGTCTTTGAAAATGGAAGATGAGCAGTAAGATAGACACAGCCAGAAATTCCGCTTTAGGAATAACCAATTAAATTAGAAGAAAAGCTCTAGGTCTTGTGTGCCAAACTTTTGGAAAATCAAAGTGAATGGCTCCTATAGTTGCGCCTCATGAATGATGTAAACCACCTTAGGTAATCTGCTCCTTCCAGTCAGCCTCCGTGTGAAAGCCTCCACAGTGGCTTCATTCAACACAGGCTGTGCTGAGCTCAATAGGCCTTACCTACAGCCTCGCTGATATGGACCTGGTATTTACAGAGAGAGAAGAAGTCCTGCCTTTTGATTCTGCAGCTTTGTCACTGAGCCTCCTGCAAGATAGCAATAGAGGAGATTGACTGCTCTCTATTTGCTGAATATATTTATTCACTGTTCTTTGCCCTTTTTTCATTATGTATCATTAGTGGCGGGCTAATGGAGACTTCAGACTGCAAGTGAAAAGCTTAAAGAGCTTCTTTTACCTAAGCACAATTTGCCTTAAAATTGGGCATGCGACCAAATTCCTTAAACACAATTCTGTGTTTTATAATAATTCAGCCCCCCAAAATAGAACAAGCGTACAGCTCTCTGAACACGTCGTCTGTGTGCTCACGTAGCGGCTGCTGCTGTGTTTTCATGAGCACCATTGCCTCCCTTCATGGTGGTTGACTAAAAGAAAGACATGTCTGATGTTGTTTACAAAAACATCTTCTGAGAGAGCAGAGGGAAGGAGCGACACTGGTTCTTCCTTCCAGAGATCAATTTCTTGCCCTCAGTGGGTCAAATTCAGAATTGATTTCCCTCAGTCCATTTTCCCACAGTGAAAGCTCTCTGAAGCAGTAAATCATTTCCTCAAGTACAATGGCCAGAACAAATACCTCCACGAGGACGGCTGCTGGAGCACTGCCTGCCTCCCTTGTGCACATAATTTCCATTACAAGTCTCTCAAACCTCTTCATGCTCAAGGAAATGTGTCTCCCTCTGTAGCTCTCACATAGTTATTGGGATTATTTTTGCAGTAGCACTGTAAACAGGTTTTTGCTGTGTGAATGTGAGGACGTAGGAGGTTTTTGTTCTAATATTCTGCCTTCCTGTACTGAAGTCCTTTAAATGGTGCAGGTGTTTTTAGCAGCACATCCTCATACCTAAACTACAGTGACTCCCGATATCACCGTTGGAGAGTATCAGCGACTGGCCAGTCCAACAAGGCGGACCTTTGTTGTACTGGACCTTAATGTTGTGAAAGGTTTAGCCATCAAAACCACTTGGTTTGGTTTAAGATCATGGGTACTAATAAATACATCACTGTTAAAATGGTGTCAGTGTTGGCTTTCGGCTTGATACGAGACATTAACGGTGGTCTTGTGGGTGAAAGTCCTGTTTGTTTGATCCACCATCCACCCCACCTCCCTCCGTCTGCAGACCCGACCTCCTCCTAATCCCCTGTAATTATTACAGAGAGCACCTATACTTTTTTGGGAAGGATGGGCTGTTTTTTAGGTAGTGAGTGCTATTGCGCTAATGAGTGCAATTTGTCTGCTCGTGCATACCTTCACAAACAACAAATATATAAAAAAAAGAATGCTTGTGTTTTTTTTTTCAATATCTACAAATTCCATAGAATTGCAACAACTAGCCTTTTTAGTCACTTTTCATTTTAGTACTGTGTGACTCAGAAAGCGTGCATGTGTGTGTGTGTGTGTGTGTGTGTGTGTGCACCATTTACAATCTGGCAACCTTTGGATGACAGCTGTACTTTGGTATGTGTGAATGTGGTACATCATTTGGTACCTTTTCTGTTTTAGTCTCTAAAAACTGAAGCGAAGCACTGCCAAGAAGTAGCTCTGACTGCAGTGATCTGTTGTGAATGTGCAGCGTCCTGGGTTCAAAGAACAATTCCAGCCTGAATTATTATCCCAGTTGGGCCCTGATTACATGGGGATTTGCGGTGGTTGTGTGCAGAGCCATGTTATTACAACTCTTTCATCATAACAAGGACTTACACATCTGCCAGCCCCGCGGTCTCCACTGCGGGAGGCGGGTTTTGCCACCTTATGATGACAAATCAGCCTCAAAGACAGCAAAAAATTCTTCAAGGCTGAAACTCTAGATTGCACCGCCGGTCTGTGCAACCATGAAAGGGCCCTTTGAAAACTTCACTCTGTCGGGGATGACGAATATAACTATGTTTCGGGAGTGTCAGTAATAGAAAGAGTCATTTCTGGCAAATGCCCGCAAATAGACTAGTGGCTTACCTGGATCCCTTTACTGAGGATTTCTGGCCTTTTTGTGTAGCCTCACAAATAGTAACACCCGTGAGAACCTGATCCATGGGTATGCTCTCGAGAATGGTACAGTGTACAATAAGGAAAAATAGCCTCTTCTTGCTGGCCTGTATGAATTATTCTGTATTTATTTTACTGATGATGTTCTTACTGTGTAAATTCCTTCCTAAGTAGCAGTAGAAGTTTAATATTTCACACTGTTATTTTTGTGTTGCATTCAAATGGTTTCTCGTCAATAAACTACATTGTTCAGTTCAGTTTTAACAATGCAATGGTTTATGGTAAATGTGATGGATAACTCTGCTATTACTGCTTAGAAGTGACTTCAGAATTGCATTATTTTTTATGCTTGATAAGATGACCCTTTCCCCATTGTTTAACAATTAGATTTACTACTGTACATTGTCAAATGTTTTTGCATTTTGTGCTTGTTCATTTACAATCTGATCTGCTCTTGTGTTTTTCTAGGTAAGAGGGAAGTCTTTGAACCCGTGCCTACTGTGCGTGAGTCTGTGTGTGTCTGTGTGCATGCGTGTGTGTCTGCTCATGCGTGTTCCTGTCTGCCAGAGGGTTAACACTGAGTACTGAAGGAAGAGAAAGTAAGCCTTCACCACACACACACACACACAGACTCACGCATGCACACACACACACACACGCACACACACGCGGCTTGTTAAAGCCGCTTCCCACTCATCTTTCTAACAAGACTTCCATCCTGATGGCTCTTTGATTTGATTTCAGCTTCAGTGTGTGCCATTCCAAGCTGTTTGATTAGGATTTTGAATTAAATCAGCAGGATGCGAAGTGAATCAAAGCTGTTGTAAACATTTTGGGCTGAAATAGAACTTTTGAGAATAAATCTCAATCAGGAGCTCCAGGAATGGTGTAGAACAAGCAATTGGTGGAGGAGCACCTGTGCAGCGTTTTCATAGAGCAGATGTGCCTTAAATACTGTCTTCAGTACAGATATAGATTAGATAAGGCTTGATTCCAGTCTGATGGCTTTCATGACCACATTTTGTGCTGTTTTTCTTTTGGATTGCATCGAGCAAGGGGTACCAGAAAGAGAGCGATTACAGCAAAGTCTTATACAATGCCCCAAAGACAATTACAACAAAAGAACCCTTCAGATGGATATTTATTGAGAAGGAGGGTATCTGTAGTGGAGCACAGTCTGTGCAAAGTAATGAATTAAGATGGAATTGGAAACAGAAGCACTGACATTTGAAGAATTTCGAAACTGCACTTTGTGGTTTCGCCGTGTGGTTGTATATCTCCTCCAGCTCAATAAAACTGGACAATTCACCCTCTGGCAAGACCACTGTAGAGTTAGAAGCAGAGCATTAATACACTAACAAAGACGAGTACTGGTCTTGCATATTTAGCAGGACTCACCCCATTAAGTATATTATTCATGAAATACATGGCCACAGCTCATGTTGTGCCTGTGAATGTTTCAAAAGAGCAAGCTCTCATTTTTAATCTTGAGCTGCAGTTGCTCATACTGTATGCTGTATTCAGGGCTCAGTCTTGTTACTGATACTCATCTACAGCTGTGATCTGCCTCACGGAAGGGGGAATGTCTGAGGGTCGGCCACTCTCTGTACTATGATCGAGGCATGCTGCGAGGCTGTGAGTGTTTCCATCTGTCACTTTGTCACTGTCTTGGCTCCTCATTTTCATCCTTCCCTTTCCATCTGCTCTTCCATCTCTGTGTTAGTTACTTTCATTTATTCCCCCAACTTTTTCTTCTCCGCGTCTTCCTCTTCCCTTCCTCCTGTCTGTTTCGGAGCCTAATTTGCTACAATCTGCCACTACCTAAATTGCCAGACTGAGAGTTCTGTGCCCCAATACAGCTTTGCTACATAGGGACAGAGTTCTCCCCACTTTTGACAATTCATCTCCATTTTTGTGTCACAAAACATGACATTCACATCCTTTCAAGGCCTGTGTAATGGTCACATGAGAATCTAGGCTCTCCCACTTTGAAAGCATTCCCAGTTCTCCCCTTCTGCCTATTTTTTGCTCCGCTCTCTGCTCCGACTCTGCGGCTTCACTGCTCTGACTCTATAGCCTCATATCTTAGCTTGGCACCTCATCCCTGATCCACTAAGGACTTGTTTGATCGGCTGTACAAAACCGTTTTTACATTAGAATTAGCAGCAGCGGGGAAAATGTGGGCAAAGGACACACGAGTATTTAATGTTGCTCTTGTATTTGGAATATATTATGAGAGTGTTGCAGTGATTATGGAATCCGAAGAGAGACCTCGGTTGGAGCAGACAGACTTTCAGAAGGATCATCAGTGCAATTAACTGAAAATTGTTGATTAGAACTTCCCTTTAAGGATCTCATTTAGTGTCTTACCTTTTTGGTTTGAAGTGGAATCACTGAATCATTAAAGATATCTCAAAAATAGACTTTATGAGTGCTGAGCTTTTAAATCCTGAGCTAATCCCTAGCCATCAATTTGTTCTGCTGACATACTGCATTTAAATGACATTTTGCCCATTTAAACTCTCTGAAATGCCTCATGTCACTCCAAACGTATATATGTACAAGGGGTTATAGTCATAGCTGTTATTCAAATGCTAATTTGTAATTTTAAGTGGGAACTTTGTCTGGGAAGCCTCTCTTATTGAGTAATTACTAATAATATTATAAGATATACTTCTTTAACTTCCTTTAACATGAATATTCATGATGGGTAAAAGGCAGACGGCATGAAATACGCTGATGGGAAAATAGTGTCCATATCAGCCAGAACAGTTACATTATTTCAAAACGACAGATAATTTAATCCTTTAATTAAAATGGCGCGTCCCTGCCATCCCTCTTAGGTGTTTTGAATTATCCTAGCGGAACAGAGCTCTTCCTTGGTTGACACTTTTTGAAGCAATGCTGTGAGTTCGGTACATGTATTAAGGAGAACCGAGTACCACAGTCAGAGATGACCGCCCATTTATTCCTTCCACACTGGGTGCACACACCAGAAAAGCCTTTGTGGAGTTCTTCACGCTTCTGCATTTTGGGCTCATAGTGCATGCACACTAGAGTCTCTGGCTGAGGTGGATGACAGCATGCCCCTCTGAGAGTTTGGCTGGCTGAGGCGGCTGACCTTCTGTTGGCTCTGCGCACCCACTGAATGGGATATGACAATTTATTCATATGGCTCTCATTAGACTTTCCAAATGTTACTGGACTGACTAACAAACACATCCATCATTTTTACTGCGTGTTTTACAGTTGTGTTAATTTTTAATGCCATCATGTAAGAGAAGAAGAAAACGTCTGTTGCAAATAAAAGCTTTGCTGTTTTGCCTCGAAAGGTGCAGTGGAACTAACAGAAGGATCACAGAGATTCAAATCATACACTGTCTTAAAACAAACAGGCCGATCTAAGAAGCTCTAATCAGGCAATAACATGTGGTATCATGCGAATATAGGGACTTTAAAGCACTTATTATGGACGTTAAATGTTCCTCTTGATCTTAAAACAAAGAAAAAGAAATGGGGGCTTAGAATAGGGAACAAAACCTATACAACCCATGTAAGCAGCATGTCCATTGACCTCTGTGAGGTGCATTCAAATGTACTCTCCATTGCCTCCACACATGATTTATCTTTTAAATGACATCTACTGTCATTTTGACACTTTCTATATTAGCAAGCCTCCTAATGCAACAGTACTATGCTACCCTTGTACCATCATCATCAAACGTAAATTTGTCAAACAGCCTTGGTTTGGTTCACCTAAGTAAAATGCTCCCCATGCTCTGCAGTCTTAAAGGGCAGCGAGAGTTAATGTCATGCTTGTGGCTCTCTGCTTTCTTCTGCATTTTTTTTCTGTCTCCTCTTCCATCCGTCTCATCTCTCCTCTCACCTTCAAACCGTCTCATGTGAAGAAATGCCGTTTGAAGTCTTTTTTTAATCTCACTCTGGACATTGTTGCTTTTCAGAGTCTGTGTTATGATCCTATGGCTTACATCTGAAGCTGGCGTGTGGTCAAATCAAAATACGGAATTACTGCCTTGAAAACGGACACTTCTTTGGACTGACATTCATATGTAGGTGGAGATGATATAAAGAGGAATAAAAGAAGAAACTGTTCAATAAAAAGGGACTCATGGGTGGAGGTGATGTAAAAGGACAAACAGGATACAAACATTGTGACAGATTCAAAGTATGAATGTTAAATGGTGGCTTGTATTACAGGCTGAATACTGAATGCCGCCTAAAAGACATAATGAATCACTAGGTCCATCATGTTCTTTGTATCAGTTGAATAGTGGATTACTTTCCTGGCTTCTTCTCGGGCTGTCAGCTCGATGCTGTTGGCTACTCATGACCCCAGAATTCTGTGTATCTGCCAGAGTGTTCTGTCTGCGCAGAAAGGAAAACAGCTACAGCACTCATCACACAAAAGACAAAGAGCTCGGACTGTCAGGTGTTCCAAAATCCTTTGCAAACAGAAGAATTTCATTTTTTTCCTTTCAGACTTAGTTTGTCTTTTCTGGGTTAGTCTTTGTAATGCTGGCAGAAATCTAGTCTGTAAAATGTATGGGTCATGTACTGTACACACAAGGTGGAATAGTTACACCATACAGTGCAGAATTCTTTCACAATAAGCAGGCAAAGCAGTCACACTGAACATTTCCCTTTGCAGCTTGTTTAGAGCAGCTTTTGTTTGGTTCATTTTCATGATGGACACTGACTATGATGTGACACTTCCGAGGGGGTTCAAGGTAACCTGATGGCATGTGAACTGCCAGCTGACCGTTATTGATTGTGCAAATTATTCTTTCAGTTCAAGTGTTACAGTGGACATTTGTTATCATTATTCTCCAGTGGCATTGAGTTGTGTCCTCCTCATTGTCTGAATTTTCTCCAGCCATTCTCAACAGATCTGACGGAGGCCTTTTATGTGGCGACAGATCTGCCTTAGGAAAACGCAGGGAAAAATTAAAAAATAAGTTCCCTAAACGTGTTTTTCAAGCTGTGATCAACTAGAGGTTGTGTTCGCATAAATATTCATGAGGAGTGTAATGTTTCAGAGGGAGGTTGACGTGTTACAAATTATATAATTAGAATTTTCACATTTGAAACATTTTGTATTGTTCTAGTCAAAATTAGGTTTTATCCAGCAATGTCAGGGATGATCTTCAGCAAACTTAGTCAGGAAGTTACTCACACCAAGAGGAGAATAAAATTGACAACACAGTCTGGTCATGGTCTTTCCTGCCCACTTGATCTCAGTGCATTTCAGCTGTCAGCAATATAGTCCTTATTGTTCCAGAGTAAATAGTGGTGAAGCCGGTTAAATATACAAACTGTACTGGAACAGAGTTCTGTCAGGGGAAAAATGGAGTGAAAGGCTGAAGCTAAGCAAATATGCTAGAAGGCAAAAACACTAAAAGTACAAATAAAGGCAGTGGGAAAAAAGAACCACCAGTCAGGTTCGCCAGAGGCTCATCAAAGATTGCTCTAACTCTACTTGCTTAGAGGACAATATAATGAGTAATCGGCGTGGAAAGCAATGGCCAGCCTTCTGTGAGTCAAACAAACATTCTGTGATCAGGGGGAAACACCTGGGATGGTGTTTGTGTGCTGCATCGAGCAGTTACAGAGTGAGGGGCTTATCACTTCACTACAGAATAACCAGGGTGAGACCATTGCAGACCCAACTGAAATAAAAGAAACTTTCTGGAAATTTTGAAGAGCTTTAGTGTTCAGAAATAACCTGCAACAAATTAGATCTTAGATGCAATTTATATACCAGCTGTAGCTGAAGTGCTAGGACTTGTCTGGAGGAAGACATATTGTAATTAGGAAATATCTACAGTGTAATCTGAAAATGAAAAAATAGATTGCAGATACTGCTTGAAGAAATGTTTAAAGAATCTTTTCAGATTGGAATCCTGGTGCTCTTCTTAAGAGGAGCCTTTTTTATGCTGTTCCCAAAAGCTGGTAAACCAAATAATAGATGCAAGAATCTGAGTCCAGTCAATCTTCTAAATGCAGATGTACAAGTGCTCTGTAAGAATTTAGCGAGAAAGGTTCAAGGAATACTACCAAAGATAACTGGAAAAGATCAGAATGGTTTTAGTTGTGGCAGATGAGGCTTCATCACAATGTCAGACTTCACTGGATGCTGAAAGAGCCTTAGACAGAGATGAATGGCCCTTCTCATTGGAAATTCGTATGCACTTTGACCTTGGAGGGAATTTTGCCAATGGATAAGGTTGCTCTGTAAGGAACCATACACAGAAATACTGACTCATGGTAACATCTCAAAAACTATGATGAAAAAATGAGGCTGTAGCAAGGGGATCGTCTGTCTCCATTGTTATTTGTCATGGTGACTGAACCACTAGCAATTGCAGTAAGAACCCATAGTAACATTTCAGGAATAACCATAGGACAGCAGGAGCACCGTCTGGTCCTACATGCGGATGATATATGTAGGTTATTAACTTTTTAGATCTGAATATGACAGTTGGAAAGAAGTCAGGCTAGAAGACAAACAAGTTTCAAACCTGAATTACGTTTTTAATCCATGCAGAAAGCAAACAATCCACCTGAAGAAGCTGCTCAGTTCAAAGTTGTTGATTGTTTCGCATAATCTGGCATTCAAATTGTGCCAGGTCTTGAGAATATTGTAGAAACTCGATACTAATGATGATAGAGACCAGTGGTGCATGAATTCTCAAATTCATTAGATAGATGGACTTCTATACCAATGTTGTTAATAAGGCAGTGAAAACTGCCTCTCTCTCTCACTCTTTAGTCCAAAATGGGGAGGGGTATAATCTCTAAGAGATATGATTGTGAGTCCTCAGGATCATCTGTGAAGAGGGTAGAGGCATGAAGAGAGGACCTACATGGAGACATCACTGCTGAGGATAGGAAGAGGACATGTACCAAAGCACTGTCAGGAGCAATTAACACATGCTGAAAATTGCTGCAGTATAATTTGCTGATAGAAATGAATATAACCCCAGAAAAGCTCAGTACAACAGTGCTATACCTGATATACGTGTCAAGTAAGAAAAGTCTGTCTTTGTTATAAAAAGAAATTGTGTTTCTGAAACATATTATCCATACAAACACTACCACTAGACCCAAAGCTTTTAATGCTAGATTTAGAAGGAGGAAACAATTTTTTTTAGAAATAGGTCTGTTATATGGCTAAATGGGTTTCTGAATTATCCACAACTCTGCCCTGAGAAAAATAATACACATGCGTCTAAGGTGCTGCACTGCAGGTTTTGTTCAGGTGTCAGGAGATTAGCTTTTATGTTTAAACACGTGGACATTTTTGACACACATTCTGCATTAATAATGGCTAGCAGAACAGGACACAGAGCAGATGAAAGATCATAACATTCCCATGTTATTCCTCGTCATGGTCCGTAGTATGTTTGAGTAGAGCAGCGTGTCGGTGCAAAGTGATCCACAGAGGTGATAGTATAAAATTCTGCAGTGCAGTGGATTGCCATAATGCTTGTTTCTGATTGGCTATTAGGTGTCCTTTAAAACTATGAAAGGACATCACAAACAAAGAAACAGCAATCAGTGCAAAAATATTCAGCTGCAGGTAGCCACAGCGTCCTTTTCAACTGAGCCAAACTATGAAGACACTGTGAACATATTCAGGACGTTTGTGTCACATTTATTTTATATTTAGAAGAATGAGCAGAGGTTGTTGAAAGGGATGTAAAATATGCATGCATAGAAATTAAATTATGGGGAGACTTAACGATATGCAGATTCACTAAATATACAAAAATAATGTCCTAAAAAACTTAGATTAAAATAAGTAGTTGAATATACTGTTCAGGGTTTTAACAGCAGCCTCGTGAAAATGTGTGAACTGTAAGCACAGTGTCAGAAGTTAATTTGGAATACTTTTATTGTTGGTGAAGTCTCCATCTCTTATCAGATTATTAGCTTCTGTCAAAAGAGTCTGAAACCCAGCACCTTTGTTGCCTTTGTTGAACTATCTCTCCAGGCACTCCCAGATAATATGATTCTTATTCAAAGCAGCTGAATTGATAATCCCATTAGATTATAGGAGGGTAAAGCTGTGCATCTTCAGCGGGGTGTCATCCCAGCTCGCTGCAGGGTTATCTCTGTCTCTGAAGACGACTGCTGAGCCCGAGCTGTGTGGTGCCCTGCTTCACATTGAATTCTGAGATGTGCGCAGCACTCTTTTCCCACCATCTTCAACAGTGTTACATCACGCCAGGAAGCTCTCTTTGCGCTTTTTGCAGTGCGAGCAGGCTCCACTCAGGATGGTGATATGTGCCACCGGATCTTGATCTCTTTGATCCACAGCACGGTTTTCAGCATTTCAGTGATGAAATGCTGTGGATACCAATGATCAAGATAAAATCGTGTGGTTTCAGTGACCTTTCTTCTAATTAAAAGTCTCACTCACACACAAGAAATAAAAGTATAACAGGCAGATACACTCCTGATTCAAGACCAAATGTTGCAACTTTTTGTTCCCAAGGGAATAAACCTATTTAATTTCTGTGTCAGCTCCACTTCCAAAACTTCACATTTTTAGCTTCACTCTTAAGGGTCTGAAAATAATAAAATCACTATATTTCCCAATCTGACATTTGCAGATGTGGGCCATAATGAACAGCAGGCTCTGGGGCCTTTTACAGAAGGACTATAAACACTTGTCTTTATCCTGTGATTGTGTTCAACTTTAACGAAAGTGTCAAACAGATTAGAAACTTTGACAGTGATCAAAAATTACAGGTCTACTTAAGAACTATCCAATTTTATGCAGTAACAATGCCATCTCAAATCCTTCCCCTCATCGCTCTCCACGCTCTCCTCCTCTACCTTATTACTTCTTTTAATCACCTGTCTGGTAATGATATATATATCATCTTTCACCGAGGCCAGATTTAAAAAAAAAAAAAAAAAAATCACCTTGGGTTTGTGTTGGTGAGAAATGAGTCACGGCTTGATGGAGCTTGAAGCTGCTCAGTTACCATGATCCACTCCGCCGGGCTGGAGGAAGCAATTGTGAACTTCAGATCAAAAACAGTGACACCGACATGCCCTTCAGCCCCCCCGCAGATCTCATCAAGTCTACATTCAGTTACTCAGTAGAGGGGAGTGAAGACATTTTGGTCTAAGGTGAGAATGCGGCAGTGTGATTGCAGGGGAGTGAGTGCGTACCGAGTGAGGCTGCGTTGAAGCTCATTTGTGTGTCTGCATCGGCCCGTATATTCATGCTTGGTGGCATAAAATAATTTCCCTGTTCTCCTCAGTGATGTTTATCTGCTCCGAGAATTAGCATCAGGGGACATGGATTTACTGCTCACGTCTTTCCAACTGAGACGTGAGATTTAAAGCTCATTGTGAGTCACGTATAAAAAGAGCTGCATGGGCTGTTTACTCCAGTCTGCTCACCTCAACTTTAATTCAGATATTCATGAATCTTTCCTGAGCTGAGGCCGTGTATACTGTTGTGATTATGCATGTTATATCTCGCACAAAAGACTGGAGATTTAATCACACACAAAAAGAGGATCATACTTCAAAGAGGGCGAGAGCAGCAGGGAGAGAAAGAGACTTTGAAAAATGTTCTGTCTTTTGATCTTAATGCAGTAATGTTACATGTGCATCTAATCAATAATTCCCATGTCTTTGTTTTGAACATAAAGGCTCTGCACTGTTTGATAGCTGCTAATGCACACCCACAAAAGATTCTGCAAAGGCACATTGTGTTGTTAAGGAAGAGAATTAGATAGCATTGGTGGCACATCAGCTGTTGGCACATAGGGTAAGTAACTTGCCCTGAGTCACCGATGCTGATAAACATTTGTGTGTTTCCATTAGGTACAGTGTTGTTGATTGATGTGTCCAGTCCAGGAATGAAATGATTGCAGGGAAGGGTTGCACACTTCATCATTTGTGTGTGTCAGGACATTAGCCAGGATGAATGCATGCTTCTGTAGTGACATTGCAGTTGCATCGAAGCAGCACAAACACATTGCATCATATCAGAGATATACTGCATGTGTCTACTTGTTTTTAGCCATGCTAGTGGCACTGCTCTGGGTGTGGCAATGTCTGGCTGCCGGCAGCTTTGGCCCAGGCTGAAATATATCAACTTCTGGATGTACTGCAATGATGTAAGCATAATACCTGGTAAACATTGCCATGTATGCATTGTCACTGTGAGCATATTAGCATGCTGATGTGAACAGGATGGCATTGTTTGTCAGTGCCCTCCAAAATAAATTATAATCACAGTTGGAAAAATAAATACATTTCATGATCTGGCAGTGGACCTCAGGAAGACTAGAGAGCACTCTGTTGAAGCTAATGGAAATATGGTTAAGGTTTTAAAAACAGGAAAACAGACAGTGATGTCTTGTGTAATGATGAAAAGCATTTACACGCCACATCGCTCATATTAATCAGAAACAAAAGTGTTCTTGTACCAAACCGTGCAACCTCTGAATTTTCCAGTTTTATTTGGGGAGATCTAAAACAAAAAGACATGCAGTTCAAAAACAATCACTCTTTCAAATACACACTCAAGACTTCAGGGAAAGCCACTAACCTCAACACAGGGGCAAAGTGCATTTATTTCTTGACGTTTTGCGGATAAGCATGAGATCTAAGAGGTGGTGTTTGACTCTTTCTGCAGAGGTTAAAGCAGATAGGAAGCTATAAAACACTCTGGCCATTGTGTTCCGTAGCTGTAAACCTGAAGAGAGAGAAGAATGAGTTTCAGTCGCATGTTATGGTGCAGTGGAGGGAGACTGTAGTAGCAAAAATTGTCAAAAGACCTGAAGACTGTGTTGTCATTTGTTGTCACTACTCCCTGTACTACTCCAATCATTCCATACTGCAGCACTCACTTCTCCAAATTCACTTCAATGCTGAACTAAATTAGGATTTTTGTGTCTCTCTTCACTCTAAAATGTAAACCATCCCAATGAAAACACAAATCGCAGAATAAGAGAAGAGCCTAGCGTTATAAGTGTCGAGTTTACATGAAGTGTGTGTGCTTGTGCTCTTGCATGTGTCTTGGTTCGTAATGAGGCTTTGAACCCAATAAGTGTATCAAATTCTTTACACAGTCTGCTTTCCCCACTTTTCTGTGGTTTCAGCTTCAAAACCAAAGACACCCAACAGTATTTCATGGAGATTTCAAACATGCATTACTTTAATCCGTGTGCAGTCCAGAATATATGACTCATTTGCCCTTGGCATCATTTCTTATGAAGTTTAGATTCAAAGCAAACTCAGTACATAGATCCTTGACCTGACTGACTCAACAGCGAGCCCTCTGCCTCCTTTATGTGAAGGCACTGGAGGAACGAGGCCGTGTGTTTTTTTTTCTTTCTTTCTTCCATGCACAATTCTCTGTAATGGTTCTTCACACCAAAAAGCAAAGTGAAGAGGCAGGCATGATAAC